>NC_135900.1:42925906-43302539 GCF_964194155.1 Cetorhinus maximus
TGAGTCGGAACAATTTCTTCCTATCTATGAGAGCAAGATCCCTCATGATTTTGAATACCTCTATCAGATCTCCTCTTAGCTTTCTCTTCTCAAAGAATAACAGTCCTAACTTCTCTAATCTATCTTTATAACTAAAGTTCCTCATCCCTGGAACCATTTTCATGAATCTTTTCTGCACTCTCTCCAATGCCTCCACTTCCTTCCTAAAGCGTGGCAGCCAGAACTGGATGCAATACTCCAGCTGAGGCCAAACCAGTGTCCTGTACCAGTTCAACATAATCTCTTTGCTCTTGTACTCTATGCCCCTTAATAAAGCCCAGGATAGTGTATGCTTTATTCCCACTCTCTCAACTTGTCCTGCCACCTTCAATGACTAATGCAATTAGACACCCAGGTCCCTCTGCTCCTACATCCCCTTTAGAGTTGTATCCTTTATTTTCTATTGCCTGTCCATGTTCTTCCTACCAAAATAAATCATTTTTCCACATTGCACTTCATCTGCCAGCTGTCTGCTCATTCCACCAACATGTCTATGTCCTTTTGAAGTTCTACACTATCCTCCTTACAGTTTACAATGCTTCCAAGTTTTATATCATCTGCAAGCTTTGAAACTGTGCCCTGTACACCGAGCTCTAGGTCATCACTATGTATCAGGGAAAGCAAGGGTCCCAACACTGGGGAACTCCATTACAAATCTTCCTCCAACCAGCAGAACATCCATTAACCTCTACTCTCTGTTTCCTGTCATTCAGCCAATTTCATATCCATGTTGCTACTGCCACTTTCATTCCATGAGCTATAACTTTGCTCACAAGTCTGTTGTGTGACACTGTGTATCAAGTGCCTTTTTGAAGTCCACATCATACCACATCAACAGCACTGCACTCATCAACCCTTCCTGTTACCTCTTCATAAAATTCTAGGAACTGCTGTCCCTCTCTGCCTTTTAGGCTACTACAATCCCAGTCTATATTCAGATAATTAAAGTCCCCCATTGTAACTAGTCTATAATTTTTGCACCTCTTTGTAATTTCCTTGCAAATTTGTTCCCCTATATCCTTCACACTGATTGGTGGTCTATAGACTACACTGAGCAATGCAATTGCACCTTTGTTGTTCCTTAGTTCCAGCCAAATTGATTCTGTCCTTGACCCTTGTGGGACAACCTCTTTCTCTAGCACTGCAATGCTCTCCTTAATCAACACTGCCACCCCACCGCCTGTTCTTCCTTTCCTATCTTTCCTGAACACCTTGTATCTAGGAATACTTAACACCCAATCCTGCCCTTCCTTAAGGCTGGTCTCTGTTATAGCCACTCATATTTCCACAGGGCAATCAATGCCTGTAACTCACCAATCTTATTTACCACATTCCGTGCACTCACATACATGCACAGTAACCTTGATTTAGACTTTATTACGTTCTCCCTTACTCTGACCCCACCTATTAACTTACTATCCTGGTGCTATCTATCTCTCCCAGTATTCTGTGCAACTTGGTATTCCTCTCTGATTTTATTTCCTGGTTCACACATCCTTGCCAAGTTACTTTAAACCCTCCCCAGTAGAACTAGCAAATCGCCATGCAAGGTACTCAGTCCCAGCACTGTTGAGGTGCAACCTGTATAGGTGACATCTCCCCCACTGTCCCAAGAATCTGAAGCCCTTCCTCCTGGACCATTTTTCCAACCACATATTCATCTGTCTTATCTTTCTATTTCTATAATCACATGGCACTGGGAGTAATCCGGAGATTACTACTTTTGAAGCCCCGCTTGCTAATTTCCTACCTAGCTCCCTAAGTTCTGACTGCAGGACCACACCCCTCTTTCTGCCTATGTCATTTGCACCAATGTGGATCTGGATGGCTGTTCACCCTCACCCTGCTCAGGGTGCTCTGCAGATACTCAGTGACTTCCTTGATCCTGGCACCAGGAAGGCAACACACCATTCTGGATTCACATCTGCGGCAGCAGAAATGCCTAGCTATTCCCCTAACTATCGAATCACCTATCACTACCAGCCTTCTGGTCTTCCTTGTACCACCACCACCTTGTGCAGCTGACCCAACAATGGTGCCATGGACTTGGCAATGGCTGCAGCATGGTGAAGCTACAACACAGGACTACTTGTGTGCCAAACAGCATAAGCAGAAAGTGATAGACAGAGCTAAGCAATCCCACAACCAACAGATCAGATCTAAACTCTCAGTCCTGCCACATCCAGTCGTGAATGGTGGTGGACAATTAAACAACTCACTGGAGTAGGAGGGTCCACAAATATCCCCATCCTCAATGATGGAGGAGCCCAGAACATCAGTGCGAAAGATAAGGCTGAGCATTTGCTACAATCTTAAGCCAGAAGTGCCGAGTGGCTGATCCATCTCGGGCTCCTTCGGAGGTCCCCAGCATCACAGATGCCAGTCTTCAGCCAATTAAATTCACTCCACATGATATCAAGAAATGGCTAAAGGCACTGGATACTGCAAAGGCTATGGGATCCTGACAATAATCCAGCAATACTACTGAAGACTTGTGCCCCAGGACACCTTAACACCCCTAGCCAAGCTGTTCCAGTACAGCTACAGCACTGGCATCTACCCAGCTATGTGGAAAATTACCCAGGTATGTCCTGAACACAAAAAGCATGACAAATCCAATCTGGCCAATTATCGCCCCTTCAGTCTACTCTCCATCATCAGGAAAGTAATGGAAGGGGTCATCAACAGTGCTATCAAGCAGCACTTGCTTAGCAATAACCTGCTCACTGATGCCCAGTTTGGGTTCCGCCAGGGCCCCTCAGCTCCTGACCTCATTACAGCCTTGGTTCAAACATGGACAACAGAGGTGAACTCCCAAGGTGAGGCAAGAGTGACTGCCTTTGACATCAAGGCAGCATTTGACCATATGTGGCATCAAGGAGCCCTAGCAAAATCGGAGTCAATAGGAATCAGGGGGAAAACTCCACTGGTTGGAGTCATACCTAGCACAAAGGAAGATGGTTGTGGTTGTTGGAGGTCAGTCACCTCAGCTCCAGGCCATCACTACAGGAATTCCTCAGGGTGGTGTCCCCCAACCATCTTCAGCTGCTTCATCAATGACCTTCCTTCCATCATAAGGTCAGAAATGGGGATGTTCGCTGATGATTGCATGATGGCTAGCACCATTCGCGACTCCTCAGATACTGAAGCAGTCTATGTCCAAGTGCAGCAAGACCTGGACAATACCCAGGCTTGGGCTGACAGGTGGCAAGTAAAATTCACACCACACAAGTGTCAGGCAATGACTATCTCCAACAAGAGAGAATCCAACCATCGCCCCTTGACGTTCAGTGGCATTACCCACTATCAACATCCTGGGGGTTACGATTGACCAGAAACTGAAGTGGACGAGCCATATAAATATTGTGGCTACAAGAGCAGGTCAGAGGCTAAGAATCGTGTAATGAGTAACCCACCTCCTGACTCCCCAAAGTCTGTCCACCATCTACAAGGCACAATTCAGGAGTGTGATGGAATACTCCCCACTTGCCTGTATGAGTACAGCTCCCACAACACTCAAGAAGCTTGACACTGTCCAGGACAAAGCAGCCTGCTTGATTGACACCACATCCACAAACATTCACTCACTCCACCACTGACACACAGTAGCAGCAGTATGTACCATCTACAACATGCACTGCAGGTATTCACCAAAGCTCCTTTGACCACTACCATCTAGAAGGACAAGGGCAGCAGATAGACGGGAACATCACCACCTGGAAGTTCCCCCCCAAGTCACTCACCATCCTGACTTGGAAATATATTGCCATTCCTTCACTGTCATTGGGTCAAAATCCTGAAACTCCCTTCCTAACAGCACTGTGGGTGTACCTACACCACATGGCAGTTCAAGGCGGCAGCTCATCACCACATTCTCAAGGGCAACTAGGGATGGGCAATAAATGCTGTCCCAGCCGATGAAGCCCACATCCCATGAATGAATAAATAAGACACTCCCCAGATGAACCATCATTCTCATCAGTATTCCTCTGGTCTACAATAATAAGATCCAAGAAAGTAGACGGTCTTAGAGGTGTGTCTCAAATGTGTCTCAAAAAGGGTTGGGAGCATGCATTATGCAAAATAGAAAACCAATTGCATTTGGTTGCAAAAGAGTATGTTAAGTGTAATCCAATTATTCGAACATAGAACACGAGACACTCGTTCTGGGTATTCGCTATCACACAATTCCACATGTACCTATTTGGTAAGCAGTTCATTGTGGAAACTGACCACAGACCACTAAAATAATTTGTCGCAAGCCGCTGACAAGTGCACCACCCAGGCTGCAGTGCCTTCTAATAAAAATACAGGGATACAGCTGCGAAGTCCGTTACAAACTAGGTAGCAAAATGGTTACTTCAGACACACCGAGCAGGTCATCAAAAAAACTATGGGCATTATGCTAGACCTAGAGATAGGTAGCATAGACCTTGAAATAGAAGATATACTCAATGTCAATCTGATGAGTTTTGGCCAATACAAGTGCAACCAGCTTCAGAAGGCAACAGCGAATGATCCACAACTAAAAGCATTATGGAAAATTATTGTAGAAGGTTGGTCTGATATGACACAAAAAGTGCCAGACACCTTGAGATGTTTTTAGCTGTATAGAGATATAGGTATTTCAAGTGGCATGATTTTCAAAGGAAAGCAGGTGCTTGTACCTGAAACTCCTCACCTGGACATATTTTCACAGTTACACCAGGGGCATATGGGCATTGAGTGGATGAGGCATCTGGCAAGGAAAACTGTGTATTGGCCAGAGATCAACAACAATATTGAGAAGATAGTGAGGATGTGTGAAGCATACCAGAGTCACCAACCATACCAACACAAAGAACCACTACCGTCTCATATGTTTCTATCACACCCTTGGTCCAAAGTTGCAACAGATTTATTCAATGTCCATAATGACGACTTTCTCCTAGTCACTGATTTCTTTGCCAAATCTCCAATCATCAGACAATTTAAGGATACCTTGAGTGCATCCATGGTGGGCGCAACGAGCGCAATATTCAGTTTGTTTTATACACCTGAAGAGATTATACCAGACAACGGGCCATAATATACTGGCAGATTTTTTAGGGACGTGTGAGTCAAATGGAGCATAAACCATGTGACAGCCTCGTCACACTATCCAGATCCAATGGTCTTGTCAAGCGAATGGTTCACACTGTTAAGGCATTAATCGTGACATGGAGAGAAAGAAAACAAAACCTTCGTATTGCTATGTTACACTTGATGCAACACGTTTAAACATGGGCTTACCATCATCAGCAGAAATCATGTTTGGGAGGCAGGTTAGGACAACTTTACCAAGCCATGACCTTTCCAAATTCTCAAGAATACAGGGCAAACTTCTCAAAAACTGCCTAGTCTTTGCGTAGGACAAAAGGTTTGCATCATACATTCCACCTGGGGAACCTGGTTTCCCATGGAAGTATCTAAAGTATGCAGCGAGCCTAGATCCAGTGAGATCACAATACTGAGTGGGGCAACACTAAGGAGAAACAGAAGCCAGCTGAGGTAATTGACCAGTTGTACAACACAGAGCACTACAATTGCATCCAGAGCACATCCCAAAATGAACTTGGAGAGTGAAATTGTGGAAGACCACCATGAAAACAAACAGCATTTTGATAATACACAGGGTGCCAATGAGTCAAGAACACTGAAGTGATGTGTCTAGATTTATACCATTACAAGATGAAGGAGGTTGCATTTACACATTACACAGACTCTTAAACTCTTAAATGATGAACAGAGATCTCTCTTTTATGTAAATAGTTTTCGTAACCACCCTACTGTAAAGTTATCTTTGGGAAAACAAAAGGGATACAGATAATATACACATATCATTGTGGAACCAGGAGGCATATGACCAGCAGGCTGTGTTGATGTTAGTGTTGATGGTTGTTTTTACGTGTTGATAGTTCTAGTTTTCAAATAAATAGAAACTACTTATAGTTTACCAATCCCGTGTGTATGATTGGCGATTTTGCTTAAAGAAGCAAGAAATGTAGTACTGACTACCTGCCAACCACCCAACTATCCATTCAGCCACTCACCCATCCATTCACTGTAAGACTTGAGACCTTTAAAAACTTACCTGAATATGAGCATGTCCTGCCTATGTCCATCATTTCTTGTGTTCATCAGTCTTCCCCATGGATGTCTGCACTGACCTATTGATGCTTCAGCCAGGATCAGAAGTCCTGGCTGAAAAAATGCAAATGGGTCGGGCGACAGAAATTTTCGCTGGCAGTGTCAAGGTGCGAAGCAATGGCTCTGACTGGAAAGTCTGGGCCAATATTTCCATTTAAATGTCTTTCATTGCATTAGAGATTAAATAATGCCCTCTGATTTGGCAAGATAACAGAACTTAAAGACATCAATTAAAAATACGTCATTAGTTTCATCATTAAAGAAGTACAGCTCTCGTTATTTCTGTCATAATGTGTAATTAGTGCAGTGATGTCTTTACTGAACTTCATGGTATTTTGACATGTCACAGTGTTTAGCAACAACAGGAGAAGATAATTTTGCCAGACACTGTGATAAAAAATGCTTCTTTTAAATGCTTCTCGCCTTTTTTGGTTCTCTAATAGTGTTTTTCTGGGAAAAGTCCCAAGTTAGTCACATGGTACTTAGTAATCAGCTTTTTTGTACTTTGTATTCAGCTTAAACCTTCTTATCCTGGCACCATGCATCTTTGTGTTTTTGTACTACAAATATACTGTGCCAGATGTTTGCAATACCTGCTTATTTTTGAGATCCATCGACAGTTCGTAATCAGAGCCGGGTAAGTGTGAGCATGTTGCTGTCCCTTTGCTCCGCTGCATTCTCATTGGTGAGGCAGTGTGGTGCAGACTTGCTTTCTGCACCATTGTGTTGGAGACAGGAATCATGCGGCATGGCTTTCCTTCCTTAATGTCAGCTAACGAGCATTTCACTTGGTCCATGCCAGAGCCATCAGAAATGTTGATTTCACATTCTCCTGGGATTTTCATAGGACCATCTGCCTCAGAATTAATGGATTTGCCTCCAGGAGAGATGGTTTCATTACTGCAAAATTAAGGTGAGATACATGCTGTTAGTAACAGGCATCATGCAGTGCAGGCTGCAGTCTCTTTACCATCTCCCTCACTGATTTACATGAGGTGGCTGCACATGGAAAGATTAATTTATAATTACAACATACAGTTGGAAAGGAGTAGCAATACATGAAGTTGCAATTAAAGAGGGATTAGATCAAAACTCAAACATTAAGTTTGATTGTGATTTTCTGAGGGTAATTTTAACTCACCTGATAGGAAACTGACAGGATTAGATTGACTACCTTTTTTTCACACAACCATCCAATTTTACTTTCTATTAAATGTTAATGAAATGTAAAAATTGGGCAGGGGTAAAATAGGCAGCCAATGCTATCCCATATCTTTTCCACTGGATAAGTGAAATTAAAATTACCTCCAATGTCTCAGAATCAGAGACAATTGCTCTTTCAAATTCTACACAGCTAAAGCTGACAAAAGTCTATGGCGAGACATGTTGCTGTATCTATATTTAAACTGGCTTGCTCTCTGTTTTTCACTAAAATTCTGGCTTGTCTTTCATTGTAATTAACTAAAATTCAGAACATTGCTTATATTATCTTTATAATAAGGAGACCAATTTTAAAATGTTTAGCATCTGTGCTGAAGTTGTGCATCAGGTGCCAGCTACATGTGCATGGCACACTGAGGCCTGGCTCAGTTGAGCACCTTATGCAACTCATAATGTGATCAGAATGTACCTGTGGTACTGAGAGTTCATGCAGGCTCATTCCCAAAAATATGCAAATTCAGCCTAAGCCCCTGTGATGAATATGTAGATCATGCTTCATGTTAATACTTTAGAGGTAATGTTTAGTTCTGGGAAAATTGTTGCTATGAAGTATGTAACTAATGTTATTATTAGTACGTAACTAAAATTTCGAGCTTTAGAGATTGCCAGAACACCTAAAAGAAAATAGCAGTTCAGAAGGTTACCCATGTTTGTTTAATAGAGTCAAAAGAGACGGAGCCATGAAACAGCAGGTGAGCTTACTTAGCTGGAGAACTGGAGACAGGACGTCCACACTGCTTGTAAAGAAGTGCAGTCCAAAGATATGTTTTGTTTTTGGAGTTAGAGCTAAATTTGTTTAGAAGCATGCAGTGAACCCTGAATGTTGGCATGGAGATGGGTGGAGCTTAAGAAGGTTCTCTGGTTTCAATTTATCTGTGTGTTTGTTGGGAGAGGGGTTGGTTGCATTTGACCTCATGTGGTTTGCAGCTCACAGAGAAGCCCTGGGAGCTGTTAGCAGGCTCCAGGCACTTAGGGTTCAGAGATATCCTAGGGAGCTGAGAAGGTAGTGAAAGGTCACTGGTTCTGTGCAAGGCTGTTAGGGCTCAGACAAGCCCTGGGAACCATTTATAGCTTGGTGCAGCCAGGAAACTTGAGTTTGTAGAAACCCGGCGGCAGTTTAGTGACGCTAGCTGTCTGCGAAAGAGTTGGAAGTGTGCCAATAATTAGAGGCAGGAGCACAGCTTTGCGAATCCCATGGAACATAGTCTCAGGAAGAAATTAAGCCATCAGGATGTGAGCAGTCATTTGAGGAAGTCCAAGTCCAAGCAGGTTTCGAGGGAATTCAGAAACTAGATCTTTGAAAATGAAGGGTTGAAATCTCTCGTGAGGGAGTCACAGTTTTAACAAGATTTTGTGACTCACAGGGGTCACTGATATTAGGCTGGGTTGCTGAGAAATCCATGGGCTCTGTCTTGGCCACATCTGTCATTTAAGGTGCTGTGTAGTGTGTTCGGCCAGTTTGCCTGTTAATTCATATTTACCTCATTTTAATTCTGAATGTTAGAGTATAAGATAGATAATTTAAATTGTTTTACTCTTCTGATTTTGTAAAGTTTATTTTGTTTGTTTAAAACAGTGGAATCTTGTGACTTTATCCTCCTATTGGGTAACTTGGATTTCAAACTTTGTCTTCTTTAAAAAAAAGTTACTGCTCTACATTCAATTGTAACATAAATTGGGAGCCCTTGAGGGATTTTGAATCCACAGACAAATATGGGTGCTGGGGCTTACTGAGGCTAAAGCTGATAAGATTTTCACGGTGAATTTTACTAAACTTATTGAAAAGCAGAATGGCTTTGTCAGTTGCTCTGACTTTTCTGGAGGATTTATCCGTGAGTGATTTGTAATAATTAACCAAGGTTAGGTTAATTGCATTAGCAGAAGACTTAAAGTTAGAATAAACAGCAGGGGCTAAGAAAGCAGACATAGTTGAGGGAATAGCACAGCATTTGAAATTAGAAGAAGGAAAAGCTAATCCAGATAGTAATTCAGTTGAGTTGGCTAGAATTCAGTTACAGATGAAACAACTTTAGACAGAAAAAAGCAAAAATTCAAATTTGAAAAAGAAATTTTAAAAAACTTGAAATTGAAAAAGAGAAAGAGAAATGTGAAGGCTTGAACTTGAACTCCAAAGAGAGAAGTTAGCAACGGAGGAAAGACAATTTCAAAGAGAGAAGGAAATCAGATAGCATGAACTGACTAAAGGAAATCTTTGGTCACGGGGTGAATGAGAGTCTAGTAGTTCAGATGTTGAGTCAGGTCCCACTCCAACCTTTGTATAACGAGGAATCTTTGCCTAGTGCCTAAATTCATTGATGCTGGAGTTGAGATATAGTTTATCTCATTTGAAAAGGTGGCTACAAAGCCAGAGTGGCCCATAGACACATGAACTCTCATTTTGAAGAGCGTTTTGGTCAGGAAAGCTACAGGTGAGTATTCTAAAGGGGAAGGGCAAACAGACAGAGATTATTGGTACCAACGACATAGGTAGAAAGAGGGATGAGGTCCTGCAAGCAGGATTTAGGGAGCTAGGAAGCAAATTAAAAAACAGGACCTCAAAGATAGTAATCTCTGGACTACTTCCAGTGCCACACGCTAGTGAGTATAGAAATAGGAGGTTAGTCCAGATGAATTCGTGGCAGGAGAGATGGTGCAGGAGGGAGGGCTTTAGATTTCTGGGACATTTGGACTGTTTCTGGGGGCTGTGGGACCTGTACAAGGCGGACGTTGCACCTGAACCGGAATGGGACCAACATCCTTGTAGGAAGGTTTGCTAGTGCTGTTGGGGAGGGGTTAAACTCACTTGGCAGGGGGATGGGATCCTGAGAGGAGGTTCAGCAGGGGAGATGCACAGCCAAAATTAGAAGAGAGAGTAAGTGAGTCTGGAAGGCATAGAAATTATAGGCCAGTTAAGGCACAAGGGAGTTTGGCAAGGTTGGATGGTATTTATTTTAATGCAAGGAGTCCAACAAATAAAGCAGATGAGTTGAGGTCCCAATTAAGTATGATGTCATTGCTGTCACAGAGACATGGTTGAGAGAGGGGTAGGATTGGCAGCTCAATATTTCAGGGAGAGAATTTTCCCCATATCAGGTGGGGCGTGCAGGAGCAGGCGCTGCCATTTTGCGTAGGCGGGCCAATTAAGTTCCACCCAGCGTGTTTGGCGACTCCTGGGGACAGCGGGAGTGGGCAGGCGCAGGCAGAACTGTAATTGCCGCCAGGTGCAATGGTGACCCGACGGCCTGTTTAAAGGCCAAGCTGCAGTCGCACCGAGGCTACTGTACATGGCCAGAGGTTGGGGGCAAGGCACATCTAATACAGCCATGCAGGAGGGTAGGGCGGGTGGCCACTGCGCGCCCAGGTTTTCTGATGAGTGCCTTGCTGCGCTCCTCGAGGAGGTGGCAGCACTGTGGGATGTGCTTGTCCCCGAGGATGGGAGGAGGAAGCCACCCCACTTGACCAAGTGTGTGTGGGAGGAGGTTGTGGAGGTCGTGAGCTCCCACAACGTGGTGCGGTGCTCATGGACCCAGTGCCACAAGTGCTTCAACAACCTGCTGCACACGAGAAGGGTGAGTAGCATGTTGGCATCATTCACTGCACCCATCATGTAACCTTCTCCCCCGCTGGTGGTCGACCCATGCCTGAGTGGCCTGAGTGTAATGAGTCAGTGACGGCATGTGTCCTTAGCTGGGCGGGCCACCAGATATTACCTATGCATTCGTCAGCTTGAGAGGGTTGCGATGAGATGGGTTCTGCACCTGCAGCATGTGGTGCAGTGACACCCACATGACTACGGTGGGGTTAACCTGGAAGAGCTACACCCAGGCGCACTGGTCGAACTCCACGACATGTGGAAGTCGGGGTGATGACATGGTGTGAGGGGATCTTCAAGGTGCTGTGGCACAGATGGATGTGCTGCCCTCTGCGCTCCACATCGTTGTGCCTCCTTGCAACGGCAGGTACAATTGTGTGCTCCCAACTGTGATGAAGGCAGCATGTGGGCCGGGGGTGGGGTGGGGGGGGGGGGGGGTGGGGGGTGAGATGGCGATGGGTGGGGATGGTGGTGGGGGCGAGGAGGACACACCAGGCATATTTGTGTGAGTGCCAGCCACCAGCGGGGGAAGGATGCACTGTGACCCTGCAATAGCCAACTGGGCTTGGGGTGGGCCGGCCGCGAGGAGATTGACGGTACAACTATCACTTATCAATGCAATTTTTTCATTTACAGGAGAAGAATTCTCATAATAACACCAAGTGGCTGAGGACTGGCGATGGGCCAGGCCAGATTTTGATGCTGAGCCTCTTTGAGCAGGAGGCCCTCGACCTGGAGAGGTGGCACACGCCCACATCCACTGGAGCCGGAGACGTTGGGTTCCACGGGCAGGTATGTATGGCCAGCACTCACTTCACCAGTAGACTCCCAACATCCATGCCATTGCTGATTGTTCAGTGAGTAACATTACCAACATGGCTTGCCCATTGCGTGTGGAATGATGAGCGCATGATGAGCCGGGGAACAGGCATGTACGTTGACATTGCCCGCAGGCTAACTGATCAAATTTCCTTACTCTTCCTTTCAGCATCATCGGCGCACAGCCAGGAGCCGGAGCAGCAGGGGCCTACTCTGACACCTGAGGGGCATGAAGTTGCACCTTTAGAAGCATCACACCATTTCTGCCAGGCAGGCACCAGCGCAGATACTGGCACCTCGGTGGGCATCATATCTTCGGCTAGTGTCCAGGGTCACAACGGTGAGGGCACTTCACAGTCGCTGGAGCAGCTGGTGGAGACAGAGAGTGCCAAAGGTGCCAGCAGTTGGAGGACTGAAGGGGCCCAGGCACATGCTCAGTCTGTGGCAGATGATGAGCCTCTGGAGTCGTGGTCGATGCAGCCAAGTGCTGACATGCAGCCGGGTGTGCGGGAGCGTCTGGTGGAGATACATGAGGCTGTGCTTGGCTTGGTGTCAGTGGTGGAGGAGTCTACGTGGACCGTGGCCGATGCATTGAGTATCATGGCTGAGTGCCAAGCTTCCTCCATGGAGAGATTGGCAACTCTCATGGACAGGCAGCTCCAGGGACAGGATCAGGGGTTCCTGGGGTTGCACTCAGACCTGCAGACCCTCATAGGGACATTCACCTCGTCTGGTCAGTGCCCATGTGGGCAGTGGTTTGGCCACCAGGTATCCCACCTCGGTGCCCATTCATCTACGGTGAGCAGGGAGGGCCGATCAAGCCTCATGTTGGCGGAGCAGCTGCCTGTCATCTCTGCTGGCACCTCTCAGGGCGCTCCAGGTGAGGGCGTCAGCTTCTCCGCCCCTCTGCCAGTGACCGCAGCACCCAATGAGGCTGCGGAGCTGGCAGCTCCCTCCCCGGCAGGTCCATCACAGGCTCGATGGGCCAGAGGACGTCCGGCAAGGTCATTGAGGCCAACAGGACATCAGAGAGAGCAGGCTATCTCAGATGCCACTGCCAGCGATGGAGCACCACAAAGATGTAGCACCCACAAACGAAAGATGAAGGCACCTCAGGCACACCCCGGGTTCATCACTGGTGCTTTTCTGTTGCATCCCCCCCATGAGTTGTATCGAGCTTTGTGTGAAGTGCAACACCATTTTATTTCTGTTATGTAAAGAGACTGGTTGCAGTATTAAATTTATGTCATCTCAGATGGCTGTGGGTGCCTCTTTATTTGGGAAGGTGCATGGATTCCTGAAATTTGATGAGTGATTTCTGTGTATTTTAGATTTATTGACTGCGCCCATGGCCAATCCTCTTATCCAGACAGATGAGGTCTCCAGGATGAAGGCTACATGCCAGGCTTGTGTTGCAGATCCATATGTGCTGTGCTAGCTAAAGGTTCCTTGGATTAGTGTCCCAGGTGTCCCTGCCTCCCTGGACTATGCCCGGGTCAGCCTGTGCCCCTCATCATTTCCCTGAGCGTGCTCATCCTCGGACTCACTGCTGGACTCATCGTGCTCAGCCCCAGCCACTCCGTCTACATCTTCTTCATCCACAGCGTCCCCCCTTTGCAGAGATAGATTGTGCAGAGTGCAGCATGCAACCACTATCGACGACACTCAATCTGGAGGGTACTGGAGGTGCCCCCAGAACGGTCCAGGCATCTGGAGTGCATTTTGAGAAGACTGATGGCTCTCTCCACCACAACCCTTGTGGGGGTGTGACTTCTATTTTACTGCTGCTCAGCCTCTGTTCTTGGATGGCGGAGAGGAGTCATGAACCACCTTCTGAGGGGATAGCCCTTGTCACCCAGCAGCCATCCATCCAGCCGGGCTGGAGCACTGAAAAGCCCCGGCATCTGGGAGTGTCTGAGGATGTAGGCATCGTGAGAGCTGCCTGGGTACCTTGCACAGACTTGTAGAATCTGCATCCTGTGATCACACACTATCTACACGTTCATGGAGTGAAAGCCCTTCCTGTTGACGAAGGCACCGGGCTCACCTGCTGGCTCCTTGATGGCCACGTGTGTACAGTCTATTGCACCCTGGACACGGGGGAAGCCAGCAATGGCCGCGAATCTATCTGGCTGGCCTCGTTCCAGGGTAGTGGATGAAGGTCAATGCATGCCTAAACAGGGCGTCTGTGACCTGCTTGACAGAAGTGTGCACAGTTGATTGGGAGACACCGCAGAGATCACCCACTGAGCCCTGGGAAGAGCCAGAGGCATAGAAGTTGAGGGCAGCTGTGACCTTTAGAGACACGGGCATGGGGTGTCCATCCACACAGTTAGCTGAGATCTCTGGACCAATTATCTGACAGATATAGCTGACTGTCTCCCTTGAGAGTCAGAGCCTCCTTCGGCACTGCACCTCAGACATATTGAGGTAGGTGCTTCTCCCTCTGTATACCCTGGCAGCAGGATAGTGGCGTCTTTTGCGGCCCCTTCCACCTTGGACTACCTCTTGGCCCTGCACCCCTTGTGCCTGCGCCTGGCCTCCCAAAGATGGCTCCCTTGGAGGCTGAATGTGCACTCCTGGCCTCCTCCCCCTTCTAACTCTCCCTTCCTCCTCAAATGAGGTGCCTCCAGTGGAGAGGTCACCTCCCATTCCCAGGCTCAGGGAGACTTGCTAAAGCCTACAGGCCCCAAAGCAAATCCTCACTGAAAAGAGCTGACCTGAAGGTTATGAGTGCAGTCCAAGCAGCTGTTATGCGTTTGAGACTTCTCCATCTCACACACGCAACTTTCAATAACTTCTGAGCACTAACTATTAAATGTCTGGATTCGCAAAACCACTGATCCTTCTTTCCCGTCCGTGGATGAGCTTCATTAAAGCTTCAGACAGCCGCCTGCCCGTTGCGCCCGTGCGACTAGCTGAATATCGCACAGGCGCCTTAAAATCCACGACAATTGGAGCCTCAACTACCTTAATTGGCTCGGTAATTACTGGCAGGCACACAACGGACATCGTTGCGTGCCCGCCCAGCGAAATATCGCGATGGCATGCGGGTCCCGCCCACCCCCCACCCCCCGTGCCAACGGAAAAATTCTGGCCCAGGATATAGGGTCTTCGGGTGAGACAGGGAAAGAGGTAAAAGGGGAGGGGGTATTGCAATATTGATCAAGGAATCAATTACAGCATTAAGGAGGGATGACACATTAGAAGGCTCCTCAAATTAAGCCATATGGGTAGAACTTAAAAACAAAAAAGGAGCATTGCTGGGAGTGTACTATAGGCCCCCAAACAGTAGGAGAGAAATAGAAGAGCAGATATGTTGGCAAATTCCAGAGAAATATAGAAATAACGGGCTAGTAATAGTGGGGGATTTCAACTTCCCCAACATTAACTGGGTTAGTCATAGCGTGATAGGTTTAGAGGGAGCGGAATTCTTAAAATGCATCCAGGAGAGCTTTTTAAGCCAGTACGTAGACGGTCCTACAAGAGAGGGGGCGGTCCTGGACTTAATTTTAGGGAATGAAGCCGGGCAAGTGGTAAAGGTATCAGTGAGGGAGCATTTTGCAGATAGTGATCATAACTCCTTTAGATTACAGGTTGTTCTGGAAAAGGACAAGGATGGGCCAGAAATTAGAGTTCTAAATTGGGGGAAGGCCCATTTTAATAAGATCATAAATGATTTGGCCAGAGTGGACTGGGAGCAGCTACTTTTAGGTAAATCAGCATCAGAGCAGTGGGACTCATTCAAGATGGAAATAGGGAGAGTACAGGGCCAACATATTCCAGTAAAGATAAAGGGTGGGACCAACAAATCCAGGGAGCCCTGGATGTCAAGGGATATACAGGATTGGATAAAGAGAAAAAGGGAGACTTAAGGCAGATACCGAGGGCTCAAAATAGCAGAATCCCTACAGGAGGGTAGAATGTGTAGGAAATTAGGAGAGCAAAAAGGGGGCATGAAAAAACATTGGCAGGTAAAATAAAGGAAAATCCAAAGTTATTTTACAAGTACATTAAGAGGGAAGAGTTGGGCCCATATTAAGGACCATAGTGGTAATTTGTGTGTGGAGCCGGAAGACGTAGGTAGGGTTCTAAATGAATACCTTGTGTCAGTGTTCACAAGTGAGAGGGTTGACGTGGGTATGGAAATCAGGTAGAAGGACTGTGATATAATTAAAGAAATTAGCATAGAAAGGGAGGAGGTTCTAAGTGGTCTGCCAGGCTTAAAAGTAGATAAATCTCCAGGCCCGGATGAAATGTATCCCAGGCTGTTGAGTGAGGCAAGGGAGGAGAGAGCAGGGGTGCTGGCAATAATTTTCAATACCTCTCTGGGGCCCAGGAGAGGTGCCAGGGGACTGGAGGACAGCCAATGTGGTACCATTATTCAAGAATGGAGGAAGGGATAAACCAGGGAACTACAGGCCAGTCAGTCTAACCTCAGTGGTGGGGAAACTGTTGGAAGCAATTCTGAAGGACAGAATTAATCTACATTTGGCGAGGCAGGGATTAATCAAGGACAGTCAGCATGGTTTTGTTATGGGGAGGTCATGTCTGACCAATTTGATTGAATTTTTCAAAGAGGGGACCAGGTGTGTAGATGAGGGCAATGCATTTGACATAATCTACTTGGGCTTTAGCAAGGCTTTTGATAAGGTCCCGCATGGAAGACTGAGAACGAAGGTAAGAACCCATGGGATCCAAGGCAATTTGGCAAATTGGATCCAGAATTGGCTGAGTGGCAGGAAGCAGAGGGTGATGGTTGAGGTGTGTTTTTGTGACTGGATGCCTGTGTCCAGTGAGGTTCCACAGGGATCGGTGTTGGGTCCTTTGCTGTTTGTGGTATATATAAACGATTTAGACTTGCATGTAGGAGGGTTGATCAGTAAGTTCACGGATGACACGAAAATTGGTGGGGTGGTAAATAGTGAGTAGGATAGCCTTAGATTACAGGAGGATTTAGATGGGCTGGTCAGATGGGCTGATCAGTAGCAAATGGAATTTAATCCGGATCAGTGTGAGGTGATGCACTTGGGCAGGACAAACAAGGCACGGGAATACACGACGAATGGTGGGACCCTGGGAAGTACCGAGGATCAGAGGGACTTTGGTGTACATGTCCACCGGTCCCTTAAGGTAGCGGGACAGGTAGATAAGGTGGTTAAGAAGGCATATGGGATACTTGCCTTTATTAGCCGAGGCATAGAATATAAGAGCAGGGAGGTTATGCTGGAACTGTATAAAACGCTGGTTAGGCCACAGCTAGAGTATTGCATGCAGTTCTGGAATCTGCATTATAGGAAGGATGTGATTGCACTAGAGAGAGTGCAGAGGAGATTTACCAGGATGTTGCCTGGGCTGGAGAGTTTTAGTTATGAGGAGAGACTGGATAGACTGGGGTTATTTTCCCTGGAGCAGAGGAGATTGAAGGGCGACATGATTGAGGTATATAAAATTATGAGGGGCATAGATAGGGTAGACAGGAAGGAACTTTTCCCCTTGGTGGAGGGATAACTAACCAAGGGGCATAAATTTCAGATAAGAGGCAGGAGGTTTAGAGGGGACGTGAAGAGGAATTTTTTCACCCAGAGGGTGGTGGGAATCTGGAACTCACTACCTGAAAGGGTGGTAGAGGCAGAAACCCTCATAACATTTAAGAAGTATGTGGATGCGCACTTGTGATGCCATGGCACACAAGGTTATGGGCCTAGTGCTGGAAAATGGGATTAGAATAATTAGGTACTTGTTTGACTGGTGCAGACTCGATGGGCTGAAGGGCCTTTTTCTGTGCTGTGGATCTCTATGACTCTATGACTCTGTAGCCTTTCGGCAGAACAATCCTCAGGTTATGAGACAGTTAAAACTGTGGTACTTAATGCTTATGAGCTTGTCCCTGAAACATATCAGTTAAAATTTTGGACTTTAAAGAAAAGGCCAAATGAAACGTTTGTAGAATTTGCTAGAGAGAAAGAAATGTGGGACTGGTGGTTTCAGGCAATGAATCTTGAACAGAATTTTAACAATACAAGGGAGCTAGTGTTAATGGAAGAATTTCAAAACAGCATCGCAATAGCTATCAGGTCACACCTGAAAGACTTGCAAGGTTTCTAATGTAAGGGAAGTAGCAGATGGGTATGATATATCATATAGGAGCTGTGGGCAGTAGATTTCCATTTGTAAACCCACAGGGAAGCTGGAAGAATAGAAAAGAGTCTAACTTTGGGGAGGACACAAAAGTTGTTCCAGTCAATGAAAATTATAGTAGAGGGAAACGCGATGTAAAGAAACCAGTTTGCTTTCATTGCCATAATACAGGGCATATAAAAGCAAGTTGTTGGAAGGAAAACAGTAAACTGATGGCAGTAATAGGGACGCTTAAGGAGTCTTCAGAAAATGTTGAACCAGAGAAGGAAATGGATGTTAAATCAGTGGCAGTGGTGCAAATAACAAGAATTTCCACAGAGAAAGTTGCACCAATAAGTGAAGATTGTGAGAAACCCATTGCATTTAATGTTTATGCCTAGGAAATAGATAGGGATGCAATGGATTATAAGCAGCTTATATTTAAAGAGAAAGTCACTCCATTTTTGTCCAAGGAAGAGCCTAGAAAGATTGTTATCCTGAGAGATACTGGTTTGGCTCAGAGCTTATTGTTAGCAAAGGATTTAGATCTTTCTTCAGAATGTTCACTGAATCAGAACGTATTAGTACAGGGTACTGATGGGAAGTGTGTGCTATTCCCATTGCATAAAGTAAATTTAAATTGTGCTCTGATGAAGGGGCCTTGTGTGGTTGGAATTGTTCTGAAATTATCTATTAAAAAATAAATTTTATATTGGGAAGTGATATAGCAGATAATGTTACTTTTCTACAATATGGGATAGTATGCCACAATTCAGGAATGGTCGTGAGTTAAAACTCCTCACTTATCTGTGATCCAGTTAAGGAACAAGCTTATGCAAGAAAAGATACTGATGGAACAATTATAGTAGGGGAGAGTACAGAGACAGCAAAAGTGTCTGCAGAATTTCCAGGTCTGTCACAGAAAAGACTGAGACCTCAGAGTGACCCCAAAGGGTTAATGACAATTAACACCGAAATAAATGGTCCTATCAGTGCTGAGACAGCACAAGAATTAACCATGCCTGTCAGTGTTGAATATAGAATATAACTGGAAAAATCCACGCAACAGAACTGAGTTTAAAGGACCAGTTACAACCTCAAAATGATTTGAATAAAGTAATTGAATGGAAGACTCAAAGTCTTAAAAAGAAAATTCAAGATCCAAAATGAGGATGTTGTTGACATTGCTCAGAAAGAATCAAATAAAATTTGAACTAAATGGGATCAGGGAAACCTGAAAGATTATGAATTGTTTAAAGATTAGACCAAGCAAGAATATCAAACCTTTCTGCTTGAGCATAAAAGGCATCTGAATGATATTCTTAAGGTGGCTAAGGAAGATTTTGATCAAAGAAAGAATGAGTTGTTGGCACAAAAAGAAGCCATTTTGAACTTGTTACCTTAAAAAGAGAATTTAAAATATTTGAGTCTGGAAAATGAACTTAAAAATTAAGATAAGACTACAGCTAACAAAGAGGACAACACATTAACTGTTGACTTACCTGTGACATCCTCCATAAAGTTTAAAGATGAAAAAGACTACAGACATGGAAGTCAATAAGGTTCAAAGGCTGAAATCAGCACAGACTGTTTTGGAGACTGAACTTGAAAATTCATCTGTTTATAACAATAAGGAACCTTCTTTTGCAGATAGACCTTTGGACTATAATTATTGTATGAATAAACCTTTCAGAAAACAACTTGAAAGTAATATTTTTTCATTTTAAACAGGATATGAAATTCAGCAGAGTGCTGATGGACTTGTGGATTTCACTGGACGAGGAGGGGGAATGATTAGAGTTTGTATTGCATGCTTAGGATAGTTTTAAGATATGTAACATTGTAAGTTGTTATATTTTAAATAGTCAAGAAAATGCACCGCATTGGTGACGCATTTACATTTTTTTGTTGGGGAAGGTGTGACAAATATCTAAATCATAGTTCATGTTAATATTTTAGAGATAATGTTTAGTTCAGGGAAAATTGTTGTTGTGAAGGTAAGGTAACTAAAATGCTGGGCTTTAGAGACTTCCAGAACACCTAAAAAAAATGGCAATTCAGAAGGTTACCCATGTTTGTTTAATAGGGTCAGAAAAGAAGGGATGGAGCCATAAAACAGAGGATAGGCTTACTTAGCTGGAGAACTGGAGATGTGACGCCTACACTGTTTGCAAAGACGTGCAGTCCAGAGAGATGTTTTGTTTTGGAAGTTAGAGCTAAATTAGTTTAAAGCATTCAGTGAACCCTGAAAGGCTACATCATAATGGAGATGAGTGGAGCTTAAGAAGGTTCTCTGGTTTCAAGTTATCTGTGTTTGCTGGGAGAAGAGGTTGATTGCAGTTTGGACCTTGTGTGGTTTGCAGCTGACAGAAAAGCCCTGGGAGCTGTTAGCAGGCTCCAGGTAGTTAGGGTTCAGGGTAGTCCTGGGGAGCTGGGAAAGTGACGTAAGGTCACTGGCTCCATGGTAGGCCTTTTGGGTTCAGAGAAGCCCTGGGAGACATTTAAAGCTCATTGCAGCTGGGAGACTGGAGTTCAGAGAAACCCAGGGCAATGCCAGCTTAGTCTGCAAAAGAGTTGGAAGTATGTCGGTAATTAGAAGTGGGAGTGCAGCTGTGAATCCAATAGAACACAGTCTCAGGAGAAGAGATTAAACCATCAGGAGATGAGCAGACATTGACGCAGTCCAAGTTGGAACAGCTTTGAGGTAATTCAGAGGCTAGATCTTCGAAAGTGAAGAGTTGAAATCCCTCATAAAGAAAACAGTTTTAACAAGATTTTGTGACTCACAGTGGTCACTGATGTCTGGCTATGTTGCTGAGAAATCTATGGGATCTGTCTTGGTCACATCTGCCATTAAATGTGCAGTACAGCGTGTTCAACCACAGTTTGCCTATTAAGTCATATTTACCTCATATTAATTCTGAATGTTAGAGTATGAATAAATATTGTAAATTGTTTTACTTTTCTGACTTTGTATAGTAAAGTTTATTTTGTTCATTTAAAATTGTGGAATCTTGTGGTTTTATTCTTCTGGTGTGTGACAGGGATTTGTCTCCTTTAAACAAAAAGTTACTGGTCCTTAACCAGATCGTAGCACTACAAACAATATTAACTACATAGAGGTTAAATCATAAAAACAGGCTATTGAGCCCAACCAGTCTGTGTCAACATTAATCCTTCATATGAACACATAATTCCAAACGCTTTTCTCCATCCTGTTTCCAAATCCCTTCAACTCCTTTTCTTTCAACCACTTATCCAATCTAAATGGTGGCATGTTTTATGCCTCAACTACTTTTTGTCATATTCTAAACAGTATCCTATGCTCTCTAAAGCCTCAACATCCTTTATATAGTGGGGTGCCCAATACTCCACACAAATTTTAACTGAGGTCATATTAACGTTTTATATATGCATGCTGAAAATCTGAACAGCACCTGAGTGATTCCCTTCATTATATTGGGATTTGGTTTCCTAAAGTAGCTGTATTGTTTTAAATCTTGTTGCATGTGACTTCTGCATTAGTTTTGAACTGTTTCATTGCTTCCTGGCTATTTAGCGGTTTTACTAAAACAAAACTTCAGAGAAGGAGCACCCCATCTGATATCAGAGACAACATTCCTAGAAAACTGTATAATAACTATGGTGCTGCCTCTGGACATCCCTCTCTAACTGTATGTTCTAGAGGAGGATTGGATGAAGCATCCAAGAAAGATATATTTGTATCTTTGACAATCAAGCATGAGCATGCTAATTTTGGTATCCATGTTTACAGAATTAGGCAATCATTATTTGAGAGGCCCAAAGAAACTTACATGAAGGGCTATGATTCCCCAAGGAAGCAGTGGCAAGATTTTGCATACTCCTGCAGCCAGAGGTGGAAGCCAATTCCAGGGCAGGGACCTTTGTCAGTGCTTATCAAGGCAATCACTGCCTTGAACTTTTATGCTATTGGATCTTCTAAGCAGCAGCAGGAGATTGTCAAATTGCACAATCTGCATTGCATGTTTACATCATCTTAGATGACAAGTGTGTTGTCTGCTTATATGTCAGTAAATTCATCAATTTCCCCAGAGAAAAAAAGCCAGCAACACAATAGTACCTTGCCTGCTTTACACTAACTAGCTAGATCCCCCAGAGTTTGGCAGCACATTTTTGGTGGCACACTTGTGGCCAAACCAACCCCTATCCAAATGCAGCTCACTTCATGGGCAGAGGGATCCACTCCATGAATGTGCAGTAGATGTGTGATCATAAATACAGAACAATGCATCTGAATGTGCCATGTCTACCAATTGCCACGACGCCTTTATTTAATGTCAAATGAAGTATAATTTGAAGCCTTGAATAAATTTGATTGATGGCTGCTGGGGGGGCCGAGACAATCCATGGCCATAGTAACTGTAGAGCTCAGACAGTACCAGAAGAATGATTTAATGAGGTGCATATGTCACTAGTAGAACAGCCAATTGGTGAGGATTCAGTGAAGTGGATTGATGAGGGGCAGAGCTGTAGTTAACCCACCATTGTGTCAACAGGGCCTTTCTGCAAAGCAGGCAGAATATAGGCAGCAGCAACAAATGGCAGAAGGTGACCTTGGCCAGAAATAGAATATCAGATACTGCTCGCCCTGCAAAATCCGTAATGCAGACATTTATAGAAGACACAACAAAGATCATAAAGTGTTCACAGGGAGCGTGGCTTGGAAAATTATGAGTGTACAGCTCACAGTTTCCTGACCATTAAATCACAGGAAACTTATCCATATGCAAGTGCCAGTCCCTACTGGCAATAACAGATCAAAGAATGCCCCTTCTTTAAGTCAGTGCATTAAACATCAAAAGCACAGTCATCTTGCTAATGGATCAATGCCTATACTGGCCTCAGCCAGATATCTAAAACCTAGAACATATTAGCATGTTTTTCCAACAACCATAATCATATCAAAAGAACTGTTGCATAACAATTATCACATAGTGTGAGGTGCTGGTGTGTTCAGTGTGTTTTCTCCTTTGGTGAGTACATGTCTTCTACTTCCTAATTACATGTTCTTTCCTACTATTAACCCAATAGGGAGGAGAAAGTGAGGCCTGACGTTCGATATTGTGCACATTTTGCATAGTATTTCATTGTAACTAAGATGCATCTGGCACACTTTTCTTGAAGGTGGGGATGGTAATCACTACATCAAAGGAGGGAAAAATAGACTGGCCAATTTGTATGAAATATGGAATGGACTGGTGGTAATTGACAGAAACAAGTACCTGTTTCCCTCTGGCAATAAGAAAACACGAAGTAGTCATCCACACAAACTACAAAGGCCATTTGTTTTCAAGACAGTGTATCAACAATAGTTTTTCCCAAGGGCAATGCCACAATGGAAAAAGCTCATCATTCGAAATCTTAAAGAACCATCTTTAGATTATTTCCATTTAAAAGTTTTCATTATCAAGACTACCATCTCACCAGATCATGCCTGGTTTAGCTAGCGCTACCCAAATAAATGTTGTTAGAATATGGAAATTAGTCTATATGTGGGTGGCAAAAACACTTGAAAGCATTGTAAACTGTGAGGTGTTTTCTTATTGCCAGAGGGAAACAGGTACTTGTTTCTGTCAATTCCCACAGTGTAGAACTTCAAAAGCACAGGCAAGTTGGTGGAATGGGCAGATAGGTAGCAGATGAAGTTCAATGCAGGGAAATGTGAGGTGATTCATGTTGGTAGGAAGAGCATGGAGAGACATCATAAAATAAGAGGTACAACTCTAAAGGGTGTGCAGGAGCAGAGGGACCTGGGTGTGTATGTCCATAAGTCATTTAAGGAGGCTGCATAGGTGGAGAGAGCAGTTAATAAAGCAGACAGTATCCTAGGCTTTATTAATAGGTTCACAGAGTACAACAGCAAGGAGGTTACACTGAACTTGTATCGGAGACTACTTAGACTTCAGCTGGAGTATTGCGCACAGTTCTGGGCATCACTCTTTAGGAAGAATGTGAACACATTGGAGAGAGTACAGAAAAAGTTTACAAAAATGGTTCCAGGGATGAGAAACTTCAGTTATGAAGATAGATTGGAGAAGTTGGGAGTTTTCTCCTTGGGCAGGAGGAGGCTAAAAGGGGGGGTTGACAGAGGTATTCAAACTCTATACAGTAGATGGGGAGAAACTGTTCCTGCTCGCAAAAAGATTGAGAACGAGAGGACACAGATCTAAAGTGATTTGCAAAAATAGCAATTGCGATGTGAGAAAAAACCTTTTCACATAGCAAGTGGTTAGGGTCTGGAATGCACTACCTGGAAGTAAGGTGGAGGCAGGTTCAATCGAGACATTTAAGAGGGCATTAGATGATTATTTAAATAGAAACAATGGGCCATAACTTCCGGCTAGTGTCGGAAAGTGCTGGCCCACAGAAATTAGAAGAAATAAATACACACTTACCTGGTTTTGAAAATTGCGCTGACACTTCCATTCAATGGAGCTGCTTGGGGCCTGCATTGAAAGACTCCTCGCGAAGTCTATATCCAACGAATTCAAGGAGGCCACACCCTCTTTTTTTACAGCAGTCACTGCCGTAAAGCAGGTAAGTTTAAAGGACCAGGGAAATTGACAGGCCAGGGAGAAGGTAAGTGTCTAAGGTAAGTAGATAGGATTTGGGATTTGGGGATGTTTGGGGTTGGGGGTGTGTTCGGTGCGGGGGGTGTGTTCAGGGGGGTGGTGTGTTGGGGGCGTTTGTAGGGGGTTGTGTTTTGGGAGAGTGTGTTCAGGGAGGGTGTCTTCGCAGGGAGTGTATTGGAGGGGGGTGCTCGGGGGGTGTGTGTGCGGGGGGTGTGTTCGGGGGGGGCCATGTGTTTAGGAGGGAGGGAATGTGTTTGGGTTGGGTCGTTTTTGGGGGGGTTGGATTTGGGGGTGTCTAGAGGTCGGGGGTGTGGAAGGGGGTGTCCGGAGGTCGGGGGGAGATTGTGGGTGTCTGGAAGTCGGGAAGGTGATTTGGGGGTGTCCAGAGGTCATGGGGGAGGGAAGGGGCTGCCCGGAGGTCGGGTGAGGTTGGGGGTGTCTGGAGGTCAGGTATGGGGTTTGGGGATGTCCGTGGGTGGGTAGGGGGTGGTGGGGGGGGGGGGCGGGGGACAGAGGTCAGGAGGTCATATCTTCATCTTGGGAATTAACTGGAGCAGAAGGACAGATTTTAGAACACTGGCATTAGGACAACATTGAAAATGGGTTTACATGGAAAGACATTTGAATGTGTTGTGCTGCTGTCTGCATATTTGGGGGAGTGAAGTGAATGAGTGAAAAAGGAATTGTAGGACAGGAAACAAATTATGAAATTAGCCATGCGCATGAGGAGACTACCAACTTCCCTTTCCCCATTCCCTCTAATGTCTCTAGATACAGGATTGGAGAAGCTCCTCACAATAAGACAGGTTTGTAGGTTTTTCTCTGGGCTGCATACTGGCTTTCTGGTGTAAGGTTGTGGAAAATAACATATGTTGAAAAGAAGGAAGATGATTGCCATGCAACTACCCATGCCTCATCCACCTTATCTGTGTCTATGAACAAACACCATGCTGGTGCCTTGTATTGGCAGTATCCTTGATGATTCCTGCCTGCCAGATGTGCTGGGCTTGAAGCAAGTACATGGCCAAGGCAGCAATAAACACTGTCTTGGTGAAATATGAGCAAACTGTGCATATGTAAAATACATGAACAGTTGCCAGAGTGCTGGATATTCTCCTTCTGTGCTGCCAGTAAAACTTAAACTAAAGTGTTGTCAACATGCATTGTGAGGCATCGATATTTAATTAAGTGAATGTGAACAGAACTCAGCTTTGACAATCTATCTGATACCAGCAAGTCTTTCTTCTGTCAGCTTAGCATGTAGGTGAGACAACAGTCTCTCTACCAGCTGCCTTTATCCAGGCTAACAGCTCTGCACTGGAAGCTGGCCCTCAGCAGAAAACCAACATTTTTTTCCCCAAAACCTCCCCTTGCATAATTAAATGGAGATATCCTGTCATGTCCATTTCTTATGTCAAATTATTCCCATTTTAGTAGCAAAGCAGCTGTATACAAAACAAAGAAGATTTTAGTAGCTGCTGGTAGTTAAAAATGGCCGCCCGCAATCCTAGGCTGTTCAGTACATCATGCTGTTTGCACTCAGACTGCCACTATTTTATAAAAAATAAGTTGATATTGCATTTCTACACAAGGCCACTGCTCTGCACGACAGGGGGTCAAAGAGTTTTGTTCCTGGCATTATTACAACAGGGGAACATTATTGAATAAAATAAGAAGAACTTCCAGTGGTCCCTTTAAGGATAGCTGATTAGGCTGCTCAAGATCATGTATAACTGGATGAAGCCTGCTTTGTTTGGGTACTACAAAATTACTCAGTCCCAGACCTCAATAAAGCCTGGGACTAAACATGGAGAGAGCTGAACCCCAGAGGTGAATTGAGAGTGACTGCCCTTGACATCAAGGCAGCATTTGACTGAGTGTGGCATCAGAGAGCCCTAGCAAAACTGGAGTCAATGGGAATCAAGGGGAAATCTCTCCACTGGCTGGAGTCATATCAAGCACAATAAGGAAGATTATTATGAATTTTGGAGGCCAATCATCTCAGCCCCGGTACATTGCTGCAGAAGTTCCTCAGGGCAGTCCCCTAAGCTAATTGGAGACCAGGATTTTGACCCAGCAACAGTGAAGGAATGGTAAAAGAGATACAAATAGTGTGTACCATCCAGAAGATGCACTGCAGCAACTCACCTAAGCTTCTTCTACAGCATCTTCCGAACCTGGGACCTCTACCACCTAGAAGGACAAGAGCAGCAATGCAAAGGAACGCCACCATCTGCAAGTTTCTCTCTAAGTCATGAATCATCTTGATTTAGATCTCTATCACCATTCCTTCACTGTTGCTTGGTCAAAATACTGGTCTCCATTCATAGTAGCACTGTGGGCATGTATACATCACATGGACTGCAGCAGTTCAAGAATGCAACTGACCACCTCCTTCTCAAGGGCAATTAGGGCTGGGTATTAAATGTTGGCCTTGACAGTGACACCTTCATCCCAAGAACAAATAAAGTGCATAAATGACACAACTCTGACCATTTTTGAATTTCACATTGGATGTTCTATAATCCATGTAGTTTGCTGATTTGCATAGTTAAGGAGTCTAACATGTATTTCAGCTGGGTGACCTGGCAACTTATAGCCATCTGAACCAATGTGGCAATTCTGCAGTTTTGTAACTTGAAATTTGGTTGCCTATTGCCTATTTATGGGCAATAAATGGGCAGCGATCAGTTGAATTTCTCCCACATAATTTCTTTCAGCTTGTGTGTATATCAAAACTGCCTGCTTTGTTGAAACTGTGATGTTGATGAGCCTGCTATCTACATTGTGGCTACTGGGGCAGTCAATGATCTACTTCACTAGTTAACCCAAAACCACGCTGTTCAGTTCTTGTCAGAAACACCAGGCTCAAATTCCTGATTCCATTCCATTCCTGGCTGTCTACTGGAACAGAGCCCATTTTTATAAAACCTCAGTGTCTTAATTCTACCCTGAGCTGAGCTTTAACACCCACATCCAGTCAATTATCAAAAACATTTACTTTCATCTCTGAGACATTGCCAATTTCAGGAAGACTCATGCCTGGGACAACGACAGGAGAGTAGGTGGACTGAGGAGTACTGAATGGTTGGGGTGAGGATTTGGAAGGGCAGAGATCCTGAGAGGAGAGAAAGGAAAGCAGGTATGACAACAGGGGAGATTGAAGAAAAAAAAGTAAAAAAGTGGGAGAAAAAGTGGAAATAGAAGTGATGGACTCAGGTTGGAGCAGCAGCTAAAACATGCAAGCAAATGGATACAAGTTTCATTGGCCTAATTATGTAGCAATTATTAAGTGCATATATCCTAGTAATAAATGAGGAAGAGAGAGGAGATGAGAGGAGGAGCTCCAGAGATAAACTCAGAAGCTCCTTAGTGGGATAAAGTTGACATATGTAGAGTGGAGTCGGCATGGAACATGGATGACTGCGGTGTAAGGCTATTATAGATAGGTCCATTTGCAAATGGTCTTTTCAATTAGTTGCTAAACGTTTATTCCACTTATTCTGTTAGCAATGTAGGGTTGAATAATGATAAAATGCAAACCATAAGTTTGAGTAGACCTCTCTGTTCCAACAGGCAAGTGCTTATAATTGATGAGTAACCAAAACTTGCAAGCCACAATGATGGTAACTATTGTCTGCAAAAGGTTGATAAGATAAACTAAGAACTATAATAGAAAGAAATGTGATAGCAGATTAAAGGGTGTTGAGAGAAGGGACACTCTACTATGTGTGGACAAAAATGACTGGACATAAGAAGCAGATAAGCTTAAATTAGCATGGACGGAGATGATTGGATGGAGTCAGATGATTAGGGATGATCAACACTGGGGCATACAAGAAGCAGGAATGTGAAGGGTCAGGTGCAGGTGGAGGAGAAGATGAAGTTGTCTGACATGTGCAGGTGAACGTAAATGCTGGTTGAAGGGGCTGAACACCTGTCTAGTTAAGAAGACATCTGGTCTGTGTAAATGAACATAAATTCTGACAGGAGTCTAACACTTGCCTAGTCAAAGGAATGGAGATTATTAGGTCATCACTTGCTGTTCTACGCAGTGACCAAGTGGGTAATAACTAACTGGAGCTGTAAACCATTGCAGTGATATGCTAGATTTTATTGATCCCTGCCATGTATATACATAAGGCCATCTATGAAAGGTCTTCTGTCACTAATTGGTATCAGGTCGAACCCTTACATAAAAGTACTAAAGTTGTTCAAGTGCAGAGACATGTCGGGTGGGTGAATGAAGTCCAGAAGCTATTTGAATGGAAGATTCATCTTGCGTAAATGAATAATAAGATTACATCATTGTGGCAAGTATATTCAATTTGTGCTATATTATTGAAGCTTATTCCGCCTAATGGAAACTCTTTGCTGCCAGTGTTTTTGGGGTAGCATTGCAATATGCAATTATCCAAATGAATATTTAAATCTTTATTTAAATCTACTTCATATGTATTTATATATTAGTAACATTTGGAGAGCACTTGGCACTAGTTGGCTCTTTGCAGCTTTTCCTTGAAAAAATAAAAACTACTTGTAAAAGATAAAGTGGCATTTAGCCAATGTATGGTGTATTTTAATCATTAATTCTAATGGTATTTCAATAGTGTTACCAGTGTTTGGATTCAACCTTCACAACGAAAACTATTTTTTTCTTTATGTTAATACGAGGGACCAGACAGACTCCACAGCAGAATGCAAATTATCTTTCTTCTTCACTATACCACTATAGATCAGACAACCTAGTGCTTTGAGACTTTTGACCATTTATTCATAGGATGGATTTGGGTTTGAATCATGTTTAAGTGTTGTGTTTAAAAACATGAACAAAATTAATTTCCACAAATTTAAAAAGCCACCCTTATCGCACTGAGATGGAAGGGAGCTTGAGATGTTAATGATCCTGGCATTGTTAAGTTCTCCGCAATGACCAAGGACAATAAGCAATTCATTATTTCATCTCAGATGACCAACAAATATTCATACCCACTGTGGTGAAAACAATTCTGTGCATGTGGGCCTGAAATCTATGCTGATCAAGAGGTGTAGCTGATTTGATTGACAGATCTGCTGGCAAATCCTAGATGTCAGAATTAATAAAAGGAGAAATCCTATTAAACAAAAGACAGAGCTCCAAACTTGGTTAAAATACCAGAAGTCAGCTGCTAAAGTGAGAAGTTGTCTGGTGAAAATGGCAATACAAAAAACAACCAAGTCAGACCTTAAAAGGTGGTTAAATTAAAGCATGTGGGATATTATTTTTCCCCATTTTTTGAGGAAAGAGTGAGATGAGTGAAGTGGAATTTGCTTTTTGAATGTTGGACCAGGATTTTCCTCAGATCCAGGAAGCTTGAGGTGGAACCTCTACCCTCTCTACTAATGCTTGTCATCAGCTAGCTTAATTTTCCGGCATTAGGGTCATTAGTTGTGTAGGGCAAGTCCCCAGCCGGTACCCTCAATGCCAAAAAGAAAGTTTAGCTATCCCAGGAGAAAATACCAGGTTCACTGCTTCAGCACCCATGTAGGAGAGAACCATTGCCAGAGAGCAGAAGAGCCCAAAGATCAACATTCAGTTTTTCATTTTGGCTTCAGCTTGGACCAAGGCTTTCATCTGGTGAATGGCTAGGGCCTAAGGATAGAGGGGGAGAGAGAGAGAGAGATGGGGGTGGCTCTGTTGGGCCCTCTCCCTTCAAAAAATAGTCTAGCAGGCCTACCACCCGCCACTATTCAGGCAATGAGATCATCAATGGAAGGACCTGGGTTGGATTGCTGTATCTGCCATTATTTCCTGCCTTCATTTACATGCAGCAGGCAGTTTAACAGTCTTCCTTACAGGGCATTAGGGAGGAAATCACATATAAGGGCACTAGGCAGTGGTAATTGACCTCCCCACCTGATGATCCTGTTGTTTCTACTGTTCTTTTGGCCAATTTGGGGTATTCAGGAGACAAATCCAGGCTTTATCTCAGCACATTTACTTATCCTTTGTAGAATAAAGCAGCTTAATGATCTTGTATCTGGCCTAGTGTATTCTCAGATTGCCTTCTGACAGATGGCAGAAGTGAAGATGCATGCAAAAGACACTTCAGATCACAAGAAGGTCATATTGTTGAATTCCCAATTCAGAGTATCATATAGATACTGGGAAGTTAGGGCTCACTTCTGAAAGCAATATGCTCAGATTGTTTGCAGGAGTCCAAGCACCACTTTGCCTGAGAGAATATGTAAAGCAGACAGAATGTTTGATTTCCGCTATAGAAGGAGAAAGAAGAAAGAACTTGCTGTACCTCATTGTGCCCTCAGGATACCCCAAAGTGCTTCCCAATCAACAAATTACTTCTTTTGAAGTGTTGAACTGTTTTATGTAAACAAATGAGGGCAATTTGCAACCAGTCAACCTATGACTCACGAGGGGAATGACAAGTTAATATGTTTTTACTGATGTTTGTTGAGGGAGAGGTGTTGTCCAGGATACAAAAAAACTCTCTCGCCTCTTTGAATGGTGTTTAGGAATCTTTCACATCCATGAGGGGAGGCAGGCAGTGTCTTGGTTTAATGTCTGATCCAAAAGACAGCGCCTCTGGCAATGTAGTACTTCCTTAATACCGCACTGACATTTCAGTCCAGATTATGTGATTATGTCCGAAAGTGAGGCTTGAACTCATAATCTTCTCACTTTTGAGGGGAAAATTCTACCAATTGACTCTCAAAGAATATCACCAGGCTCTGAGGTTGACCCATTTGACAAAAGATTTACCTTCTGCAACAGCAGGGAGAGGTGCCTTTCAAACCATCGATGGGGACTGGACCAAAACTCAGATTCCGGATTGAGGCAAAAGGAAAGCGTTCTAATTCACTGTAATATCTAGTCTACTCACCCAAACCTCTAAAATGATTTGGTTGCAGATTGTGCACAATGTTTAAAATTAAGTGGCAGAGAAGAAAAATGAAGTTTTATTTGTTTCTAAATTAGACACAGGTTTATGCCCTGCAGCAAAGCACATCTCTACAAAGTGGCAATGTGTATATATCAGTGCGAAAAATATGAAATAATTTAAACCGAAGAGGGATTTTACTGATATTCACAGAAAGGATCTTATAATGAATGTTAGGGGAATTAAAAGAAATTCAATATTGAAAAGGATAATAACAAATTAATTTTTAAATCCTCCAATACTCTACAGAAATCCATCCATGTGGGCGAAACAGTACAGCTGTTATCAGCTTCTATCCTAGACCCAGCTACTCTCTGACAGATGGTGAGGAACATTCTAGCAGTAAGTCCTTTCAGTCTTTAATCAAAGTGCTCAGAGGGTTGAACAGTGCCAGGGTTGATAACATGAAAAAAAGCAAAATCTGTTTAACTAGCTCAAAACAATAAATTTATGATAGAGCCAGAATATTAACTAACTGAGGATTTTTATATCCTGCAGGGATATCTTTCAAAAGAGATTGTCTTAATGAAAAAATATTTTGCAAGGTTACGGGGGATAAAGCAGGGGAGTGGGACTAGGTGGAATGCTCTTTCAGAGAGCCAGTGCAGACTCAATGGGCCAAATGGCCTCCTTCTGCACTGTAAAAATACTGTGATACTGTGATTTCCTTTGTTGCTGTACATCTCAATATACTCATTCCTCTCTCTGAAAATGGGAGACATCAGAAAGCACTAGATAAATTGACTATATAAATGCTCCTAACAAACCATTGGCCTTATTTCCCCATATGATTCACTGTATAACATTCCCTCCACCAGCCCCGGTCCCTCTAATTTTCTTGCCTCATCGGTTCTCGCTCAGCTGCACATACAAACTCAACCTGAAAACAGTAGGAACAGGGATGGTCCATTCAACCCCTCCACCCTGTTCCACCATTCATTTAGATCATGACTGATCTTTACCTCAACTTCATTTATCCACTTTGGTTCCATAAGCCTTGGTGCCCATACCAGTAAAAATCTATTGATCTGAATATTAAAAATTTTAATTGACTCAGCATCCACAGCCTTTTGGGGAAAACTTTCCTGATTTCCAATATTCTTAATGTGAAATGCTGCCTGATTTCAACAACAATGGTTTGCATCTTTAATGTAGTAGAATGCCCTAAGGCAGTTTGCTTTCACTCCTATGTGGCCTGGCTTTAATGTTTAGATTATATTATCTCGTTCTAGATTCTCCCAACAGTGAAATGGTTTCTTTGTATCTGCCCCATCAAATGCAGTAATCATTTTAAATACCTGGGAATTCAGAACTACTGACAATCCCCCATTACCTCACTTATAGGGCCAATTTCAAATTGGATCTTCAATAATGAGAGTTAACCAGACATCATAGTAAAGCCTCATCCATGACATCCAGGCACACACACTTTCCAATTTTCTGTAACAGAAATTTCAGTTAATTTTCCTTTATCCAACAATCCTGAACGCAACTGTACAGCTCCTAACTTCTGGACTTATATGGTTCAGTGCCACATCTGCCAGGGCACTGAGCAGTTTTGTAGACCAAAAGTCTTGATGCATCTGCCTTCAAGCATTACCTGTGTACATCCGAGAATTTCATTATGAGCTTAAGCAATAGTATGATCTAAAAATTGCATAAAATGAAAACAAGTGGTTATGTATGGCAGCGTTGGTCAGAATAATATCCTATCTGTATCTTTAGCCCTGTTCACTGCCAGATGTGGGTTTAGGAATTATCTCAAGCCAATTCCAAATTGGTACAATTTGGTACAAATTTACACTACAAAAGATTCCAAAACTGAGCTCAAAGAGGAAATGCTGATGTGGAAAGGTGCTGTAAAGGAAGGATAGCGCATGTTTTCCTGGGATCAAAGTTAGTTTACATCACTGGGAAAGGGTCGAAGGAGCTTCACATTTGTATCTAAACTGTATTATATTTGACTTGACAATCCTTGACACTGATACAGAACACCAAAACTGGAAAGAAAGCTCCGCTAACATCTCATCTTTATCAGCATAAAATTCACAAAAGATTTTGATGCAAGTGACATCAAGATGAGCTACTTTGGTGAGGAAGGAAGCACTGCTCACTTGTTTGACATTTCTGACTAAATGTTACAATCTCCTACACAATCATTATATGTCTCTCCCATAAATGATGTGTGGTTCTGCTAAAGCATGTGTGCCCAAACACAGACTCAAATGCATATAGGTTGCACATAATAGCCCTGAAATTCTGTGGAGGGTTTGTTAGTCTTCTGCTACAACTCCAGCAAAACTATTTCTCTACCCTCACCCAACCCAGAGTCATTTTGGCCCCAGTTCCTGCTGAGGCATGGGACTGGGGAAGGAGATAGGGAGTTTCAGGATAAATGTCCCAGGTACCTAATGTTCTCTTAAACACAGAATTTAAATGAAGACATGAAGATCTGCAATCTGACCTCAAAACCCAAGCCATACATATTGCTGCCATAAATGTATGTGTTGAGTAAACAGTTAGCTTAATCACAAAAGCCAGATTCCCTGGACTCAACAGATTAGTTTCATAGTAAGCCATGGAGAACATGATGGCACAACAGAAGAGAAGCAATTAAAATGTAATTTCCATTCCTAAGTCTCAGCAGAATTCTGCCTGACTGTAAGCAGAGAACGAAAATAACACATTTGAACTGAAGGTCCCAGTTTTCCTATCAGGTTATTAACCTGAACCTGCCTGCCTGACTTTTGAATGTAATAGAACTCAGGTTGCTGGGTTCTGTCGGCAATGTCTATCTCATTGTAGAGTCAGTCTTATCAGCAGAATACCTCAAAGACTAATGAGATGGAGTTAAAAAGAACTAACATGTTATATAGACCTTGAATGACAATATGCTATACATGCTCTGGAGTTACCTTGTTGTATATTTATATTCTACCATATTGTGTGGATTTTTTCTAGGAATAAACACTGTTATTTGGTACCAAGGCTAAAGTAGTACAACCCCATTGCAGGGAGAAATTAGTGGTTAAATCCATAGCTGGATGGAGATAATATCTTAAGTATGTAAATTAAGTGATATATTTATTTATATGGCATTATGGCAGTATAAATGCAGGCCCAGTAGAAGTATAGAAAGAACTAATGGTATCTTCCAAGTGATTCTAAGCAATTTAGGATGGTAGTGAAGAACAACATTCTGAGGCATGAGGATAAGCAGCCAGAGGTCATGGCCCATAATCGGTACCAATGACAGTGAGAAAGTGGGATGAGATGCTGCAGGCAGATTTCAGGAAGCTAGAAAAGATAGGATCTCAAAGTTGGTAATCTCTGGGTTACTCCTGGTGTCACATATTACTCAGCACAGCGATAGGAAGATAGAACAGCCAAACATTTGGCTGGAAAGTTGATGCAGGAGGGAGGGCTTTTAATTTCTCGGGCATTAGGACCAGTTTCAAGGTAGGTGGGACATGTACAAGCTGGATGGGATGTACCTCATAGGGTCATGACCAATACTGGTGGGGAAATTTGCTAGAGCTGATGGGGAGAGTTAAAGCTAGTTTGGCAAGGGGATGAGAAAGCGAGAAGGAAGAGATAAAAGCTGTAAATAGAAGGTAGAAAATCAGGAAGTGAGTATAGAAGCTCAAGAAAACAAAGGCTAGAAAATAGGCAACAAAAGAATTTTCCAGTGATGAGTGGGTGTGCACTTCTTGTCAAGTGAAAAAGACAAATGAGCTGAGGACACAGACACTTCAAAGTATAGATCATAGCTAGTACTGAAATGTGGCTTTAAAAAGTGGTAGCTTAACATTCCTGGTTATAGGCTTTTCAGACAGGATGGAGAGGGGATAAAAAGGAGCGGGATGTCGCATTGTTGATCAAGTAAACAATCACAGTTAGAGGAGGAATGATATTCTGGAAGGAGAATCAAATGAGGTCATGTGGGTTGTACTGAGCAACAAAAAATGAGCAATCACACTGCTGGGAGTGTACCGTAAACCCCTTACAGTCAGAAAGAGACAGAAGAGCAAATATGTAGACAAGCTGCTGAGTAGTGCAGGAGCAATAGGGCAATAATGCTAGAGAATTTCAAGTACCCTAATATTAACTAGGATAAATCCAAAGTAGAAAGAATAGAGAGTGCAGGATTCAAGATTCGTTCAAGGGAACTATTTTAGCCCAACAAGAGAATGGGCAATTCTGGGCTTCATTTTAGGAGATGGATTTGAACTGGTGGAAAGGTTTCGGTTAGAGCCCATTTTTGAGGTAGTGATCATGTTTATTTTATTATTCATTCATGCTAGGCCAGCATTTATTGCCCAGGCCTAATTGCCCTTGGGAAGGTGGTGGTGAGCTGTCTTCTTGAACCGCTGCAGTCCATGTATGTAGGTACACCCACAGTGCTGTTAGAGAGGGAGTTCCAGGATATTGGCCCAGCAATAGTGAAGCAATGACGATATATTTCCAAGTCAGAATGGTGAGTGGCTTGGAGAGGAAATTGCAGGTGGTGGTGTTCCCATGGGCAGCATTTCCCTCCCCCATCCGGGGAGTTGTGCGGGAGCGGGCGGGTTCCTGATCGGCACCCTCAGTCGGAGGCACGCCGCCAATTAGGACCCACCCAGCGTGACCTCCACCCGGAAGCACTGTGCGCACCCTGTGTGGGTGTGGGGAGAATTCGCGCATGCGGGCGAAAGAGCGCACAGATCTCCCTGAGGCAAAGTGCTGCCTCAGGGAGATCGGCTCAAGATTCAAAAGTTCATCAAAGGCAGAAAAAAAATTCCTGACGTCCCCTCATGGGACACTGTCACATGAGTTGGGACATGTCAATTCCTTTTATTTAGACATATTATACAAATTTTAAAACCCTCATGTAACCTCATCCTGCCCATGGATGAGGTTTCATGTTTTTTCTGAAGGCCACCTGGGCCCTTCGCCTGCCCGCCAGCCTTAAAGTTGGACGGGCAGCTCAGTTGATTGTTTTAATTGCTTGTTAACTGGCCTTAATAGGCCTTTGACAGTTCAGCAGGCGCGCAGCCAACTTGGCTGCGCGCCTGCCGAACTGAAAATCTAAATGACGCGCGGTGACGTCGGGACACCCGCCCGATGTCACCGCACGACATTTTACACGTTGGCAAGTGACCCCCACCCGCCGAAGGGAGAATTCTGCCCCATGTGTCTGCTGCTCTTGCCCTTCTAGATGGTAGTGATTGCGGGCTTGGAAGGTGTTGTCAAAAGAGGCTTAGTGAGTTCCTGCAGTGCATCTTGTAGATGGTACACACTGCTGCCACTGTGCATCAGTGGTGGAGAACGTTTGTGGATGGGGAGCCAATTAAGTGGGCTGCTTTGTCCTGGATGGTGTCAAGCTTCTTGAGTGTTGTGGGAGCTGCACTCATCCAGGCAAGTGGAGAGTATTCCATCACGCTCCTGACTTGTGCTTTGTAGATGTGGCAGGACTGCAGAGCTTGGATCTGATCCGTTGATTGTGGAGCCACTTAGCCCTGTCTATCACTTGCTGCTTATGCTGTTTGGCACACAAGTGGTCCTGTATTGTAGCTTCACCAGGTTGACACCTCATTTTTAGGTATGCCTGGTGCTGCACCTGGCATGAACTTGGGTCGCCAGAGCATTACCCTTGATCTCTGGATTACTAGCCCAGCGACAATACCACTACACCACTGCCTCCCCTATACGGTTAGATTTAGAGTCGTTATGGAAAAGTATAAAGAAAGGTCAAGAGTAAAAAATTTTAGATTGAAGAAAAGCCAATTTTATGAAGATTTCACTGAAATGTGGGGAGATTCAGTCGAGCCCCCTGGAGGGGGCATGGTGGTGGGGGAACTGGGAGAATTGGACGGAAGTACCCACATCGGATTCCTAACATTGGGAAAACTGTTCCAAATTAAGTTGGAGGCAAGAAGGGCCCAATGCGGGAACTCCCCCCGCCAGAGGGAAGGCAATTAGGTTCATTAATGAGCCACTAAAAGCCAATTATCCCTCAGCCCACCAGAATTTGGTGGTAGCTCAGGGATTCTCCTGAACTCTCGTGCCACCCAAAGGTCACCCAGGAAACACTGTCGGATTTACCTGCGGCCTCACAGGGGCGGGGACCCTCATTGACTGGCACCTTGTGCCCCATCGAGGGACCTAGCATCTGGAATGGTGGAGCACTGAAAGTAATTCTCTGCTCTTTCCTCTGACCCCACTTCCCATGACCCTCGCCCCACCCTCACTCAGCTGTGTCCTGGGATCCAGTGTCAATCCTGGGGTTGGGCCTCAGTGCATTATCAGCAGCAGCCACCCCTTTGAGTGCCACTGCCTGCAATGGAGGACTGCCGACCTCTGATTGGCTGGCAGCTCTTGGAGTGGGATTTCTGCCCACCAGGGGCCTTAAGTCCCAAAACTAGCCAGTTAACTGCCAGACGGGCATTTAATTGCATCGGTCCTCCTGCTCGGAAGCGATGCGGGGTTTCACACTGGTTCTCCAGCCAACAGGGAACACACGTGTCATTGGAACATTATGTCATGCGATTTGACAAAAGTGGGCTAGAAACACCTACTTAAGGTAAAGCAGTATCAGAGCCGTAGAAGGCATTCAAGGAGGAAATAGAGCGGATTCAGAACAAATATGTTCGCTCAGAGATAAAGGGTAGTAGTCACAAATCTAGACCACCCCTTCCCCCCAACATGAACTCAATGAGCATACAGAGTAGGATAAGGCAACATATAACAGATGCTGAAAGCTCAATGCTGCAGAAATCCTAGAGGAGAATAGAAAGTGCAGGGGAGAAATTACAAACTAGAAAGCATGTCAGTGGTTTACCACAGCATGATGTTATGTGTCAAGTGCAGTTGCATGATCCACTGCCGTTGGCTAGCTTACTGTGAAGAGGGAGCTGAGTGTGTAAGTCTCTCCTGCCAGTTAGCCTCTGCATCACCAAGACCCCTTATAGTGCCTCATCGCAGTGTCGGATGGCAACTATGATTGGCCATGGATGGCCCTAGGTTGAACTACAAAGGGTCTCAGAGGAACTTGGGCCCCCAGGGATGCAATATGCAGGCCCACTGGGGTGGGGACACACACTGATATCCATCAACCAGGTCTCGGCTATGGGTAAAATGGTACCCATTGCCTTGTGGGTGTGGCTTGGGAGAGTCAAAGGCACAGGAATGGAGTCCTATGGGTGACTGGTGATCCCTTTAAGCAAGCACCTTCTGGAAACTCCTACAGCTGAGTGGGTTCCAGAGGTAGGGGCTCCCGCCCTTCTTCCGGATTCAGTTCATAAGGCCAAGAGGGAGATGCAGGTGCTGGGAATGTCTGTGCCCACAAATCCCACCCATGCCATGCAGCGAAATAAACAAATGGAGAGGACATTTCTTCCTTACTCTTGCCAGTGAGGGGACTAACACAGGAGGTAGCAGTTTAAGGATTATAACGCTCAGCTCAATTGGCGTAAAGGAAGGGCACCGCAGGCTGCCTCTGATGGTGGGAAGCATCATCGTATTCTATTGGTCAGTCACTGCCCACCTCAAGCTGGGAGGCTTCAACCAATAAGGTACTGACCCTCCAACGTTTGCCTTCCTTAATGGGTGAATGAGGATCAGGGGTCCTATCCTGATAAGCAGACAATAAATGGGTAGCCAAGAAACAAAAGGTGAAGATTCTCCGGCTTGGAAGCAGAAATGTCAGGACTGTGTGTCTTGGCATGCACGAGGACTTGCAGTCAACAGATAATGTATGTAAGTCGGCATTGATCAACCGTGCGCTACACAAGTTCAACATCGACTTTGCCGCCTTCCAAGAGACTAGATTAACCAACACTGGATCAACACATGAGGCCAAATTATGCTTTCTACTAGCATGGCAAAAGTGTAGATGACCGCTGTGGAGATGGTGTGGGCTTTGCTGTCAACAACAGATTGAGGCAGATAACTAAGGCCTCTGAACATCTGATATCTCTTAGTTTACCATCAGATGGAGATTTTGTCACCATCATCTGCACCTATGCACCAACTTTGTATGCCAATGCCGAAGACAAATATCACTTCTACAACATTCTAGATGATATTCTAGAACATCTGCTGCCATGTTATTATAAACGTATAATAGGCACCAATTGTTTATAAGAGATTTGGAAAACACGTTGCAGGTTCATTTGTTAAATCTAGGCACATGAGAACAGTTATAAAGCTTGAAGACATCAGAGTTGTGTGAGTGCTCTTCTCAAAGCAAAAGTGAACTAAAACTGGATCACAGGACAGATTTCTTTTCTGGTGATGTCATGCTGCTATCTCTTAAAGACATATTAAAACATCCCCCTTTCTTTTTAAAAAATACTTTCCTCCATTCCAAAGAGGTATAACTATTTACAATACATGTTCATGTTTAGTTACCATTACATAAGTGTGTAGAACTAATGAATCTATGAGTCCCTAAAGCATAAAGGTAATCTACTAGTACGCCTAGGTCTTAGAATGGTAACCTTGTCTGGGGTTTCTTCAATTGCTCACATTGATCTATGGGATTGTCATTCTTGGCTGTTGTTCCTGATTTTATTTGTGATCATGTCCTAGATGCCATTGGACTGGATGGTGGTTGAGGAGTTGGAGTGGATCTGATTTGTCCTCGGTTATGCCTCACAGTTGCACCTTTGTATGTAATGACTTCATAGGATCTTGGTCCTGAACAAATCCTTGTCATCTTGGCTGTTGCAAAGTGCTTTCTGTAGGGTCCTGGATGCAAACTTGTTGTTCCATCTGCAAACTTAGCAATTCTGTACCTGCATTTTTGTTGTGCACATTGGTCATCTTGTATTGTAATTTTAAAAGTTGCTCTCTAGTTTCTGAGGGAGTAGAATGGGTACACACTGGTCTGCCAAACATGAGCTCTTCTGGGGATAGAACAGTTGCACTTAAAAGGTGTGGCTCTCAGGTGTAACATTGCAATATGTAGATCCTGCTTGGTCTGTCTACATTTGAGAATTAGGGATTTCACTGTGTGACTCATCCATTCAGCTAGGCCGTTAGGTCTAGGGTAGTGAGGAGAAGAAGTAGTGTGATCGATATTCTATTTCTCACACATATCCTCAAATGGTTTACCAATAAGTTGCAGACCATTATGCATAATGATATCTCTAGGCACACCAAATAAACTGAAAATAGCACTTAGGGTGTACCCAACAGTTGTACTTGACATATTGTGCAAGTGTTGAAGAATGGGGTATTTGATAAAGTAATTGACAAAGACAATGAAGTCAGTGCCATGGACATGAAAGAGGTCAGATGTGATTTTGGACCAAGGATGGGAAGAAATTCATGTGGAATCAATGGTGCTTTGTGCTGACTTGACATATGCTCTTGACATGCCTCATACTCCTTGATGACGACTTCAATGTCATTGTTCTTACTCGGCAAATAGACTGGCTTTCTTGTGAATCTTCTTGTCTGATATATGCCCATTTGAGTGATGAAGTTGGTTGAAGAATATCAAGTTGCAAAGATTCCAGTATGATGACTAGCCTGCCTTTAAAAATGACTCCCTGGGGGTGCCTAGCTCGTCCCAAAAAGACCAACATGATCTCTCATGTGTTCGTGGACATGCTGAATTAAATAAGGCCATCCTTCAGTGATGGTTTTCTGCAGTTTCTGTAGTGTAGAATCTTTTGCCATTTCTTCTGTAGCTTCTGGCATTTGTGTGGCACAAAATGTATCAGATCAATTGACGGACTTGCATTCTCCTGCAAATGTAATGGTGCAGTTCCCTTGAAACTGCCAATTTTGACAAAACCTTCTGGATATTTCAATGTTAGGTCGTGAACTAAGGTGATAGGAGTAGTTTCTGTGGTTGATCTGCCTTGTGAAGTCTGACTGACTACATGTAACTAGTGCAAGTTCTTGAGATGAAGGTAGACTTGCAATGGGCCTTTAGTTTCCATGATGTAGAACCTCTGTGACACCCAGGAGGATTGATTGTACTTGCACTCCAGGACAATAAGACTTGCACATTGAATTAGTGAACTGTTGTATGCTGAAAGTTTCACTGTAGTAGGTCTCACCATGGCCTTCCACATCTGTGGATACATGTCTTTTAGAATCTGCAGAGGTAGTATGTTGGCACTTGCCCCTGTGTCAATCTTGGCCAATAACAAGTGGTCACCAACCTTCTCAGGGCAAATAATTTGAATCTTGGCAAACACTTTGGGCAGTGAGATGGCATCTATGTTTTCCATGAATTGACAGTGTGAAACATGTGTTCACCACTCTTAGTCTCATCGTGCACATCACTGTTATTTTCTGGTTTGTAAATCACTTCATACATATGCTTTGAACAAGATATTGGATAGTCTTTCTTATTGCTTGAAGGTACCCATTGTGTATGGTCTGTTTGGACTGGTGCATGGCTCCTTGTAGCTGCATCAGCCTTTGCTCTAATGCACTGCCGCTGCCAATAGCCTTTTTTGCCACATGCTTTGCCGAACTGATGAAAAACAGGGAATTTCCTTGCTGCCTGTCAAAGCTCACACCTTCCAAATGTCTTGCTAGGGATTGGGTGTTCTAGTGAGTGCATCAAAAATTGGGGTTGTACTCAGGACCTGTAAGCTTTAGGGTCCTGCGAGGATTGATTCGTACTTAAGTCCACCCTTAAATAGCTCTTTGATGCTATACATTTTGGGTTTGTCCAGCAAATCTTTCTGGAATGCTTCCACGGAAGTGGATGTGATCGCCAAGTCAACAATTCTGTCTGCTAGCTCTGCATTCGAAAAATCACAGTACACACCCTTTTCTCTACATCTGCTAATAAAGTGGTCTATGGATTCTGTCAGCTGCTGTTGAAATGACATAAACTCTAGTCAATGAATATGGAAGTTTAACCTGACTCTGAACTAGTCCTCCAATGTAGTCCATATCTTTTAGGGATCCTTTAGCTCTTCTTCTGTTAATCCTGACGTGTTCAGCCTGTGTAGGCCTTCATTCCCAATTGCTAGGTGAATTTTTATGGCTTGTTTGTCTGGTTCAGACACACCTGAATCAAGGAACCATAACTCTGTACGCTCTTGAAACATTTTGAATTCAGATAGTAGGTCAGCTGCATCCCAATTCAAACTGGGAGTTTTGTGGGCATTCTGGCAATATCCCTTTGACATTCCTTCTCCTATAGTACCTGGGATGATTGTCGCTGCAGCTGCTTTCATGTGCTTTCCAAAGCTCCGCCCACGAAGATGAATTGTGGTAGGAACTCACCACAGAGTAATTCAATTTATTGTTCAACAACTCCCGAAAACCACCCGTTATAATCACAATCTTCCCTGGTCCGATCTTTGTGATGGGTTTGTTTGTTTTTTTTTGTTTGACTCCCCCTTGCTCGCTATTGATCCAGCACATACCCTGGTCACTCACCTTTCCCGACTGAGCTAACCCAGTGCTGGTCCATTCAACGCCCTGTCCCACTCACGGACTGACTGGCTGTGCATTGTAATCTCACCACGAGAGCTCATCTTCTTACCAGCTCTTTATATGAGCACTATCTCGGCGCCATGTCTTCAAAGATTTTCTTTGCAGCCAGCATGCTGCGTTTTCAACACTCTCTGACACTGCAACTTAATTGCGGTCTGACCAAAGCATAAAGGGTCTTCTCATGCCAGACAGAATGATCCAAGGATGTTCACCATGTCATACCTGTACTTAATCTTTCTGCCACCTGTCTTACCACCGCTGATCACTATGTCATGTTATTATAATGATATAATAGGCACCAATTATTCATAAGGGATTGGGTAAACATGTTGTGGGTTCAGTTATTATGACTAGGCACATGAGAACAGTTATACATGGGTGTGAAGCTTGAAGACATCAGAGCTGTGTGTGTGTGCCGTGCTCTGCTCAGAACAAAAGTGAAACTAAAACTAGATCACAGGACACATTTTCCTTGTAGTGATGTCATGCTGCTATCCCTTAAAGGCATGTTATAAGATCTGCCACATGAAGAAGTTATTTCTCCAGGTGAACTTTAACACAACATTTGGATCAGACAGAATTTCATGGCAAACATGCCTGGGTAATCATGGCATTGACAAGCTGAATGAAATGGACAGTGGCTGCTAGAACTTTGTGCACAGAGTGGGCTTTGTGTTTCCAACACCCTCTTCCAGGCCAGACATCAGCACAACGTGTTACGGCACCATCCGAGATCTGGCCACTGGCACCAACTTGACCTGATAATCACCAGGAGATGTGATCTGTCCAGTGCTCTTCACACCCGCATCTATCACAGTGCAGATTGCAATATGGATTCCTCGCTTGTCAGTAGCAGGGTGAAGGAGCAACCACAGACAATGCACAAGTCCAAATACAATGGCATTCTGTGGATCAGCATTCCATGCATGAGGGATGATGGCAAATGTCAGAAGTTCTCAGAAGCTCTCAGGCAGTGCCTTCCAACTGAGGGCTTGCCAGACAACACCGATGAAGCATGGAATTCTCTGTGGTCAATCAACCACAAAGCTGCAGCAACCACGTTTGACAAAGGAAAAAAGAGAAACAAAGATTGATTCGAGACTCCTGTCATCAAAGCGAAGAACTCAGCTCATCTGGCTTACAACCTGTCTCCTAACCCTAAAGCATGTGGAAATCTCATGCAAGCCAAGGCAGTTGTGCGAAAGACAGTAAGATACTGCCAACAAGTATCAGATCAATCCATGTGAAGAAATACAAACTGCGAGTGACAATGGTAATCTTCACGCTCTATATGACAGTGTCAAAAACGCACTCAACGCCACCATCACCATAATTGCTCCTTTGCAATCCACAGATGGGGAAGTAATGACTGACCGGAACAGCCTAATAGCCTGCTGGATAGAGCACTACTCTTGACCTATACTAACATGAAACAGTGATCTCTCTGCCTGAGCTTAATGATATTCTACAGATACCTGTCAAGTATAAACTTGATGCAGAACATTCATTACTTGAACTTGAAAAGGCCGTTGACTCCACAGCAGCATGGAAAGCATTTGGAAAGGACAAAAATACAAGCTGAGCTACTCAAGCATGGAAAGCCCCAGCTGCTGCCATACTTCCATGGCCTTCTCCTTCTCTGCTGGAGAGCAGACTCTGTCCCACAGGATAGGAACATAGGAGAAGGGGTAGGCCATTCAGCCAATTCAGCCTGCTCCACCATTCAATACGATCATGGTTGATCATCCACTTCAATGCCTTTTTCCTACACTATCCTCATATCTCTTTATGCCATTGGTATTTAGAAATCTGTCAATCCCAGCCTTAAACACAATGACTGAGCTCCAACAGACATCTGGGGTGGAGGATTCCAAAGATTCACAACCCTCTGAGTAAAAGAAAATGTATTCATCTCGGTCCTAAGTGGCTTCCCCTTTATTTTGAAATTGTGTCCCCTGGCTCTAGACTCCCCAACCAGGGGAAACATCCGACCTGCATCTACCCTGTCAATCCCTTTAAGCATTTTGTAGGTTTCAATGCGATCACCTCTCATTCTTCGAAACTCTAAAGATTACAGGCAATCTTTCAGTTATAAACTGTGCAGTGTTAATCTGGAATCTTATATTGCAAAAAAATTGGGAATATAATGGTTGGTGATATCACCTGATCCCATGAGAAAGAGTTCTGTTATTTCCACCCCTTTGAAGTACATGTGTAGTAGAAAGTACCTGCTACCATTCAGTGCCTAGCTGCAATGTTTTGCCACAAAGTGTCGGTTTCTATTGGAAAATTCAACAGCTTTAAATTCTTCATTCTTCCACAAAAATTCTTTCACAGAATTTTTGAAGTCCGGAACATTCCATTGATTTATTAGCAGAGGGCAGGCCACCATTTTTTCTGATTTGACCAAATGCTAGTCACCAGGATATTCTTCCTCACAGATGAGATGATGACTAGTCTTTTTCTTTTTCTATTCCCTGTCTTCAATCCATGTGGAATTGGTGCCAATGAAATGGTTAACTCTCTTCTCAAATGTCCACTCTACCCATGATAATTCCTCTTCTATTTGTACACAATAACATTCAGAGATAGGTAAGAGTTCAGGTGCAATCATGTTCAGTTTTCAGTCATCTCCATATTCTTACGGTTGTGATATGGACTTGTACAAGGTCAATGTTGCCAAAAGATCTTTCTTCATGGCCTGAACAGATGAGTTTTACATTCCTCCTCAATCGATGTGACTATTCTTCCAACAATAACAACTTGCAATTAATGTAGAAAAATTGTCCAAAGTGCTTCATAAGAAAGTAATAATAAAAAATTGACTGAGTCAAAGAAGGCACCAGTAGGACTGCTGAACAGGTAGATTTCAAAGAATGTCCGAAAGGAAGAGAGGCGGAGAGGCAGAATTCCAGTACTAAGCGACTAGATGGCTAGAAGCATGGCCACCAATGACAGGACAAAGGGATTGGGAGATGCATGAGTCCAGGGCTGGAGGAACACTGCCTTTGGAGGTTTATAGAACTGGAAGAAATTACAGGAATAAGGAGAGTGAGGCTGTGGAGGGATTTGAACACAAGGATGAGAATTTTCAAATTGTGGTGTTGATTGTCCAGTAGCCAATGTAGGTTACAAGCACAGGAGTGATGAGTGAGTGGAACTTGGTGAAGGTTAGAATACATGTAGCAGAGTTCTGTATGAGTTCAAGTTTATGGAGAATCGGTGATGTGAGGCCAACAAGGAGAGCATTGGAATAGTTGAGTCTGGATGTAACTAAAGTGTGGATGAGGGTTTCACCAGCAGATAAGCTAAAGGAGGTGTGGAGATTTATGGGCAGCATGTTAAGGAGAAATAGGAGGGATCCAAGTATAGATCTTTGAGAGACTCTGTAGGTAACATTGCTGAGGTGAGAAGAGAAGATTCTCTGATCAAAACTGGGTAGCTAGAAATGGAACTAGGTGACAGCAGTCCCACTCAGCTAGACAATGAAAGAAGGCAAATTGGAGAATGATGGTCATGGTTAACCATGTCAAAGGCTGCAGAGGTTAATAAAAGATAGCGCATCATGGCCACAGACACAGAGAATGTCATCTGTAATTTTGATTAGGACCATTTCAGTGCTAGGGTAGAAATCTGATTGGAGCAGTTCAGACATGGAGTTGCAGCAAAGGTGGGCACAGATTTAGGAGGCAACAACACGTTAAAGAATGTTGGAAAGGAAAGGAGGTTGGAGGTAGATAGGTAGTCTGCAAAGACAGAGGGAATGAGGGTGGAAAGGGCAGGCAGTGGAGCTTAAGGAGATGGTTGGCCCTGCAGAAAAGAAACAAGGGGCTATGTTTGCATTCCAGGATGATTTTGGAGTAGTAGGCATTTTTGATAGAGGAGAACAGGACCCATTAGTGTTCTTTTTTTATAGTTCAGCCAGATATTGCAATGAATGGCTAAACCAGTCATGCAATATATACTTTTAGGTCTGCAATCCTTAGACGTAATGGAGCCAAGATGGGGTCATACCAACGGTAACCATCAGGGTATGAGTGAGTAAAAGTTTTTCTGGAGACAAGTGCATTATTCTTAAATAATAAAACTGTCAACACAAGCCACTCTTTTACTGGATTGCTTCAGTTTTTCTGAGTCAGTGTACTTTCTCTCAGCTGAATGTAAATGACCTGGATATATCAGTTTCTCTTTCCTAGACTCTCTTGGTTTGAAATTTCTATAGAATCTTGTAATGGATGCCGACCTGTAAACTCGCTTGCTTTCGGTGATTTCACAGATGATTTAAAATGTCTTCCGTAGACATATTGTGCAAATATTTATGAGGAGGTGGGAAGGAGCTGGAGGGAAGGGAGGGATGGAACAATTTTGCAATCTTGGAGGACAGCTGGAGAGACAGAATTCCCCATATCCTGTCAGTCAGTCAGTCCGGGCTGGCTATCAGCTGGGTAAGCCTGGGGCATCAGGATGGAGGCAGAGATGAGGTGGACATCAACGAAGAGTCGGGGGAGATTGAGGGTCAGAGAGAACACAATTGGGGTAGTTATTGGTGGAGAGAAAAAAGTAGACATTGGGAAACGGGGCGATTCATCGATGGCGAGGGACGTAGAAGTCAGGAGTCTGAGGGGAACATCGATGGGGATGGGCCTGGAGACATCAGTTGGGGGGAGGGGCTTGTCTGGAGTAGATTGTGAATGGGGGTTGGAGGGAACATGGAAGGGTGGGGAGAATGGCAGAGAGGTCGGGGGTGAAGATTATAGAAGGCACATGGGGGAAGGTCAAAAGGGTATCATCGTGGCCCATCATGTCGGAACTGGCTCTCCAAATGACTGGCTCTCCTTGGCTTGCTGCATTGTTCCAGTGAAGCCCAACGCAAACTGGAGGAACAGCACTTCATCTTCCGACTAGGCACTTTACAGCCTTCCGGGCTGAATATTGAATTCAACAACTTTAGATCTTAAACTCCCTCCCCCATCCCCACCCCCTTCCCGTTTCTTCCCCCTCCCTTTTGTTTTTTCCAATAATTTATATAGATTTTTCTTTTCCCACCTATTTCCATTATTTTTAAATCTATAACTGTAATACCCTGTCAGTCTTTCCACCCCACCCCCACTAGAGCTGTACCTTGAGTGTCCTGCCATCCATTCTTAATTAGCACATTTTCTTAGATAATATCACCACCTTTAACACCTCTTTGTTCCTTTTGTCTGTGACATCTTTTGATTATCTGCTCCTATCACTGCTTGCTTGTCCCTACAACCACCCCACCCCCACCCCCCAACCTTAAACCAGCTTATATTTCACCCCTCTCCTAACTTTACTCAGTTCTGCCGAAGGGTCATGAGGACTCGAAACGTCAACTCTTTTCTTCTCCACCGATGCTGCCAGACCTGCTGAGTTTTTCCAGGTAATTCTGTTTTTGTTTTGGATTTCCAGCATCCGCAGTAGTTTTTTGTTTTTATCTCCAAATGAGCACTTCACTTAATTCCATTCTTCCTTTTCAGGTAACAGTCTAATTCCCTTATGAATGCTTCAGTTGAACCTGCTTTCACCACACTCTCAAGCAGTGCATTTTAGACCCTAACCACTCGCTGCGTGAAAAAGTTTTTTCTCATATCACTTTCGCCTGTTTTACCGATTACTTTAAACTTGTGCTCTTTCATTCTTGTTCCTTTCCCAAGCGGGAACAGTTTCTCCCTATCTACTCAGTCCAGACCCCTTTTGATTTTGAATACCTCTATCAAATCTTTATCTATGAGTTTCCAGAACAAAGTCTGGGAAACCTGATCAGACAACATTAAAGCTGGAACAGAGAAAAAAATCTTAGGTGTGCAGCCGCTTTAAAATATTTAAATTTTGGACCTAGCTCCTGGAAGAGGGATGGTCATCTAGCCCCTCGCATCATCCAACCTCCATTACAACTGGAAGTGAGTGAGTTTGAGGCAAGTTGGGTTTGGGTTTGAATTTTTTTAATTTTTACTTCCCGCCAGACCCAACTTAGCCCTTTTAAAGGGTGTTACAATTTCCCCTGTTACATTTTGTTAGCCGTCAAGCATAGCAGACATCCAGTTTCAGAAAAACTTGATTTAACAATGAAATTCCATAGGACTTCTTTTCAAATCGTATCCACCAAATTAAGTTATTTTCATCACAGCTGCTGGCACAATTCTCTATTAGCCTCTGGTTTTGTAAACAACTTTGACTTCCTATGCATTCTTAGGGTCATAATTCACAGCAAATCCTAAAATTTGGTTAGGGTAACATCGATTTTCGATGTCAATTCCTCTTAGGTTTTCGGACCATAAGCATTTAGCCTTGTTCCTGTTTGTTCTGGAAGATTAATGATGGAGGAATTTACCTCAGGCGTCTTTATTCAAACCCACATGGTCGATCAGAATTTCTTAAACTTGGACTACTGAAGGACTTGTGGTATTTTTTTAAGCTGGCGTCTGGCTTTCTGCTCTCTGGTCATTTTTGTATCAAGCACTAGTTTCTAGTTAACTGTTCTTTTGACTAGAGAAATGTTTCTATTCTTCATTACCTACATCTCCTCCCTATCTCCTTTTGACAATGTTCCTAGAACACTTCTGAAACATCCAACCACAATCACCTTAGGCTCATCACAATTTTACAGGCTGGAGAAGGATTTGTTACTCTCTATCAGTTTCCCATGTGGAAGAAAAATGTTACTAAATACCTATCATCAGCAAAATTGAGTGATTGCCTTACGCTTCACTTGGAGGTTTTCCATGCAGCATATTGGGCCATTAAGGTACAACAGTAGATAATGAAGGAAGAACCACAGAGCGAGAAATATGCAAGTAAAATCAAAAATAAATATCATGTACACTGATACCATAAGAATATGAAATCCAAAGTTGATGAGCTACCATAATATATCCTATATATCTTATCAAATCTCAGTGCAGCTATTAAAAAAATGTAGGTGCTGAATAAACTGCCCACCGTTGGTTGCATTGAGCTATAAATTCAAGGCCTCAGATTTGATCTGTGTTGAGTTAGCTGGTCTTAGCTAGAATGGCAACTTAATCTCATTGTTACTGTGCTGAGAAGGGGGATAATTAGCCAGGGTTCCTGCTCCCAATTATTATCTAGTGATTGTTGTGGAAAAGTACATAGATAGTGATGAAGTTTCGCTTTGATGTTCCGCTTAGTTTAACAGCCTTTCAACCCTCACTATCTCACAGTGGCATCACAACTGATAATTGATCCCTTAGACATGATACTCTGAAATCATGGGCAGGATCTTCCGGTTGGCGAGCGGGGGCGGGGCCCGCTCACCGGCGCGTAAAATGACGCAGGATGATGTCAGGTGGAACTCTCGACGTCACCCGACGTCATTTCCATTTTCAGGTCGGCCTATTGAGGCCATTGAGAAACTAATTGAAATCATTAATGGGCCTGCCCATCCAACCTTAAGGTTAGCGGGCAGGCTGGGAGCCCTGGCGGGCTTTAGAAAAAGCATGAAACCTCATCTACGGGCGGGATGAGGTTTCATGAGGGTATTTAAATTTTTTAATAACAGTTTCAATAAAAGTTATGGTCATGTCCCAACTCATGGGACAGTGTCACATGAGGGGACATCTCAGGGAAATTTTTCTATCATTTGTATTGCAAATATCAATTCGGAGCTGATCTCCCTGAGGCAGAACTTAGCCTCAGGGAGATCAGTACACTCTTTCGCATGCATGTGCGAAAGAGCGCACTCCCGGCTGAGGGAATCCCCTGCCCGCAGAGGGAGCGCATAGCGCTTCCTGGCGGACAACACACTGGGCAAGCCTTAATTTTTCCCCATAGCACAACTTTGGGACAGGGAGGGAAAAACAAGTGCATTTTTTAAAATAAAAGCAAAATATTGCAGATGCTGGAGACCTGAAATAAAAACATAAAGTGCTGGGAAAACTCAGCAGGTCTGGCAGCTTTTGTGGAGAGAGAAATAGAGTTAATGTATTGAATCCAATATGACTCTTCTTTGGATCTTAAGGCAAATTTTTAAAGCCTTTTTAAATGCACTCTTGTGCTCTCCAAATTCAGTCAACCCTATTTTTTTCCTCATTCTCTCTCTCATTCCTCTTCTCAGCTCAGCACCACCTTCTCAAGGGTAATTAGGGATGGGCAATAAATGCGAAATTATGTTCCCATGAATGAAAAATGTTATCTGACCTGCTGATTATTTCAGAATTTTCTATTTCATTTAAAATAAAAAGGCTCCGTGCTTTAAAAATCATGGGACCCATTTTCGAATATCAGGCAGACAGCCAGCCAGATGGATTTGGTGTGAGATCCAAACCATATTCATGGTGAGACCTCATTTTAATATTCAGAGTGGGCTAATTGCATGAGCAGCTCATCCATTAGCAGGGTAAGTCTGGCAGGATTACTGCTAGTTACAGGCAGTCTGCACTACCACTCATCTGCTACCTTGTCACTACTCATCCTTGTCCCTCTCCTCTCCTTTTAAGTCCATCAGAAGTCTCAAGGCCAAACTGCAGCAGATGCAAGAAGACCACTTGCTCTCACTCTTTTCAAGCATAAGCTGAGAAACTTGCAGCCCATGTACTGTTTGTTTGGTGTGAATATCTTCACGCTCTTTTTGCCCTTGGAGAATGTGTGGAGTGTTGGAAGCTTTTTTGCAGGCTGCTTAACAACCTGCTTTGAGACACATTAATGCTTCAGAGGCATGAGTACAACCAAATGAGCCACTCAGGTTCCCCACCCCATGTACTTTAAACAGTTGATTATAAGGATCTCCAATAGCTGAAGCACTGAGCACAAGTGAGGAATAACAAGTGCAGGTGGAATGAATGGCCCAGGAAACTGCGAACGGAGGGTAAATTCACATTTTAGCTCGAGAATTCAAGGAGAAGTCTATAAAAGAAGGACACCCTCATGCACCACCAATTGCATTATATAATAGATTGCCTTTCAGGGAGCTTTTGTAGTATGTTGGAGCGTGTGGGGCAGTCCACTACCAACATATGTAGGATTCTGCGACATGGCAATTGGTAGGGTAGCAGGCACAGACCTTCAGGATGCATATATGGAATTAGAGAACAGAGTACCAAGCCCAGGCACTCAAAAAATGTGCAAAATTAAATAAGATGAATAAAGCTTTCTCTAAATTTAGTGAATGAGCGCCAATGAAATAATAATAAACACAGCTGTTAAGTCCCACTCGCTGCCAGTCTGATGTAATCTTCCCACTTTCAATTTAGAATGATGACAATTTAGAAGTTGTACAATCACAACTTAAATGTACAAAGTGTACAATTTCACAGGAACATAATTTCGCAGATCGCATAAGCCAATCTGAAGATTAAAAAGGTCTAAGTTTAAAAAATAAAATTCCATGGTCACTTCAACATTAAAAGCTTGCATTATGCAAACCCTGACAGGTCTAACACACTCTCCATGTTCATGGCAATGCAAAAATCAAACCATGAACCTTAAAAATTAATTAATTGCCCATGGCAAGGTTCAAGGGCAGTTCATGAAGATTTTTTATATGTAAAAGATGGACAGATATTTCACAAATTTGCTCCATTGATCCACCTTTGTGGCCTGAGCCTGAAACTACATAGCTGGTATAGCAAAATGGAATGGGAAATGTTAAAATAGCAACATACAATGGGAAATGTTGACACAAAAGCACAACTAGAAATCATGGCAACAAGAAACCAAGGTTTGTGGCGAGAAAGTACATGCTGTATGCAAGATTTGTATCAATAACCTGGTTGATCTCCCAGGGCATTGCACATGGGGAATAAAAATCAAGTGTAGTCTTCTTGGAAAAGGGGATAAGAGGGAGGGATTTCTTTTTCTTCATTATGAGATGGTGGGTGTCACTGGTTAGGCTAGCATTTATTGCCCTTGAGGAGGTGGTGAGCTGCCTTCTTGAACCGCTACAGTCCATGATACACCTACAGTGCTGTTAGGAAGATGAGTTCCAGGATTTTGACCCAGTGACAGTGGGGGAACAGCAATATATTTCCAAGTCAGGATGGTGAGTGGCTTGGAGGGGAACTTCCAGGTGGTGGTGTTCCCATCTATCTGCCGTCCTTGTCAATCTAGATGGTAGAGGCCATGGCTTTAGAAGCTGCTGTCTAAGAAACTCTGGTGAGTTCCTGCAGTGCATCTTGTAGATGGTACACACTGCTGTCACTGTGCATCAGTGGTGGAGGAAAATGAATGTTTGTGGCTGGAGTGCTAATCAAGTGGACTACATTGTCCTGGATGGTATTGATCCTCTTGAGTGTTTTTAGAGCTGTACTCATCCAGGCAAGTGGGAGAATTCCATTATACTCGAGACCTGTGCCTTGAAGATGGTGGACAGGCTTTGGGGAGTCAGGGGGTGAGTTACTCGCCATAGGATTCCGATTCTCTGACCTGCTCTTGCAGCCACAGTATTTATATGGCTAGTCCAGATCAATTTCAGGTCAATGGTAAACCCCAGGATGTTGGTAGTGGGGGAATTCAGTAATGGTAATGCCATTGAATGTCAAGGGTTGATGGCTGGGTTCCCTTTTGCTGGTGATGGTCATTCTCTGGCACTTGTGTGGTGCGAATGTTACTTGCCAATTGTCAGCCCAAGCCTGGATATTGTCTAGGTCTTGCTGCATTTGGACATGGACACCTTCAGTATCTGAGGAGTCGCAAATAGTGTTGAAGATTATGCAATCATCAGTGAACATTTATGGCCTTATAATGAAGGAAGGTGGAAGATGAAGCAGCTGAAGATGGTTGGGCCTAGGACATTACCCTGAAGAACACCTGCGGTGATGTCCTGGAGCTGAGATGATTGAACTCCAACAACCACAACTACCTTCCTTTGTGCGGGGTATGTCCCAACCAGCGGAGGGGGTGTTCCCGCTGATTCCTATTAACCCCAGTTTTTCTAGGGCTCCCTGGTGCCACACTCGGTCAAATGCTGCCTTGATGTCAAGGGCAGTCACTCTCACCTCACCTCTGGAGTTCAGCTCTTCTTTCCATGTTTGAACCAAGGCTGTAATGAGGTTAGGAGCTGAGTGACCCAGCCAGAACACAAACTGAGTGTCAGTGAGCAGGTTATTGCTAAGCAAGTGCCTCTTGACAACACTGTTGATGACCCCTTCTATCACTTTACTGATGTTCAAGAGTAAGTTGAAGGGGCAGTAATTGGCCAGGTTGGATTTGTCCTGCTTTTTGTGTACAGGACATACCTGGGCAATTTTTCACATTGCCAGGTAGATGCCAGTGTTGTAGCTATACTGGAACAGCTTGGCTAGAGGCACAGCAAGTGTTATTGCCAGTATATTGGCAGGCCCATAGCTTTTGCATTATCCAGTGCCTTCAGCCGTTTATTGATATCATGTAGAGTGAATTGAATTGGCTGAAGACTGACATCCGTGATGCTGGGGACCTCCAGAGGGGGCAGAGATGGATCATCCACTCGGCGCTTCTGGCTGAACACTGTTGCAAATTCTTCAGCTTTATCATTTGCACTGATATGCTGGGCTCCCCCATCATTGAGGATGGGGATATTTGTGGAACCTCCTCCTCCAGTGAGTTGTTTAATTCTCCACCACCCTTCACAACTGGATGTGGTTGGCATAGAGGCTATAAAGGCCCATGGGGGTGTGTTGAGGGACATAGGTTGGCATGGAGGGTATGACTTGGCATAATTGGGACATGGGGCACACATGGGGGATGAGGGAGTGTGAGAGGTGAGGACTGGAGGTTTTTGCTTCACTCCTTTTAATACAACTGGGAGGAAGTCCCAGAGCACTGAGGCAGGCCTTTTAACTAGCCCCCCTCAGCACCTAGAAGCCCCCAAGGCTGCCTCTGCCATGTTCCTGGAGTCCGGGAACCCGACTCCAGTTTCTCCTCAGTCAGGTTTTTGGAGTTAGGGAATTTTCCACTCTGTGCACCCGACTTGGGAGCAAAAATTTGGCCCGGAGTGTCTAATAGACTTCTTGATTTCTGCCTGGCAATCAGCCCACTCTGACTTCAACCTCATGGGACTTTACGAGAGATTCCGCCAATTGAGTTGGCAAGTCTTAGCTAACAGGACCCTCATCCCTAGTAAAAGAGTAATATGGAGATAGACAGATAGAAAATAACAGGCAGACTGAAAATAACAGACAGCTGCATTTTACAAGGTTAACAGTCGCATGACAAATTCCTCTAATAAGGACTATCTCAGGGAGGAGGGGAGACAAAAAGAGGCCTGTCTTCTCAGGTGAAAGTAAAAGATGTCGCAGCAACATTCAAAGGAGAGCGGAGAGTTCTCCCATTGTCCTGGCCAATATTTATTCTTCAACCAAAATCATGAATAAAACAGATTATCTGGTCATTATCACATTGCTGTTTGAAGGACTTTGATGTGTGCAAATTGACTGTCACATTTCCTAGGCTACAACAGTGCTGCTATTTCAAAAGTACTTCATTGGCTGTGAAGTGCTTTGGGACATCCTGAGGTCATGAAAAGTGCTATAAAGCGGCAGGTTTTTCTTTATTTGTTTCTATCTATGGAGATAGCTGATGAGCAGTTATTAAGCATTCCCTACTGCTGATTGTAGCTGGGCATGCTGACCTCCTACAATACTAGCTCAGTCTACCTCGTCGAGTTGGTGGAATTAAGCTGCCTTGACACATTCAACACTGGCTTCTGCTGCTTTGAGCACAATGACAATATACTGATGACATCGTCATTCCATGCCCCAATGATTTCAATGGTATATGATGGACTTGTCCCTAAAATAACACTTATGCAACCCTCCAGGGCTGATTTTTAGCTATGCAAGAGGAAATGTCTGCAGTCAACCGTAGGTAGTTCAGGAAAAAAAAAATCCTTTAAATTATATTCAATTAACTTAACTCTTCAACTGTCAGCAGCTTCATAGAATTCAGAGTTCTGCCGAAGGGTCATGAAGACTCGAAACGTTAACTGATTTCTTCTCCACCGATGCTGCCAGACCTGCTGAGTTTTTCCAGGTAATTCTGTTTTTGTTTTGTCATAGAATTCCAGTCTCCCTGATCCTCTCAGGCTTTTTAAGTGTTCAACTCACGTCCCGTGACACTGAAACAGACTCTAACATTGCAGTAATAAAACAACTCACACATCAGGGACAGTTTTATTACCGCTATATTAGCCCCACATGCCCTAAATAGACAAAAAATAGAACATAATGAATAATTTTAAAATATTTCATCTGGCTTTATTTTCTTTGGCCTCCATTCTCTCTATTTTTATTATTTAACTTTAATTCTTACCTGTATCTTGTTTTCTATTATTTTAAAGTTTAACAATTGAAAGCCCAATGTCAATTTAGGAAGAGAAGGATAATATCCTAGGCAATTAGTCTTCCAAGTGTGAAGTTTCAGCTGATTAAGGATCATAATTGGAAAAATTGGCATGGCCATGTCACATTTGTTACCATACTGATGCCCAAAAGCTGTAATCTTTAACTTGCTGAATAGACAGGAACTCCAGACGGTGAGCACATCAGATACTGGCATTTAAAGTATAAAATCCTATCTCTAATCCCAACCAATTCTTAAGAGCCTCTGAGATATCTACACTCCTCCAGCAACCTCAATGTTAATTACTCCACCACTATCAGTCATGCCTTCAGTTGCCAAGACTCAGCTCTGGAATTCCCCCCCTAAATCTTTCTGACTCTCATACTTCTTTTTCCTCCTTTAAGATGCTTCTTAAAGTGTCTTTGACCAAGCTTTTGGTCATCTGCATCAATATCTCATTATGTGGCTCAGTGTCAAAATTTGTTTGACAACACTCCTCTGAGGCCCCTTGTGGCATTTTGCTGTGTTAAAGACAATATATAAATATAAACTGTTGCTCTTGTTAAACTCAGATAAATACCTAGTACCATCTTCACAGCCCAGATCCTATCTCCAACAAGAGAGAATCCAACCATTTCCCCTCGACATTCAATTGCATTACTATCACTGAATCCCTGACTATCAACATCCTTGGTGTTACCACTGACCAGAAACTGAACTGGACTAGCCACAAAAATACTGTAGCTACAAGAGCAGCTCAGCAACTGGGAATTCTGCAGAGGTTAACTCACCTCCTGACTCCCCAAAGCCTGCCACCATCTACAAGGCACAAGTCAGGAGTGATGGAATACTCTCCACTTGCATGGATGAGTGCAGCTCCAACAACAATCAACAAGCTCGACACCATCCAGGACAAAGCAGCCCACTTGATTGGCGCCCCATCCACCACCTTAAAACGTTCATTCCCTCCACCACTAATGCACAGTGGCAGCAGTGTGTACCATCTACAAGATACACTGCAGCAACTCACCTAGGTTCCATTTACAGCACCTTCCAAACTCTGCCACACTGAAAGACAAGGGCAGCAGATACATGGCAACACCATCACTTGCAAGTTCCCCTCCAAGCCACATACCATCCTGACTTGGAACTAAATCGCCATTCCTTTACTGTCGCTGGGTCAAAATCCTGGAACTCCCTTCCTAACAGCACTGTGGGTGTACCTATACCACATGGGCTGCAGCAGTTCAAGAAGGCGGTTCACCACCACTTTCTCAAGGGCAGTTAGTGATGGGCAATAAGTGCTGGCTTAGCCAGCGAAGTCCGCATCCCATGAAAGAATAAAAAAAAGATCAATCAAGATCAATGATGGACTCCAGCAATAGATCAATTCAATCACTTTCAGTAACTGGTTTCACAGTTCAAATGAAATCACTTTGGATAATCATGTCGGTCGTTGGTTAGATCAATCATTATCTGCAATTGAGTTCAGTTCAATCGTTATGTGTAACTGGGTTCATATTAATTACTATAACAATTGACTCCACTCATAATTTCAACCATTATCAGTAATTTACTCCAGTTAGATTTCAAATCAATCATTATCTGTAAGTCATTCCATTCATGTTCAGATTCTTTAGAAAAGAAACTGAAAAATTCAATAGAATCGGGTCAAAGCTCAATTGTGTTTATTACTTTGAAATCTTAAAAATGGCCGAATAGTTTCTGTGGTTTGAAGTATCTTGACACTGAAATACTACATAGTCAAAGCATCAGAAGCCAGAACAGAAAATTGGATCAAATGGCCTATTTTTTCTGCTTTTATTGCTGTGTACAACACTAGACCACTGAACCTTGGAAATTTTTCTTCCTGATAAACATACAACTCCTGAGAAAACTTTCTGGTACTGTCAAAGCTTAAACCAGTGTTTAGGTTCCAAAACCCCTCAGTGCTAATTGTATAAATTAAGGTTAAGTTTACGTTGGATAATTACTTGTGCACATATTAAGAGACACTTATTAACAGGTCCAGGCAGCAGCGAGCGTGGGGGTTGTTCGGCCTGACTACCTGCCTCTCTTCCGTGGTTATGGGCTGGAGTGTGCCACCAACACTGGGAATGACATTTTAATTTAATAAGTTTCAATTAAAGATTTTGTTTTTGTTACAACTAAGTCAACATTGCCCCTTTCATGTGGGGCACTTAATAGGTTTATTATCATAGGAGGTATAAACAGACACTTATTGACACTGGTGGTGTGTTGTAGAGTTAGGAGCTGTACATTTGTAATGTCTTACTTCGTGAATCAATCTAATACTGAGTAAAGATTGACTTCAGGTCTCTCCCTCCACCAACCGGCTGTCAGAAGTTTAACACTTCAGGTTGATAAATTCACAGGAAGGAATCGTCCAAACACTAATGTGTTATCCACGGGGCCAGGTGTTTGATAGCACAAACCTATCTATAACACATCTAAGAGCAAATGATTTTCTAAATAAATCTTCAAAGAATAAGCTAGATGTTGAACAGGACACATGAGCCAGAGCAGACTCCTAAAAGAGATCCAGCTATGATAGCACAGATGCTAAAAGAGGCAGAAATCATGGTATCCAGCAGGATTTAAAGCCCTGCTGTTTCTCCTGGCTCAATGCATCTGCAGAATTTCTTTAAAGTTTACGACAGAAGTTGAATAAGAGGAACAAAAAGATGAAAGAGGAGGAGGTTCCATAATTAGACTGCAGTGGGTAGGAAGTCAATGAGTAATCTGGAGAGGAAACATAGTAAGAAAGTAATAAAAGCTTTTAAGGAATGATGTCAAAGACACAAATGGAATTTTGATTAACTAAGTTCACTGGTGAGAAGATGGAGGTGATCCTTTAGGAAGTCAGGAAGAGGAGGGAAACTCAGTAGTAAGTGTCTCATTAATTGTCATCTATTGCCTCTCAGTGACGTCTTCTGAGAAAACAGCACCAGTTTTCACATGCAGGATGCTAATTTTTTGCTCTACCTCATTGCCACCTCTCTCAACTACTCCAATGTCTCTAAATTATCAGACTACATTTCTGACATCCAGCACTGGATGAGCAAAAATTTTCTCCAATTAAATAGCAGCTACTGTCTTTGGTCCCCACCACAAACTGTATTCCCTAGCCACAGACTCCAACACTCTCCTTGACATCTGACTGAGACTAAACCGGACTGCTTGCAACCTTGGTGTTATACTTGACCCTGCAATGAGCTTCTAAAAACATGTCCACACCATCACTAAGACTGCATATTTTCTACTCTGAACATCACATGACTTTCGAGTCTGTATGATTCTTCTTCAAAGCTAAAGGGAAGTAGAAATGGGGCGAAATATATACTGTTTAAGTGGGGTGGGACAGGTGAAGCTAGATAGAAGGCCAGCGATAGGTGGAGGCAAAGGAAAGATTGCAAAAGATGTCATAAACAAAAGATCAAAGGGTTGTTAATAGTGGTGATACTGGCGAAAGGAGGTGCTAATGGTGACATTAAGAGTGGAAGCAGAATGTGATAATGTCCGGACCGGGGTAAGCACTCTGGAAAGTGACAGATGGCCCTAGTGGGGGTGGGGTGGGGGGAGGGGACGGTGGCAGGAAAAAAAATCAAAAATAGGCTAAAAGCTGGGGATAAAACAATGAATAAAAATGGAAATAAATTTTTAAAATAAGAATAATGAAAATAATTGAAAAATAATTTTAAAATAAAAATGAATATAGAAAAAAGAGGATCAAAAAGGGCTGGGGATGGAGCGAGAGTTCATGGTCTGAAGTTGTTGAACTCAATGTTAAGTCCGGAAGGCTGTAAAGTGCCTAATCGGAAGATGAGGTGCTGTTCCTCCAGTTTGCGTTGAGCTTCACTGGAACATTGCAGCAGGCCAAGGATGGACATGTGGGCAGGAGAGCAGGGTGGTGTGTTGAAATGGCAAGCGACAGGGAGGTCTGGGTCATGCTTGCGGACAGACCGAAGGTGTTCTGCAAAGCGGTCACCCAGTCTGTGTTTGGCCTCTCCAATGTAGAGGAGACCGCATTGGGAGCAGCGAATGCAGTGGACCAAATTGAGAGGAGTGCAAGTGAAGCACTGCTTCACTTGAATGGAGTGTTTGGGCCCTTGGACGGTGAGGAGGGGGGAAATAAAGGGGCAAGTGTTGCACCTCCTGCGATTGCATGGGAAGGTGTCCAAGTTCAGATTTCCAGCGCTTCACTTGCACTTCCCTCAATTTAGCCTACTGCATTTACTGCTCCCAATGCGGTCTCCTCTACATTGGAGAGGCCAAACGCAGACTGGATGACTGCTTTGCAGAACACCTTCGGTCTGTCCGCAAGCATGACCCAGACCTCCCTGTCACTTGCCATTTTAACACTCCACCCTGCTCTCATGCCCACATGTCCGTCCTTGGCCTGCTGCAATGTTCCAGTGGAGCCCAACGCAAACTGGAGGAACAGTACCTCATCTTCCGATTAGGCATTTTACAGCCTTCCGGACTTAACATTGAGTTCAACAACTTCAGGCCATGAACTCTCTCTCCATCCCAACCCCTTTTTGATCCCTTTTATTCTATATTCAGTTTTATATTTTTATTTTTATTTTTTTTTACACTTATTTTCGTTATTATTTTTAAAATTTATTTCCATTTTTATTCAGTTTTATCCCTAGCCTTTAGCCTATTTTCGATCTTTTTACCCACCACCATCCCCTCCCCCCACCCCACCCCCACTAGGGCCATCTGTCACTTTCCAGAGTGCTTACCCTGGTCTGGCCTTTATCACATTCTGCTTCCACTCTTAATGTCACCATTAGCACCTCCTTTAGTCAGAACCACCACTCTTAACAACCCTTTGACCTTTTGTTTATGACATCTTTCTCAATCTCTCCTTTGCCTCCACCTATCACTGACCTTCTATCCAGCTTCACCTGTCCCACCCCCTTAAACAGTACATATTTCACCACATTTCTACTTCCCTTTAGCTCTGATGAAGAGTCATACAGACTCAAATGTAAACTCTGTCTTACTCTCCAGAGATGCTGTCAGACCTGCTGAGTTTTTCCATCATTTTTTGTTTTTGTTTCAGATTTCCAGCATCCGCAGTATTTTGCCTTTATCACATGACTTACCCCTGTCTCAGCTCATCTGCTGCTGAAACCCTTATCCATGCCTTTGTTACCTCCAGACTTGACTGTTCCAACTCATTCCTGACCAGTCTCCCACATTCTACCCTTTGTAAACTTGAGTTCATCCAATACTCTGCTGCCCATGTCCTTATTCACACAAAGTCCCACTCACCAATCACCTCTCACTGTGCTGCTGTTCTACATTAGTTAAGCAAAGCCTTGATTTTAAAGTTCATGTTCTTGTTTTCAAACCCGTCCATGGCCTCACCCCTCCCTATCTCTTTAATTTCCTCCAAACCCATAACTCTCTGAGGTATCAGCGCTCCTTCAATTATGCCCCCTTGAGCATCCCTCAAGAGGAGGTAAGGAGTCTACAAAGGGATATTGACAGGTTAAGTGAGTGGGCAAAAATTTGGCAGATGGAGAATAATGTGGAAAAATGTGAACTTGTCCACTTTGGCAGGATGAATAGAAAATCAGTATACTATTTAAATGGAGAGAGATTGCAGGACTCATTGGCACATAGGGATCTGGGTGTCTTGTTACATGAATCACAAAAAATTAGTATTCAGGAACGGCGAGTAATTAGGAAGGAAAATGGAATGTTGTCGTTAATTGCAAGAGGAATGGAATATAAAAGTAGGGAAGTTTTATTGCAGCTGTGCAGGGCTTGGTGAGACCACAGCTGGAATGTTGTATGCAGTTTTGGTCTTCTTATTTGAAAAAGGATATAACTGCATCAGAAGCAGTTCAGAGATGGTTCATTCACTCATTCCTGGGATGAGGGGCTTATCTTATGAAGAAAGGCTGAACAGGTTAGGCCTTTATTCATTGGAGTTAAGAATGAGAGGTGATCTTATTGAGACATAAAAGATCCTGAGGGGACTTGATATTGTGGATGTTTCCTCTTGTTGGGGAGACTAGAACTAGGGGACACCAGTTCAGAATAAGCATTTTAAGATTGAAATGAAGCAAAAATTTATTTCTTTCAAGTCATTAGTGAAATTATCTTCCCCAGCAAACAGTAGAGGCTGGGTCATTGAATTTATTCAAGACTGAGAAATAGATTTTTGACAGGCAAGGGAGTCAAGGGTTATGGGGGCAGACAGGAAAGTAGAGTTGAGGTCACAATCAGATCAACCATGATCTTATCAAATGGCAGAACAGACTCAAAGGGCCAAATAGCCTATTCTGCTCCTATATTCCTGTCTTCCAAATGTTCCTCTATTCCTATCCCTAATTTTAATTGCTCCACCATTAGTGGCTATGGCCTTCACCTGCTTAGGCCCTATTATCCAGAATTCCCTCCCTAGACATCTCCACCATTCTACCGCTCTTTCCTCCTTTAAGATGCTCCTAAAATTTCCTTATTTGACCATGAAAGCCTACAGCCCTCCGTTCTAATATCATTTTCTGTGACAGTGTCAAATTTGCCTTGTAACATTTCTGGGAAGCATCTTGGGGCATTTTGTTACATTAAAGATGCTGTATAAATACAAGTTGTTGTTGTTGTCATTACTGATTAAAAGCATTTTTAATTGCCCACTTAAATGATTAGCATTTCCAACATTGAATTACCATGTAGGATAGAATACCATTATGTCTCTCACATTTGCCACGAGATTGGGGGTCACTAGAGGTAAATGAGTGTATCTATAGGGCGAAATCTGAGATTTTCACTAAGTGCAGTAGCAGGCGGGTAAACCAACGTTTTACCTGCTGGCCGTGATGGTGGGTTTTCACGTCATGTCGTCTCAAAAACGCCACATTAATTATGCATTCCCGGGAAACAAGCCGTTTCCATGGTGGGCGGGCTCTCATTCACCTGCTATGCCATCACCTCGCTGCTCCATCACGCCAGGCACCATATTTAAAGTACAGTCGCACTCAGTGCTTCCAGCCCAGAACTGCAGCAAAGAAGAGATGGCCCTGAAAGGCAAGAAGACTGTAGCCCTCGAGCGACATTTGGATGCCGTGGATGCCCACTGTGATCTCCTCCACCCCCGCTTTGGCCGCAGGAAGGCCAACTACATCACCATTCTGGCTTGGTAGGTGATGGCAGTGGTGATCAGTGCCAATGCTGCACAGAAGGGGTTGGCCACCAATGCAGATAGAGGATGAATGATCTCATCCGTGCAGCCAGGGTATGGCAACCATCTCATCGCTCTAAACTCACACACTCAAGCCCATCACACATTCACTGTCATCTCACTCGCTGCCAGTTCAAGAGACATCACCACCCATTCTCACACACAAACCCTCACATGTCCATCTGGCCTCATTTCCTCTGGAGACTGCCTCCTCAGCCCTCACCATCTTGAGGCCACTTGCACAGATCAACATGTGCCCCCACACACACCCTGGGATACCCTCTTTCCCTAGTGGAGCTCTCGTTCTGCAGATTCTTCTCTTGTCTGAGGTCACTTCTCCCCCTTCACCAAGCAAGCCCTAGCCCTGCAGCCATTGAAAAGCCACCCACATATGGCTGATCTGGTAGGTAGAGACCTGCCATGAGCACCCCCTAAAAGTGACGTGCTGCTGTCTGAAGCCTGGTGCTGATGACTGCGAGTGCTGACTAAAGCAAGGTAGGCAAACAAACCTTGAAGTCCTGAGTGAAGTGCACACCTTATATATGCTGTTGTGAAACACGCCGACATGCTTTCCCACCGACGTGGGCGGACAATCCAGCGGCGGAGGGATGAGTCCAGCAGGCTGGCCTTATGATAATATGCTGATGTATTACAATGAGATTCCCGACATCCAATGGCGGGGAATGCAGCCCGCCATCAGCGGGCGGAGTGGACAATCGCAAACTGGTTTCACAAAGTTGTGAAACCAATTTTTGGCCTTCTCGCTATATTGTCCACTCATGCCACTGAACATACCCGGGCACAGAAAATTCCGGCCATAGACTCTAACCATGCTAAACCCCTCCCCGTCCTTACCAGGAAGTAGCCATTTGAACATTCAGATGACCTATGGTTGAACATAAAGAAGCTAGCAAAGGGGAAGGGTAAGTGCAAACTGGAAGATTGTCAAACTATTCTCAGACTTTGCATCTGATGCGAACTTCATTACAGCATCAGCCTCCGGCCGACAATGCAATTCAGTAGGTTGCCTCCATGTCACATTGTCCCTTTACTTGCCTGATGTTACTGGAGTCATAAGAGTCAGAGGGGAAGAAGGGGAGGAGATAATGAGCTGGGAACAAGATCCACCACCATCATTAAGCACTCTGTCCTAATCAAGCATCAGCCCAGAGACATGCATTGAGGGTCCACAGGTAGTTTGTAAGAGAGAGTATCACTGAATGATGCGTTAGGCACTGGCTGTCAGGAGAAGAGAGACATGAAGGAAAAGGATACTGTAGTTCCTGATTATAAGGTTAAGTAGCCCTGGGCTCAGGAGTTATTGCCAAAGATTTTGTGACTCTATTTCAACAGGTGACTATTCAAAACTATGCAAAGGGTCCATGATTGGCTTCCTACCATGGAATGTAGCAATTCTCAGAATGCTCTGCTACAAAGCTTAATGCTGCAACAGGGTAATTAAATTTGCTAATGAGAAAAAAGTAGTTTAGCAAACCTTGAGGATGACTGTAAAATTCCTCAGGAGGACTGGAAGTGGTTAGTGGATTAGGTAGTCAGGTGGTAATGACAATTTAATTCTGAAAATATGAGTTGATGCATTTTTGGAGGAAAATTGGGGAATGTGAAACACTGAAAAGGCATGGATGAACAGAGACGTGGAAGGTCAAATAGAAAGCATTTTGAGTTGGTGCAGTGGTCTAAAATGGGTGACAGCAAACTGGTTAGTTGTTTTTTTACATTTTTCATGGTTTTTATTTTCATTGACTTCAATGCTGATTTCCTGTCATCTCTCTGACATTATCACACTAAGTTAACATTCCCCTATAATAAGCTGACAATGACAGCTCAGGTAAATAAGGCTATAAAAATGATCAATTGCATTTTGAGTTTTATAAATAGTCACAGAAGAGTAAAGGAATAATGTACAAGGTAATGATTAATCCATGCTTAAAGTGTTGTTTGCACATTTGGACACCCCACTATTAAAAAAAAAGTCATTAAATCCATATATAATTTACAATATAGATTTACCAAAATGATGACAGCTATAGTTACGAGGAGAAATGTGAGACATTGGGACTATTTCCATGTAAATAGAGGAGACTAGGAGGAAATGTAATAGCTTATTTTTTAAATGATTGGGGTTTTAATAGGATGAATTCTGGTAGTAGTCTATGAAGGCACTGTAAAAAGGGGTTAGAAAAAATGTCTTTATACCAAGGGATGTTGGAGAATAGAATACTTTGTGTGGAGGCAGCGATCATTGCACCTTTAAAGGGAGATTTGGAAATATCTTTGATGTGCAAGAATATGGGGAAATAAGTAGAGCAATTAGGTTAATTTTAGGTCACTCTAACAAAGAGCCAGCACAAATACAATTAGCAAAATTGTCTCATACTTTACCACAAACTTCGATCGTCTATAAAAATAAAGCTGCAAGACATACTTCGCATGTGGCACCGAAACAATTTGCTGCAAGCTGCCTTTAATAGTAAAAATCCAACCAGATATCCCCCTATCATGTTGGGCACCAATAACTAGCATGAATAGCTGGTAGCTCATCCTTAAATTATAATGACGCATGAATCTCAAAACAGTTCATGTCTGTTATCCATGTCATTAAGTCGGCACCACAAAGCCTGGCCCATTTTGTGCCAGTTCTGGGTGCAAACAAAAGATTGCCTCTACCCTCACTGCCTTCCAACCTTCCCAGTTCATAATGATGGTCTTATGCTTCTCCCTCAGTTCAAAATCTGACACCTGATCCAACCCAGCTTAAAATGATACTTACCTTCCAATCCTGCCACTCACACTGGGGATAAAGAGGTGGTAGCAGCTATATTTCTGGCAGAGGCCTCCAACCATCATTCCCATTTCTTTCAATGACGTTATAACGGGAAGAGAGGGGCTGCAAGAAACACCAGATTTTAGATGAAAGGTGGAAAAAGACGAAAACCCTAGTGATACCAGGCTTCAGTCCAAATTCCTCCCTCCCACACTTCAAGGTTTTTGTACTGAAAATGCTGAGGAATTTCAGTATATATATTTCCAATGCACAATAGACACTTTTTATTCATGTTAAATAGTAATTAATGTAGATTATGCTAATTTACACACAATTTACATCATTTCCACATTACATTATTTTCTCTTTATTTAAAGTTGGTGTTAAACAGTATGAGGCGCTGGCAGAGTTCCAGTGGCCAGAAGAAGAGAAGGTGCTGCGTAAAGAATAACCCTTTCAGTGAATTCTTGCAGCATGAGTTGAATTTCCTTGTTAGTAACACTCAGGAAATACATATTCCCCAGGGGCTGACAGGAAATAGGGGTGGGGGCCAATGAAACAGGGCCTCCCACTCCTCTACATAATCCCAGGATCCTTGCAACTTCTCCAGAGGAGAAAGCCTGGGCATATTAGGTGCAGGCCAGGATCATCCATGGAAATGGCAGAAGCAATGTTATTCCTGGCTTTGCTGCTTCACTAGTCGAGAGCCTCCTGAAGAAGCCAGCTTTGGCCTGGCATCTGGAACCCTCTTGGAGTGAAGGGCCTGAGAAGGACAGGCAGAAAAGCAAAGAAGACTTGAGGAAAGTTGATTGACCTTTGTTTTCTTTTATAGTGGTCCTTCAGATCTTTAGATGCTGTGCAGCTGCAAGCTTCTGACATTCGTTTCCAACAATATTTTCCAGTTTAAAGCCCAGCCAGGGGTTATGCCAATGACTCACTCCACAAAATTTAGGAATTCTAAGACCTGGACTTGTGGACAACACCTAGGTTGGAATTTTAACTATGGCACGCCATTCCCACAGCAGAACCTCAAGTGTGCGCCATTTCCGCTCTCTTGCTTTTAGTCAGTTCCCACATGATTCTAATTAAAATGTAAACTGGGAGACAGCTGTGATCCCATGGCGGGAAAAGCTATTCAGTGGTGAAATCTGCCGTCAGCTGACAGTGCAGCAGACATGGGCGGGTTATAAAACAGCCTCCTGGGCATAACAGGTAGGCTCTACATTACAACCACAACTTTCCTACCCAACACCATTGCCATTAACACAGCATTATTGAGAGCACAAAGGCATCGGTGTTTTTTGAAATTTAAATTTCATTTATAAATAATTCACATTACTTTGGTTTCACTTTATTCATGTATGCATCATTGTTATTGGTTGAGACTAACTCAGTCAGAGAGCTAAATAGACTGGCACACCTCATGGTTGGCACACATTGATGTTTACAGGGAAGTTTGGGACATTTATTTATTGTGGAAGAAACGATTATGTGTTTATGCATTCACTCTTTATTGAATGTTCAATATGACCCACCACAAACACACCAGTGAGTTAATCTCTAAATCTGAACCTGCTGTCAGGTTCATGAACAAAGTATTATTTTCAGAGTTTCTTTACTTTTTACTGATGTAAGTGTCTGCGCATAATGCAGATAAATTTAAGAATCTGGGCTGCTGATAATGTGAATTGAAATCTTGAGTGCCCACAGCCTGCAATTTTATGACCATTCATTTTTTTTAGCTAGAAAATGACAGGCTGAAAAAGCCAGCTGAATTCCTGCAACTGAAAATCTAGTATGTGCTGCTTATTGATAAAACACCCCACCAGAATCACTGACTTGCAAAATCAGCCCCAATATATTTCATGTAAAGCAAGGGTGTGCTGCACAGTTGTTTTTCATGGACTAGTGCACTATATTCATTTGAGCACACTACTTCTACGTGAGGCCTTATTGAAAGAAGTAGGTGTAAAAGTCTATGCGAGGATGCCTGAGATGTAATTTCAGAGTGCCCATCGTCTATGCCTTACAGAACCAGATGGTCCTACCTTTTTTCAGTTGTGAAGCTTTCATGCTTTAGCATATTCTTCCTGTCACTTGCCCAAAGGCAGTTGCTAATAAGGGATTGGCAGCGCTAGCTACCTGTCCCTGTACTCTTGTTCCTGGAGATTGTGTTTTACACAGTTTATGTGCACAGAGGTTGTTGCCAGGTCTCCAAATCCCACTTTAGTGCCTGGCCCTTGTGTGCTTCCAAGCATATTAAAATCAGCCTTTTGTTTTCTTGAACTCTGGACTTTAATGACTCTGATGGTTAGTGGGAACATTCCTTTGAGATGTTTCAACTGTGTTTGTTGTTTTTGGGCTTGAGGTCTCACTGCAGATGATGTTACTGTTGCTGCTCAATTGCAGACAGCAGAGCAAACAGCCCTTGCTTGCACTCACACTGCTTAACTAGGTGGTTGAATCTGTAACTTGAGATGAATTTTCACCAAACTGACCTGCTCGCAGCAGGGGCTGTTGATCAGGAACCTGATTTAATGAACGGGCTCTGACATGGCTCTTTAACTCAGCCATGGCATTAGCATCCCACATCCAGGTTTCCTGACCAATCACAGTTATGATGACAACCCACACCTAGCAACGGAAGGATTGCTATGTAAAGGGGTCATGGCAGGAGGCAGAATGGCTGTATTTCAGATTGATTCCTGAGACTTCAGAAAGCTGAAGAATAGAAGTGAGACATGGGGAGGCTGCCCCCTAGATTCTCTGCCTCTTCCCTGGAGGTCCTGCTTCAGGTGATAAGGGCCCACGGAGACATGCTGCTTCCCACGGATGGGAAGAAGAGGCAAGCCTCTTAAACTAAGCAGGTAAGGTGGAAGTAGCTGAGGAAATGAGCAACAGGAATATGGTCCCTTCAGCCTGCACACATTGAGGTTCAATGACCTCAGGAGGGTAGAAAAGGTGAGTGGCATAACACTCACAGGTGCCGACCCAACACTCTGACTTGTCCAGCATTCTCCTGCACAACACTGCTCAGGTCACCACACCTTATAGCTCCACTTATTTGTCTCTCAAGGAATCTTCTCACATCCCCATCTGGACAGCCAGCACCGACACTCACCCTCATTTTATTGCCATCTCACAGCCAGCCTCACAGTCACTCTCCACAAATGTTGTCATTCCATCCTCCATGCAATCATTCCTCACAGTCCCAACTCTCTTCCTTCTCTCATTGCAGGAAAATGGAGTGCAGAACATCAAGGAGAGACAGAATACTGGGGTTGGCCCTCGAGAAATAGCCACCTTGACCACTGTGGAAGAAATGGCTTTGGAGTTTGGCAGGCACTGGAATGCATGCCCATTGGTGGTGGAGAGATGGAGGGGTGCTCCCAAACACCTGGTGATGGAATTAGAAATCACACTACTATGAGGCACATAACAATCACTAATGTCGATTTGCTACCACTGCTAACTGTAGTAGCTGTGCAGCTTCACTCTTTAAAGGCTTTCCAGCCTGTCAGTTTCACAGAGTAATGAATGCCCACTGTGCTCTCACCTTGTTGATCCTAGTAAGTTTCACACAGCTTAGAAACCCATGTGTTGGTCATCAAAGACAGAATGTTGTTCTTAGTATATTTAAATTAGAGACTCGACATCTCCACAGATGTTTCCAGTACCCTTCCGAACATGCCCTGATAAAAGCTGACAGTTGGGTTTCTGACACGCTTTTTTTGGGGGGGGTTTAAACTCCTCCCACCCACACCAGAATATGGCTCCTCTTGCCAGTTAAAATTCTATCCTTCATCACAATCTGTTTTCATACAACGAGACAAATGACTTGCTTAGCAGTTTGTATTTGTGAAAGATCCTCCAATTCATTGGTGGCCCCATGAGAACAAAATTACAAAATTACTCAGCGGACCCACTGTCACGTCAGCCAGACTTTCTTTAATTTCTTTACCCAGAATAAGAAGAAACCACGATGTAGCTGATGCTGGAAACCTGATTCAAAACAGAAATGTTGGAAATACTGCTAATTGTTTCCAACAAACTCCTGGGCCAATCTGTACCCTGCTCCACTTCCCCAGGCTTTTATGCTTCATTTTCCAATTTAGTTAACATGCTTTATCTATTCAGACATTCACTAGGTCTTGAATGTCTTTACTTCTCTCATCATGCCTTTTTTTCAATCAGTTCAGTCATTTAACCAATTCCTGTTCTCTACCTCATCATTTTACAGCTCATTCTTTTCCTTTTCTTGTGCATCACAAAAAACACCCATTTCCCCAGCATAACATCACGCCACTTTGCTCATCTGCTGCTCTCTCATTCATACCTTTGTTACTTCTACACTTGACTACTCTAATGCACTTCCTACCTGGTCTCCCAAATTCTAAGCTTGAGATCATCCAAATCTCTGCTACCTATGTCCTAACTCATACCAAGTCTCAATCATCTGACATCCCTTTACTACATTGGTTCCTGGTCAAACAACACCTTGATTTTAAAATTCTCATGTTTTCAAATCCCTCCATGACCTCAGCCCTCCCTGCCTCTGTAATCTTCTCCTGCCCCATAACCCACCAAGAGACCTGCATTCATCTAATTCTGGCTTCTGGAGCATCACTGGTTTTAATTATTCCACAAGTGGTGCCTGCGCCTTCATCTGCCTAAGCCCTAAGCTCTGGGATTCCCTCTCTAAATCTCTTTGTCTCTCTACTTTCCTTTCCTCTTTTAAGAACCTTCTTAAAACCTACCTCTTTGACCAAGTTTTTGATCATCTGATCTAATATCTCCTTATATGGCTTATTGTCTAATTTTGCTTTATAACATTACTTTGAAGCTGCTTAGGATGTTTTACTACATTAAGGGCGCTTATATTCCTAAACTATTGTTACATGTGTCTCCACAGCTTCCCCCACCCCCACTATTCTGCCATTCTCTTGTTTTGTTTCTTCTGAAAGCTGATCATCTATAATACCCAGTTCTGACAAAGGGTTATTGCTGAAACATTATCATTTTCTTTCCTTTCTTTACAGCTGTGGCCTGTCTTTCTGTGTCTTTCTGCTATTTCGTGTTCTCCATCACCTCTGTTGACTCTCCAACTAATGATTAATGTCTCAACCCGTGTTGCTTTTATAAAGTTCACTATTAGGAATTAAGTAGACCTTTTATTGCTGGGTGAAAACCAGGTGTTAGTGAATCAGCAGCCCGTTTTCTTCATCACAACCAAAGTTAAAATTATGCCCGTAATCTACAAAGAGGGAGGACAAGATACAGGGACATGATAGTTACCACACAGCACTGGGTTTCCTGAATAAGTTTGTAGTCTTTCCATAAATCTGTTGAGCAGATTTTAGCATCCTTATGCCAATCTACACCCATTTACAGGAATAGACAGATGTGCTGGATTGGAAAATCAGGTGCCAAGCAGTTCCACTAGACCCAGTTGGCTTGGGCGGACGGAGTGATTCATCTGAAGAAAATGTCAGCTTCTTTGGAACACTCGAAACAGAGCCGAGCAGTTCACCTGCATTTTGTGGCTGGCAGGTGAGTGGGATATCAAGTCCTCAATATTCCCCAGAAAGTCTCAAGGCAATTTTATGAGAAGAAAGCCTTTAAAGCTGCTACAATGGTTTAGCTGAGACTTTTCTTTAATTTGTAACTTTATTTCTAGTTAGAACTTAGGATTTCATGGGGCAGAAACTTCCCCCCATCGGGGAGGTTGTGCGGGGGCAGGCAGGAGCAAGCGTGAATCCAATCGGCACCTCCAATCGGGTGCGTGCTGCCATTTTGTGTGGGCGGGCCAATTAAGGCCCGCCCAGCGTGTCGCACACCCAGAAGCACTGTGCGCTCCCTGTGCGGGCGGGGGGGATTCCCTGAGTGCAGGGCCTGCGCTCTTTCATGCACACGCACAAAAGAGTGCAGAAATCTCCCTGAGGCACAGAGGTTGCTCAGGGAGATTAGTTTAAGTTTTGAAAAATGTAATAAAGGTAAAAAAAACTTTTAAGGACATGTCCCCTCGTGAAACTGTCACATGAGCTGGGACATGTCCATTAATTTTTAAAAAAATTTTATGTAATTAATAAACCGTTCATGGAACTTCATCCCACCCATGGTTGAGGTTTCATGAAAAATGCAAAGGCCGCCTGGGCTCTTCGCCTCCCCGCCAACCTTAAAGTGAGACGGGCAGCATTCGTAACAGCTTTAATTAGTTTGTTAATGGCCTTAATAAGCCTTTGCCAGTTCGGCGGGCGCGCAGCCAACACAGCTGTGTGCCCACCGAACTGATAATCTAAATGACAGGTGGTGATGTCGGGATGCCCGCCCGACGTCACCGCGCGTCATTTTACACGTCAGCGAGCGGGCCCTGCCCCCGCTCGCCAACGGGAAAATTCTTCCCATGATCTTTTCCCAGGAAAGAAGGATAAGACCTGTGAAGTGATGCCAGGCAGGTCCAGCCCCTCTTGTTGGCACCCTTACTGAGAGAGAGAAACGATCGCACTTTGGCATAGGTTCTTCACTTAATGCCATGGAATTGCTTTTTAAGTAGAAACTGTAAAAATAACAAAAACTTGCGTTTATGTAACACCTTTAACATCATGAAAATTCCTAAAATGTTTCGCACGTGTGTAGTCAGACAAAATTTTATATTGAATCACATAAAGAGATATTAGGGCAGGTGACCTAAAACTTGATCAAAGCGATAGGTTATAAAGAGCATCTTAAAGGATGAGAGTGAGATAAAAAGGCAGAAAGGTTTAGGGATGGAATTCTAGGTAGCTGAAGGCATGGCCAATAATGGTGGGATATGGAAACTGGAGATGCATAAGAGGCCAGGCTTAGAGGAATGCAGGTCTCAGAGGAATATAGGGCTGTAGAGGTTACAGATATAGGGAAGGTCAAGGCCATGGAGGGATTTTCAACACTAGGATAAGAATTTTAAATTTGCAGCATTGCCAGACCAGAACTCAATGTAGGTCAGGAAGCACAAGGGTAACAGGTAAACAAAGCTAGGATATGAGTCGCAGAGTTTTGATTGAGCTCAAGTTTATGCAGGTTGAATGGTGTGAGGTGGGTCAGGAAAGCATTCGAATAGTTAAGTCTAGAGGTGACAAAAGGATGAATGAGGGTTTCAGCGACAGATGAACTGAGGCAGGGGTAGGGATAGGCAATATTATTGAGTTAGGAGTAGGTGGGCTTGGTGATAGAGAGTATAAGGGGTTGGTGGAGAGGATAAGGGGCTGGTGGAGAGGATAAGGGGTTGGTGGAGAAGATAATGGGTTGGTGGAAAGGATAAGAGGTTGGTGGAGAGGATAAAGGGTTGGTGGAGAGGATTAGTGATTGGTGGATAGGATATGGGGTTGGAAGCTCAGCTCAGGGCCAAGTGGACACCAAGACTGCAAACTGTCCAGTTTGGCCTCAGACAGTGGCTAGGAAGGGGAATAGAGTTTGTGGCAGGGACCAAAGACAATTCAGGCATCTTTTAAGGAATTGGACCAGAAGAGCAAGTTGACTTATGGTGCAAGTGGTAAAGCAGCAGGTGAGAAAAAGGTAGGCAGGCAATAGTAACCTTCTTTCATTTCACTGCGTATATTCAATACCACCACTACCTTCTCCAGAGCAATTAGGATGAGCGACAATTGCTGGCCTTGCCAGCGACACTCACACCCCGTAAAAGAATAAAAAAAAGCTTTTAAAAGCCTTTGTTAAATAAAAACAGCATCAGAGAAATACAAAATTCAGAAGAGTTAGATATCCAGACAATGCGAGTTCAATTAACATCAATGTCACTTATCTAGAGTGCTTTGGTGCATAATCTCAACTATACAAGTTAGTTTCACCACCTTGCATTGTCAGACACAGGAAAATTTCTTTCACAATGTCATCATAATTCACAGACTAAAGAAAATGACAGGATAGAATAGAAATAGATCTTTGTAAGAGTTGGATTTTTAAGTGGTGGTATTACACAGAGTAAAGTTATCTCAGCTAGATCAACAATAAGAATGTGATTGACACGCCTCCAATGTTGGGAACATTATAGTCAGTCTTAGTACATAAAAAACTTAAGAACATAAGAAATAGGAACAGGAGTAGACCATTCGGCCCCTCGACCCTGCTCTGCCATTCAATAAGATCATGGCTGATCTTCTTGTGTTTCGATTTCCACATTCCCATCTAACCCCAATAACCTTTGATTCCCTTGCCTAACAAGAATCTATCTACCTCTGCCTTAAAAATATTCATTGACCCTGCCTCCACCACCTCTGAGGAGAGAGTTTGAAAGGCACACAACCCTCTAAGAGAAAAAGTTTCTCCTCATCTCTGTCCTAAAAGGGAGAGCCCTAATTTTAAAGCAGGGCCCCTTTGTTCTGGGCTCACCCACAAGGGGAAAAATCCTTTCAACGTCCACCTTGTCAAGGCCGTTCAGGATCTTGTATACTTCAATCAAATCACCTTTCACTCTTCAGAGCTCCAGTGGAAACAAGCCCAGTCTGTCCAACCTTTCCTCATAAGACAACCCACTCATTCCAGCTATCAATCTAGTAAACCTCCTTTGAACCACCTCCAATGCATTTACATCCTTATTTCCTTAAATATGGAGACCAAAACTGCACACAGTATTTGAGGTGCGGTCTCACCAATGCCCTGTATAATTGAATCACAACATCCTTACTTTTATGTTCAATCCCTCTCGTAATAAAGGATGGCATTCCATTAGCCTTCTTAATTACTCACTGTACCTGCATACTAACTTTTTGTAACTCATGTATTAGAACACTTACATCCCTCTGCACCTCAGAATTATGCAGCCGTTCTCCATTTGAGTAATACTCCTTTTTTTGTTCTTCCTGCCAAAATAAACAACTTCACATTTTCCCACATTAAACTCCATTTGCCAGATCTTTGCCCACTCACTCAAACTTTCTATAACCATCTGCAACCTCCTCAAGCCCTCTTCACAACATACTTTCCTACCTATATTTGTGTCATCTGCAAATTTAGCTACCATATCTTCACTCCCCTCATCTAAGTCATTAATGTAAATTGTAAAATGTTGAGGCCTCAGTACAGGCCCCTGTAAGGCTCCACTCATCACATCCTGCCAATCCAAAAAAGACCCATTTATGCATACTCTGCTTTTTGCCAACCAGCCAATCTTCTATCCATGGTAACATATGTTACCCCCTACACCATGCACTTTTATTTTCTGTAATAATCTTTAATGTGGCACCTTATCAAATGCCTTCTGGAAATCCAAGTGCATTATATCTACAGTCTCCCCTTCATTGATTGTGCATATTACTCCTTCAAAAAACTCCAATAAATTGGTTAAACATGATTTTTCTTTCACAAAACCATGCTGACTCTTCCTGATTGCCTTGAGCTCTTCTAAGTGCCCAGCTATAACCTCCTTAAAGATCGATTTAATAACTTGCCCATAACAGACGTCAAGCTAACTGGCCTGTATATTCCTGTTTTTTTGCCTCCCTCCCTTCTTGAATAGAGGGGTTATATTTGCTACTTTCCAATCTAATGGAAACTTTGCAGAATCTAGCGAATTTTGGAAAATTAACACCAGCACATCGACTACCTCATTAGCCACCTCTATTAAGACCCTAGGATATAGTCCAAAGGATCTGGAGACTTGCCAATTTGCTCAGTACCATTTCTCTAGTGATTTCAATTTCACCAAGTTCCTTTCTCCCGTTCATGTCCTGATTCACAGCTATTACTGGAATGTTTTTTGTATCCTCTATAGTGAACACAGAAGCAAAATATTTGTTCATGACTTCCGCCATTTCCTTATTATCTACTGTTGACTCCCCACTGACGCTCTCTAGAGGACCAACGCTCACTTTACTTACTCTTTTCCTTTTTAGATACCTGTAGAAACTCTTGCTATCCATTTTCACATTTCTAGCTAGCTTCCTCTCATACTCTAATTTCTTTCTCCCAATTAACCTTTTAGTTATTCTCCGATGTTTTTTCTATTCTGTCCAATCATCTGTCCTGCCACTCATCTTTGCAGAGTTGTATGCTTTTTCCTTAAGTTTGATGCTTTCCTTAACTTCTTTAGTAAACCAAAGATGCTGGGTCCTCCCCTTAGAATTTTTCTTTATAATAGGAATATACTTATTCTGAGTATTCTGAAATATCCTCTTAAATGTCTGCCACTGCTTCCCTATTGATCTATCCTCTAGCCTAGTTTCCCAGTTCACTTCAGCTAGCTTAGCTTTCATGCCCACATAGTTGCCCTTATTTAAGTTTAAGATATTAGTCTTAGACCCGCTCTTCTCCCTTTCAAACTGGATATAAAATTCAATCATACTGTGATTGCTGCTACCAAGGACTGCCTTTACTCTGAGGTCATTAATTAATCCTGTTGCATTACACAATAGCAAGTCTAATATAACCTGCTCTCTGGTTGGTTCCAGAACATGCTGCTCTAAGAAACTAGCTCGAAAGCATTCTAAGAACTCCTCATCCAGGCTACTACTGCCAATCTGATTTTCCAGTTTCTGTGTAGATTAAAATCCCCCATGATTATTGCCATCCCTTTATCACAAGCACACAATATTTTCTCTTGAATACTTTGTCCTACACTGTGGCTACTGTTAGGGGGCCTGTAGACCACTCCCACTAATGACTTTTTTCCCCTAATATTCCTCATCTCCACCCAAACTGATTCTACATCCTGATCTCCTGAAACAAGGTCATTTCTAACTATTGCACCAATGCCCTCTTTGATTAACAGTGCTACACCTCCACCTTTACCTAGCTTCCTATTCTTCTTGCAGGTCATGTACCCCTCAATATTAAGGACCAATCTTTGTCGTCCTGCAGCCATGTCTCTGTAATTGTTATCAGATCATATTTATTTACTTCAATGTGGGCCATCAATTCATTTACTTTGTTATGAATGCTACGTGCCTTCAGTTTTGTCTTTTTGTTACCTTTGTAACCTTTAGCCTTGACTGTTGATGTATTCTTAGGCATTTCCTCTCTGTCCCTTCCTGCTAATCTCTGACCCTCATTTCTCATATTACTTTTTTTCTCTCCTGTCTTGACTCTACACATTGAATTGCTACCATTACCCAAGCTTGATCCCTAACCCCTCTTTTTTAGTTTAAAGCCCTCTCTACTTCCCTAGTGATGCGATTTGCAAGAGCGCTCGCCCCAGCACAGTTCAGATGTAAACCGTCCCAATGATACAGCCACCATTTTCCCTACTATTGTTGCCAGTGCCCCACAAACTGGAACCCACTTCTCCCACACCAGTCTTTGAGCCATGCATTCATCTCTCTAATTTTATCCAGAGATTATTACCTTTGAGGTTTTGCTTCTTAATTTGGTACCTAGCTCCTCATACTGACTTTGCAGAACCTCTTTCCTAGTTCTACCTATGTCATTGGTACCTACATAGAACACGACAACTAGACCCTCCCCCTCTTACTGCAAGTTCCTCTCCAGCCCTGAGCAGATGTCCCGAACTCTGGCACTGGGCAGGCAACATAATCGCCTGTACTCACTCTTAACTGCAGAGAACAGTGTCAATCTCCCTCACTATACTGCCCCCTACTACCACTACATTCCTTTTTGCTCCCCCCGCTTGAACGGCTTCCTGTACCACAGTGCCATAACCAGCCAGCTCATCCACCTTGCAGACTTCGCTTTCATCCATTGTGAGCACCTCAAACCTGTTTGACAATTGCAAAGTCTGAGGCTCCTCCACTATTGTCTGCTCTGTCCCATTACCTGTCTCACTGACAGTCACATCCTCCTGTCCCTCACTGCTGACCAAAACAGATGACCCTCTTCTAAGCGGTGTGACTGCCTTCTGGAGCAAAGTATCCAGGTATTTCTCGCCCTCCCTTATGTTGCACTGTGTCTGCATTTCGGCTTCCAGATCAATAATCCTGATCCGGAATTCCTCAAGCTGCTTACACTTCCTGCAGACGTGTTTGTCATGGATCGCCTTGGCGTCCAAAAGCTCCCACATCTCACAGCTGCAACATAACACCTGTTCCGCCATTCTAACTTATGTTATTTAGTTAATTTACTTTAATTACTTTCTTCCAATGTATGCTATAATTTACTGTGTTTATTGAATGCTAGTACCACTGACAACTAAAGGTTATATGCTTCTTAACTACAAGGTATGTGTTTTAGATGTTTGTTTAAATTAGTTTATTTTTATTGCTTTTTTATCTTTATTGTTTTATTTTAATTTTAAAATTTTAAAATTTTGGTTTATTATTTTAAAGTTTTAGTTCCTTTTATTTATTGATCTACCTGAACTCACCTGCCCTAAGCTGGTTTCTCACACACTGTCCCTTAGACGGAGTGCTTACCGGTCAATCAACTTACTAGCTTCCTGTGACATCACAGTTGCTTCTCCCCCCACCCCCCCGCTGCCTCACAGCAGCTGAAACAGCGCACTCCTCAGCTCCCAACTGTCCCCCGCAGGTCTGCTCCGCTCCAACTCCCAGCCAGGTAGGCCACTCTGCAATCCCCGGTCTGTATTTATAGGCGCTCCTCAGCTCCCAACTGTCCCCCGCAGGTCTGCTCCACTCCGACTCCCAGCCAGGTAGGCCACTCTGCAATCCCCGGTCTGTATTTATAGGCGCTCCTCAGCTCCTGACTGTCTCCCGCAGGTCCGTTCCACTTCGACTCCCAGCAAGTAGTTGGACTTCTAAGATAGAAACTTGTACCATAACAACTTAAACTCTTCAGATGGACTCTGGCAATAAGAATACTATAATTAGGCCTTATTGATGGGAATACTACAGTAAAGTCCCATTGGTAGAAATCCTTAGGTAAGCTCCCGGACGTGGAATGCTACAATGGGCCCAAATGATATTCTTGCTCCGGCAGGGGGGTGGTATATTTGAGTTCCAGCAGTGAGGCCTGAACTGAACACTGGACTCTAACAATACAGATGCTGTTGTGAAGGTTAGCACCCCCAAGTTACTGAGAGGGAAAGCCAGGTGAGAATTTCTGTCCAAATTATTATCCAGTGTTCCTTGGTGAAATTGCAGCTATCAATTGTGGACAAAAATCAGACTTAGATACAATGGGTTGAATCTTGACAGGGGGGAAATGGAGTGGAGTTTCCATCAAAATAAACAGAAATTCGAGTTTCCCTACATGCTATGGAGTTTTGACTCCACAGCATGCAAAGCTTTGCTTTGACAGGTTCCCCTTCTGGAAGTCAGCTTGATTCCTAGGCTTGGCTACCAACCAGGTGGTGGGCACTACGGAGAAGGCTGCAGCTGTAGGTAAGTCACTTGTTGCTGCTAGTGGGAGCGTGGGTGTGGTGGTTGCTCACCAGTCCCTGGGGGTGGCGGTGCAACCCTGGAGGGGGCTCAAATCCCCAGCTCTGAGGTGCAAGCAGGGCCAGGGGAGAAACCATGGGCCCTCGTGCTTCTCCTGTTTCCAGACTCCTTATTACCACCAACCCCCACCCCAACCTTTTAACCCTCGACAGCTTCTGTCATGCGCCTTCACGATGTGCTTTGGGTCCTATAGGATAGAACAGCGCAGCACAGAAGGAGGCCATTCATCCCATCAAATCTATGCCAGTTCTTTCGAAAAGGAATCCAGTCAGTCCTACCACTATCCCTCCAACCATGTACCCACCCCCCACCCCCCACCCCACTCACCTGTTCTTTCCTTTTTTTTTCTCTCTCCAAGTATTTATCCAAATTCTTTCTGAACACTAATTTGAATCCGTATCAATATCAGGTGGGGGAGCGCATTCCAAATCCTAACCACCCTGTGTAAAAGTTTTTCATCACGTCACCTCTGGTTCTTTTGCCAAGCAACTTAAATGAAACTAAATCTGGGCTATCTGATTATTGATCCTTCAGCCATTTGAAACACTTATTCTATCTAAACCCTCCGTAATTTATACAACTCCATCAAATCCCCTCAGGCTTCTTGGCTCTAAGGAGAACAACTCCAGCTTCTCTGCAATTCCTCATATCTGGAGCCGTTCTAGTAAATCTCTTCTGAACCTCAACAAAGCTTTCATATCCTTCCAGTGCCCAGAATTGAAACAGTGGAGTTGAACTGTTTTGTATAGGTTAAGCAAAACTTCTTGGCTTTTGTGCTCTATACCTCTATTTATAAAGCCTATCGAAAGCTCAGGTTTCAGCATGATACACTTTACAACCATACAAGTTGGTCGTTCATAATATGCAACCAGCTCTGCTTCTTTGAACCTGGCCTTATACAATATCCGGATAGCAACATCCAACACTGCCACCGCTGCAAACAACAATCCCATGTACACATGAGATTATCTTGAGCTAACAGTGACATATTCAATGGTGTACGATTACTTGGACAGAATTTTACATCCTGCCGGCGGGCGGGCGCATGCCCGACCCGATCGGGCGTAAAATAGTGCACAATGACGTTGGGTGAGCATCCCAACATCATCACGCACACACGTGATATTTCAGTCAGGGGGAGCAAGTGGGTGCCAGAGCCACATCCGCCATCGATTAAGAGGCCACTTAACACCATAAAAAGCCAATTGATGGCGCTTTGTCGTTGCCCGTGTGATTTTGCGCTTATCGCACGGGCAAAACGGGCAGGTGGCCAACCGACAATTTCAAAAACCTCATCCACGTGCAGGATAAAAGGGGTGAGCAGCATTGCCAGTGTCAGTAGTGGGGAGTTTGGTACATAGTTTGCTGCTGGTGATTTATTGGTACTTGGCAGCTTCATCTCTGTTCAGTGCTTCATTCTTAGCATTTCCAGGCTTCATTTCAGGTCTACTTGGTGTCTCCAAGGCCCCCGGAGGATTCAGAACATGTGGACGCTTGCAGATCTCAGGCAGCCTTCCATTATCCTGGTAATGGGGATTGTCGTCTCCGCTGGAAGTACTTATTCTGAGGAGGAAGAGAGGGGCATGAGGGAGAGGAGGCCAGGTGTCCCTGTGCAGCTTCCAGGGGAGAGACCTGTGGGAGGAGATTTTCAAGCACAAGGGGCACAGGGCCAGCCAGTAGTCCAAGGTGGAAGGGGCCGCAGAAGGTGCCACTATCCTGCTGCAAGGGTTTACTGGCAGAGATGCAGCTACCTCAATATGTCTGAGGTGCGATGCCGAAGGAGGCCCCACCTCTTAAGGGAGACAGTGACCTCCATTTGTCAGATGATTGGGCCTGAGACCAGCTCAAACTGTGTGGGTGGACACTCCATGCCAGTGGCACTGAAGGTCACAGCAGCTCTCAACTTCTATACCTCCAGCAATTTCCAGGGGTCATTGGGGGATCTGTGTGGACTCTCCCAATCAGCTGTCCACAGTTGTGTCAAGCTGGTGACAAGCTCTGTTCAGGCAGGTACTGAGCTTTATTCTTTACCATATGGGTGAGGCCAGCCAGGCTGAACAAGCCAGAGGCTTTGCAGCAATTGCTGAGTTCCCCCGTGTCCAGGGTGTAATCATCTGCACACATGTGGCCATCAAGGCGCCAGTGGGTCAGCCGGGTGCCTTCATCAGCAGGAAGGGCTTCCACTCCATGAACATGCAGATAGTGTGTGACCTCAGGATGCAGATTCTGCAAGTCTGTGCAAGGTGCCCTGGCAGCTCCCATGACGCTTATATCCTGAGACACTCCCAGATGTCGAGGCTCTCCAATGCTCCAGCCCAACTAGATGAATGGCTGCTGGGTGACAAGGGCCATTCATTGAAAAGCTGGCTCATGACGCATCCCCGCCACCCAAGAACAGAGGCAAAGAAGCATTACAATATGAGTCACACCCTCACAAGGGCGGTGATAGAGAGGACCATAGGTCTTCTCAAGATGCGCTTCCGATGCCTGGACCGTTCAGGGGTTGCACTACAATAACCCCCGGAGCGGGTGTCACTGATAGTGGTTGCATGCTGCACTCTCCACAATCTGTCACTGGCAAAGGGGGGACCCACTGGAGGAAGAGGATCTTGACGCAGCTGCACAGGTTACACATAATGAATCCAGTCATGAGTCAGAAGAGGAGCACGATGAGGAGATCACTGAGGAGTGGAGACAGACCTTTGTAACCTCCAGGGAGACAGGGACGCCAGGGATGCCTTGATCCAACGGTCCTTCAGCTAGGCTACCAAGGATCAGCTTCAAACGTATGCCAGGGCTGCCGAAATAACCCTTTTATTTGCACCCAAAGTCCACTCAATGCCCATGCAATAAAGTATCCAGCCACTCGCGTCCAGCATTTCATACTGGTATACTCTGCATCAGAAAGAAAAAAGATGAAGTGTACTCAGGCCATCAGAGCCAAAGCAAATTTAATGTTATTGTCACATTGAAAGCACCCTGACATGACCCATGACTGGTGCTGATATCCACACCAGCAGACATATAAACCAAACATAAATGAACAGAAAACCACCCATGAACTGTCCCTCTCATGCCCATAGTGCCTTAAACTTACATTTACAAGAGCTACATCTTGGTGCCCCCCCACCCCTCGCTGGCACCGGCATTGGAGACAGCCTGCTGACTCTGCTGTCTTGTTGGCCTTGATGATTTTGGCAGGCGTCCTCTGGCCAGTGGAGCCTGTGCTGGCCTCGGCTGGGAGGGAGCGGCCAGTGCCACTGTTGGCATCTCCCCAGTCATCGCAGCCTCATCTGTTGCGACGGTCACTGGCAGAGGGGCAGAGGAATTGCTGCCATCATCCAAAGCACCCTGAGAGGAGCCCACAGAGATGACAAGCAGTTTGTGTGCCAACGTGAAGTCGCTCTGGACCTCCCTGCTCATGATGGATGGATGGGCATCTAGCTTGGATACTGGGTGCCCCATCCATCTCCCACACTGGCACTGACCACCTGAGGTCATTGCCAGTGTGTGGGCTTGCAGGTCTGAGCGCAACCCCTGATTCTGATCCTGGAGCTGCCTCTCCATGAGAGTCGTCACTCTCTCAATGCAGGAGGCAGAGCGCTCAGCCATGACGGTCAACGCAGCACTCACACTCCGCACTGACTCCTTCACGACAGAGACTGTAATACGCAGACCCTCATGGATCTCCGCCAGATCCACCCACACATCCCACTGGACATCCAGCATCTACTTCTCTGGACGACTCCAGAGGTTCACCATCTGCCTTCGACTGAGCATCGTCCCAGCAGTCCTCTGACTGCCGACGCCCTGGGCACTCTCTGCTTCTGGCTGCATCTCAAGCGAGCGTGAACTGCCCTCACCAATGTGCACTGACATTCTAGCCGCCGATCTAACGCCCACTGAGGTGTTGGTATCTATGATGGTGCCTGCTTCAGAGAGCGGGCGTGGCGCAGCTGCAAGTTTAGCTCGGTGGTCCTCTGGTGTCAGGGGTGGCCCTTTGGGGTCCAGAGAGTGAGCGCGTGCTGCCGACCCTAAAAGGGAGAACAAGTACATGTCAATAATTAAAAGTCATCACACGGTCACTGTGCGTGCCAGGGACCCTGGTGAGACAATGGAGATCTGTATTATGGTGCCATCGTCTTCCAATGATCGATGGGGACTCCAGGTTCGAGGCTCCCATCAATGAAGAGACTACACTAGAATGGTTGCACAATCCGAAACTCTCACCTCTGTGCACAGCACTCTTACCTTCGTCTGGCACCCCCTCCTCTCACGCCCGGTTGCACAGGGACTATGCCGGCTCTCGAGCTCTAAGCCATCCTACTCGAACCTGCTGAGCAGCAGGAGGTTGGACAGACCTCCGCCTGTATGTGCCCTCTCTGCTTGGTTATGGCTCATCTTCTCCTGTAAGGACAGAGGAGCATTGATTAGTGCACTCTCTACCTGCAGCACCATTGCAGCCTGGCCAACCCCACCTGAGGAACACCTTGCAGGGCACACCTGAGCCGTGGCCCTCGAGCCACCAGGCACTCAGTCAAAGCAGCCAGGGCTCACCCCATTGGCCAGCTCCGGCGTCATTGACAGTTGCTACTCAAGCTCTAGCATCCCTGAGGTCCATGGGGGGAAGGCCACACCTTAACACTTCTGCAAATTGACCCATTCCAACATGGTACTCACCATTCCTGAGCGCAGCAAGTCATTTAACCACTTCCGGCACTGGACCCATGTACGCCGCACCATGTCATGGCTGCTCACCATTGCTGCCACCTCCGCCCATGCCCTTTTGGTGAGTTGAGGGGGCCTCCTCCTCCCATCTCTGGGGACAAGGGTGTCCCTCCTGCCAGCCACTTCCTCCAGCGGGACCACGAGGTGCTCATCCGAAAAGAGGGGGGCCGAGTGCCCACCCAACCTGTGCTCCCGCCTGACGTCTCCAGCCACATTCGACTCCAGCCACACTCAACTCCAGCCACACAACGCAGAACAGACGTCCATCCTTGGCAGCCTTTCTGGGGCTGCCTGGGCCGTTTTTAAACCAGCTGCTGGATAGCCATTGGACCCGGCGGCCGACAGGCCCCTGCCCCTCCACTCGGCCCTTCCTGACCAGTGAAGAGCCGCATTTCATGCTGGGCGGGCCTTAATTGCTCCTCCAGCATGAAATCACAGAGAGGGGCCGATCGCGAGCAGTGGGCTGTTTCCCAGCCGCTCCTGGTCCTGCCGACTAAGCCCATCCGCCAACCTCAAAATTCAACCTCTTGTATCGGTTCCGAGTTTAAAAATAGCAAAACCTTCCAGTAAGTTAGCACCAACCAATTCACCTGCGATAATGTGCCATTTCTATCCACATAAGTGGGCTTTGTTAGCAGAAAAATTACACTTTGCATTGAGTGATAAATATTTTTTCATGTTAAATTGAAACTAACCACATTTATAAATGCCCAGGATGGAGCATATAATAGGAAAGCAAAATGCTGCAGGTGATGAAAATCTGAAATACAAACAGAAAAGGCTCGAAATACTCAGCAGGCCAGGCAGCATCTGTGGAGAGAGAAACAAAGTCAACACTTCAGATCTGCACTAGTTCTGAAAATGGCCAGGATTTTCTGGCCCCATCATGGCACAACCCACCGCAGGAGATTCGGCAGCCCAGCCAAAAGCCCATGGACTTTCGGCAAGACTGGATGATCTCGGCAGCAGGCAGGGCCGGAGAATCCTGCCCAAAGGGCCACTGACCTCTGTTTCTCTTTGCACAGGTGCCGCCAGATGTGCTGAGCATTTCCAGCACTTCCCATTTCATTCTGGAGCAAAAATAATCCCTTTTGCCAGCCGTCCAAACAGCAATCAGACTTCTTGTGAGCCTTCCATTCCCCTTCAGCAAGAAACCCAACAGCAGCTGCCTGAGATCTGCTTTGCACAACATTAAACAAAAAAAAGTTTCAAAAAAAGTTACGGTATGAAGAAAACATAAGCTACTTGCTGAACAAAAAAAAAAATATCAAAGCAATAAATCGATAATTTAAAGAAGTAAATAACAAAATGACCATTAAAAAATGCCAAGCAGCAGAGCTAACTAATAAAACTTTTTTTGCCTTTTCACTTAAGAAGCAGAGCTGGAGAGGTGATGACAAGGCCCCAAGTCCCGGCCACCAGGGAAAGGGGAGTAGGCTGGGGCTGAGCTAAGGAGTTGTGTTTAGTTAACCTCGACATCACGTTTGCCTCTGGTGTGCACATTCCGAGTTGGCGTCAGTGTAATTTATATGAAAGAGGGGGTCAGAAACGGGTTGCCTTTCAGCCTGGGTTTTGTCCTCTCCCAGACTTAGAAAATAATTGCAAGCCAGGACCATTTCTGGATCCTGACTCTGCTCAAGGTACTGGAGGCTTGGAAACTATTCTACCTGAACTGCAATATTGAACAACAAGCTTTGAGAAGAATGTGGCTCATCAATCTACCCTCTCTTCTGGTTTGCGCAGGAGCCTGCTGAAGTTATTTTTTTTGTTTCCAAGCTTCAAGACATTTCCTTTCCTACTTTCTCCAGCACTTTGTTGATACTACTTACACACATGTCAACCATTAGCATTTTACAGCCTTATAATATATTATAATGCAATATAATAAAAAATCTTCTGCTTTAAGAACTAAGTTAAATCTTTGTAAATAACTTTAAATGACATTTAAACGATGAAGCAATTCTTTCCTTTCAATTTCTTCCCATCATTGGAGCCTAAGTAATCTACACTTTTTTGGAAAGTCATGTTGATTTTTCTCTCTTTCAGAAATTTCAAATTGGTTTCAATTTTGTTCCTCCAACAAATTGGGCTAAAAGTAGGGTTGTGTGGTTTCCTTGGTTGGATGGGGTGGGAGTCAGGGGGTGGGGGGGGCTAGTGCTGGTGGGTGTCACTATTCAGCGCCCTGCAGATTGAGTTGGAGGAGGCCATGCAATTTTAATCTATCCACTTCATCTCCATCATTGGCCCAAGGCAGTTGCAGTGCTGCATCCTCTTCATCTCAGCTGCTAATTGTGAACTCTAAACATTGCAACAGGGCTGGGTGAGGCCTGGGAGAGTGGGTGTACTTGCACTGGTGTGCCTGTCAGCTAGTTCTCCCTGGAGGCAGTCAATTAGGACACCACGTCCAGGAGCTCCATCGAATCAGCCAGGTTTCAGACGTGGTGCAGCCTTGGAAATGACCGTGTGCCATCTGTGCAGAGGGGTGGTGCTGCCAGTAGCAAAAGCTGCGAGTTGAGCCCAGGAACGAGGGCATGCAGCCCTCACTCACTCACTATTCCTGGGGCGTGAGGTGGCCGCTGGAGAGAGGGGTCCAAGCCCAGGCCCCCCACCAAAGATAGAGACCCCAGTGATTAGCACCTTCTGCACTGCCTCTCCTGGGTCCTGGGGTGCAAGGTCTGATCCCTGTCCGCTGGGAGGAGGGGTGCAACCTGAGGGGGAGTGGGAGGGTTACCTTCTCCCCAAAGCTGCCCTCACCTCCCTTCAGCTGCTGGGAATCCAGTCTGTCTGGGTAATGCCTGTAAAAGCAGATTAAATCACAGTGTGGCAGCTTCATTAAAACATTCAAAATTGCCAACCTGTCTCCTGGAAAGGAGTTGGTTAATATGCATTATTCCATATCCATTAAACTCAGGAGCAGGCAGGCTGGAATCAAGTTTGAGCTTTTTAAAGTTTTAACATTTCACTCACCACCAACCCCCATTTTTGGAGATTATGAATCATGTGGCCTGTCAAGGCTCACACATGAATGGTGGTCAGTCATGTAACATGATGATGTGTACCCCAGCCAGGAAGCAGTGTTCTTAGAAGGGATGTGAAGGAACAGAACTGACAGGGGAAAGAAAAGAGTGGTGATGCATGAAGGACCTTTGAAGCATTTTTTAAACAAGGGTTTTATTCAGAAAAAAGGGCCATGAATTTGTCACATTAATGATAGGATACATTTACGATTTGTATATTTACCTCTGTTCTATATCCCACAAAATTCTGAGATAGAAAGTTTATTATAGTGGTGGGATGTAGATTATCTTAACGAGTGTTTGTTAATGAGTTATTGCCATTTGAATATGCTGCAATATTTTGGTGCATTCGATGTCACACAACTGAAGATAAAATAATCCAAATATAAATTCCAAAGTACATGATAGAAAAAAATGCACCAAATATACAGATGATGCTTGATGATTAATTTTTTTGAATAGCATAAATAACAGGTTATTTGAATAATGATGAGTGCCCCACTGACAAGCACAATGAATGACTTTCAAAATGTTTGAATGGAATGATTTTAAACACATGCACATCCATCTTGACAATTACTAGACCAAGTGCATGAATTTTTATAGGTGCAATTTTGTGACAAAGAATACTAAGATTTTTTTTGAAATACAAGCTGCTCATTCAAACAAATGGAGTATGAAGAGATCAAGATGATTTTTCACACAAAGTAAAAAAGAGAAGTAACATTGGTTTTTAGAGGTTTTCTGACAGGAATTCTTAATGGAAGGAGCAGTTACCATGAAATGTTGAGAATTCCAAGGAAGAAGGGAAAGTATTCTGATCAAACAAACAGACTTACAGAGCCTGCGTTTCCTGGATAAATCCCTTGGTGATGGGAAAAATAACAAAGGCTGGAATTTTCCGCCTCCGTTGGGTACCATGGTGGGTGCGAGCGGACAATATGGTAAGAAGGCCAAAAATCAGTTTTACGCCGTTGTGAAACCAATTTGCAACCGTCCACTCCGCCCGTCAATGTCGGGGCACGTTCCTGCTGTCGGACGTCGGGAACGTCATTTTAATACATTTGCATCTAATTATAAGCCCATGCTAAATCATCCAGGCATGTCAGCATGATTGCACACTGATGTGTTTCACAGCTGCACATAAGCGACGTGCACCTGGGCAAGCTGCACTTCGCTTGGGACTTCAAGGTTTGTTTGCCTACCTTTCTTCAGGCAGTACTCATGGTCATTAGCACCACACTTCGCAGGCAGCACATCATCACTTTTAGGGGTGCTCACATGTAGGTCCCTACCTACCAGGCTAGGTGGGGTGGATTTTCAATGGCTATAGGTCTACGGCTTGCTTGGGGAAGGGGGAGAAGTAGCCTCAGGCAAGGGAAGAGGCTACAGGGCGAGGGATTTACTGGGGAAGAGTGGTATCCCAGGGTGTGTGTGGAGGCACATGTCGATCTGTGCAAGTGGTCTCAAAATGGTGAGGGCTGAGGAGGCAGTCTCCAGAGGAGGTGAGGTCAGGTGGAGATGTGAGGGTTTGTGTGAGAGAGTGAGTGGTGATGTCCCTTGATCTGGCAGTGAGTGAGATGTCAATGAATATGTGATGGCCTTGTGAGTGGGTGAGTTGAGATTGATTATGATGGTGCCTTAGCCTGGCGGCACTGATGAAATCATTCATCCTCTTTCTGCACTGGATGGCTGACCTCTTGTGTGCAGCATTGGCCGTGACCACTTCTTCCACTTGCTCCCAAACCAGAGTGGTGAGATTGCTGGACCTCCTGCAGCCAGAGCGGGGTGGAGGACATCATGGCAGGCCTCCAAACGGCATTCCAAGTGACAGTCACTTAACTCTTCTTGGCTTTCACTGGAGCAGCCCTGGGCTGCAAGCATTGAGAACTGTGTGCATAGCTGCAGTTTAGATATGGCACCTGGAGTGAGGAAACGGTGAGGTAACAGTGTGACAGGCGATTCGGAGGCACCTGCCAGCGAAATCACGTGTTTCCTGTAGCTGAATAATTAACGAGACGGGGAGCGGACAATACTGAGCAAAAACCTGCTCCCGCATTTAGTGTAAATCTGGGATGATTCCGACCCATGTGTGTTAGATTTCCTGTTGGTGATACTGCTACCAAACAGTGATAGTACCAATAGTGATAATGAACCCAGAATGTCTATCCTAACAGAAGTTTTTGGTATAAATTTGCAATTCCAGTTTTTACATTACTTTGTTTTCTGCACTTCTTTCCTACACTCTTCTCAGCCCTCTCACAGCCACAACACTCTCAGGTCACAAGGACTTTGTTGCTCTGCAACAAGACCCTGGAAACACCTGAGAAGAGGGTTGGGAGTCTTCCCCATGGTATCAAATGCTTACACAAGAAATGCAACACCTGATACCTTCGATGGTATTAGCAAGGCACACGTATTATGAGGGAAACCAGAATGAAGTCATTACAATAGGTGTGTTTCCTACTGAAAAAGTCAACTAGTAAAGATTTTACATCAACTTAGTAATGGCACTACCATCTCTCTTAATCCCTCCACCGCCCTTGTATTGCCAAGCTGCTTGTCTGACATCCAGATAAAAACAAAAAACTGTGGATGCTGGAAATCGAAAACAAAAACAAAAATACCTGGAAAAACTCAGCAGGTCTGGTAGCATCTGTGGAAGGGAGCACAGTTAATGTTTCGAGTCCGCACGACTCTTCAACAGAACAGCCAAACAGTGTTGTCTGACATCCAGTCCTGGATAAGTCACAATTTTCTCCAATTAAGCATTAAGATGACCAAAAACATCTCTCTCCAACTCCCACCTCAAGCTCCAATCTCTAGCTACCAATTCCATCCTCCTTCTTGGCCATTGTCTGAGGCCAAGCCAGACTACTCATTACCTGGAGTCAATGGGAATTAGGGGGAAAACTCTCCACTGGTTGGTCTCATACCTAGCACAAAGGAAGATGGTTGTGGTTGTTGGACGTCAGTCATCTCAGTTCCAGGACATCACTGCAGGAGTTCCTCAGGGTAGTGTCCTAGGCCCAACCTTCTTCAGCTGCTTCATCAATGACCTTCCTTCAATCATAAGGTCAGAAGTGGGAATGTTTGCTGATGATTGCACAATGTTCAGCACCATTAGCAACTCCTCAGATACTGAAGCAGTCCATGTGCAAAGGCAGCAAGACCTGGCAAATAACATTCACGCCACACAAGTGCCAGGCAATGACCATCTCCAACAAGAGAGAACCTAACCATTACTCCTTGACGTTCAATGGCATTACCACCACTGAATCCCCCACTATCAACATCCTGGTGGTTACCTTTGACCAGAAACTGAACTGGAATAGTTATATAAATCCTGTGGTTACAAGGACAGGTCAGAGTCTAGGAATCCTGTGACAAGTAACTCACGTCCTGACTTCCCAAACCCTGTCCACCATCTACAAGGCACAAGTCAGGAGTATGATGGAATACTCTCCACTTGCCTGGATGAGTGCAGCTCCAACAACACTCAAGGAGCTTGACCCCATCCAGGACAAAGCAGCCCGCTTGATTGGTACCCCATCCACAAATATTCACTCCCTCCAATAGTGATGCACAGTGACAGCAGTGTGTACCATCTACAAGATGCGCTGCAGGAATTCAGCAAGGCTCCTTGGACAGCACCTTCCAAACCCACGACCACTACCATCTAGAAGGACAAGGGCAGCAGACACATGGGAACCTGAACGTTCCCCTCCAAGCCGCTCATCATCCTGACTTGGAAATATATCGCCGTTCCTTCACTGTTGCTGGGTCAAACTCCTGGAACTTCCTCCCTAACAGCACTGTGGGTGTACATACACTACATGGACTGCAGTGGTTCAAGAAGGCAGCTCACCGCCACCTTCTCAAGGGCAATTAAGGATGGGCAATAAATGCTGGCCTAGACAGCGATGCCCACATCCCATGAATGAATTTTTAAAATCCTCAGCATCCTACCTGACACTGAGCTGAGCTTGCGAACATATTTCCTCCCCATCACAGAGACCACCTCCTTCCACCTGTAAAGCAGCCCACCTTATATGCTGCTGAAATGCTCATCCATGCCTTTGTTACCTTGGAATGTTGTAATATTCCTTTAAAGAGTATCAGCACAACATCATTAGAAAGGAAATGTGTCCTGTGATCCAGTCTTCATTTCACTTTTGCTTTGAGCAGAGCACACACACAGAGAACGGATGTCTTCAAGCTTTATACCCGTGTATAACTGTTCTCATGTGCCTCGTCTCAATTAATGAACCCATGTGTTTACTCAATATCTCCTGGCTGATTGGTGCCTTGTGTCTTGTACAATAAAATAGCCCAAGGTATTATATAATTATAATAACATGACTCAGAACTTGATCATTTCAATGCTCTGTGGAGAGAGAAACAAAGTTAACAGGCAGGATTCTCCGCACGTGCACCAGGATCTTCCGGTTCTGCCGCAAGTCCATGGACTTCTGGCTGGGACGCCACTTCGCCCGCGGCGGGTCCCGCCCGCGATAGGGCTTAAAATCCTGGCCAACATTTCAGGTCAATGGCCTTTGATCAGAACCTCTGACATAAGACGACTGACCTGAAAAGTTAAGTCTGTTTCTTTCTCCACAGATATTACCTGATCTGTTGAGTATTTATAGCATTTTCTGTTTTTATTTCAGATTTCCCACACCCATGGCATTTTATTTTTGTAATCCAGTGCTATCCTGGCCAGCCTCCTTTTCTAACTTCCACAAACTTCAGCTTATCCAAAATTCTCATGTCTGTATTTTAACCCATACGTAGTCCCACTGAACCATCATCCTTATGCTTACTGAACTACACTGACTCCCTGTCCACCAACACCTCAGTTTAAAAACTCTTATCTTTGTGTTCAAATCCTACCATAGCTTTGCCCCTCCCTATCTCTGTAATCTCCAGCCCCCAAAACCTCCAAGATCTCTGAACTCTTTCAACTCTGAACTCTTGTGCATACATCACCACCTTTCTTCCATCACTGGTAACTGGGCTAAGCTTTGGAATTCCCTCCTTAAACCTTTCTGTTGCTCCCATGTCTCTCTCCTCCTTTAAAACACTCTTTGAGCCAAAGAAAGGGATATCAGGATGAGTAAGTAAAAGCTTGGTCAGTGTCAATTATTACCTTATTACACCCTTGTGAAGCAGCTTGATACATTTCCCTGTTACATGTACTATCTAAATATAAGTTACGGTTGGTACTGAATCCTGTTCAAATATCACATATCTAAAGAATTTTGGTAATATTGGGGAAGATTCCAACCAGATATGAACATGTCACAACCTAACAGAATCTCCAATAAGGAAAAGGTGTTAACCTTAATTGTTGATGTCAAGCAGATGGCTTTGTTTAAGAAAAAATTGCAAGCAGTTTAAATTATTCAACAAATTTTAAACATCAGCTAACTCCGCATGTTCAAACCTGTGTTGACATGTTTACAAAAAAAGAAATATACAAACAGGGGGCTGGATTTTACAGGGTTGAGAAGGGGATCCCCGACCTCAACATAAAAGTCAGGGATGAATCTGTCCCCTCTTTGTCAGTTCACCTTGTTGTCATTTAACAGCCATCGGGCTTTGGGTGGGCCTTCTTTCCATTTGAGGAGGAAGTCCCGCCTCCAAGACCTGCAGGACAAATAAATGGCCAGCAGCTCTCTGATCCCAGCAGCACCATCGAGAGTCGTGGTCACTGCTGGGACTGCACCCAGCCCCAAAGATGCTGCAATGGAGCCCAGACTTTAAGGCAAGTTTGAAGTCTTGCCGGGGCGAGGTTGGCAGGCTCCAACGAAAGTAGGAGGGGGGGTTGGGGTGGGTGGGTGGAGCTGGGTGGAAGGCTGGGATGGACAGAGCATGGGGGGAGTGGGGGTGTTAAGGGGAGGGGAAGCCTGGGGGTGGGAAAACCTTGTGGGGAGCCTTTGATGGGCACAGGCTGCCTATAAAGTAAGTACCCTCTCTGCTTGACCAGCCACCTGCCTGAGCAGTGAGACGTGCCAGGATGCACACAAGGCATGGGCTTCTTCCACTGCAGGTAGAATCCCAGTGCCAGTAGGATGTGGACCTTAAGTAGCTATAACTTGGCCACGTAAAGCTTCAATTGGCCCAAAGCTGAGCAGGCCTCCTGCTCCGCCACTGCTGTAGGTAAAATTGAGGTGGGGGTGGGGTTAGGTGAGTAGGCACCAGGAACGGTGCCAATGGCTCTCAATTTTACGACACCGCTCCTGGGGGCTGTAAAATTCTGGCCATGAAGACAAAGATGGAAGCTCCTAACACAATGCAGTTTCCAATACTCGCAGTGCACACATTGAAACCTCATCGCATCGAGCATAAGTGCATAGACTGCATACATGTCAGGGTATGCAAAACTTCAAAGGGCTGAATCAGTTTATTAACTCACGCAAGTGACAGTGTGTTTAGAAATAGAACTAAACCCAAGTATTATGCAAATGTTCTTAATTAATATTCCAACATACAATACATTTGAATATCTGAATAGCCCACCTTGATTCTTATTCCTTCCAGGTCTGAATGTAATCCTTCACTTTGTCTGAAAGATGACTTACTCACAGGTGTTTAAATAAGGCTAATCAACATGCATTTTCATTTCATTAACTTTTACAAGGTACAAATCATTTTCTATTCAAACTTTTCAGATTATGCTTTGTAGATTATTATTAAAGCTCTTGCCTTCTTCAAAGTAAAAGTGGAAATATACCCAAGTGTAAAACAGACAAAAATCATTTACATTTTGTTTCTTACATAATTAAACAATAGAGATATTGGGGTACAAATTGGTAGATGTTTCACCTGTTTTTAGGATAAAACAAGCACAAAATTTACAGAATCACACGACTTTTTTTTAATGTGAGCTTCTGCGCTCAAGGTGGACTGATGGCATGGCTGGCATCACATTGGTACATGTTGTTATGTAGCAACAGCAGCAGCAATGGAACAATATTAAAAGCTCAAAGGTGGGCCAAATGCCTGTTTCAAGTCCGCCTTCCAGAGTTTGTGAACGTTAGGCGGAGCATGTCGTTCTATAGTGGACGAGCTAGCGGTCCTTCAAGAACTGATTGCAGAGTTTGCTGGGCCACAATCCAATTTTTAAAACATGCATAAGGTAAGACATCCACTTTCCAGAGGCTACAATATCTCTTCCTGCACAAAGATGGGATATCCAGCACAGGCAGCTCTCCAAACGGGAACCTGCCGAAAATACTGACAGCCATCCTGGAAAATCACAGGGATCAGTGATGTCAACTGAGGGGAAGAGGTCGGACGTCCCAACCTCATTGAAGTTGCACCAATGTATGCTCGAGAAGAAAATTACTCTTTGACAACAATCCAGATACAGTTCTTAAAGAAGAAAAAGGGTGGCACCTAGGATCCAGTGATGACAATATCATGAGAACTGGAATACTTATGACAGTAATCAAAAAATACACAAAAAGAATATACTAGTATTGTCCACAAGGGGAAGATGGGTGCAGTCTCCCAGTCTCCCGCCATAACTTTGGTAGGAGATTGGTGGAAACTGATGCAAATAGCTCCTTAACTATACTAGGGAGATTTTAACTCCCCTTCAGGTAACAATTATCCAATTCTATTGTCACACAGATACAACCCTGTGGCTGTTTTAAGACCTTGTGGTGGAGGTGACTCAGGCAGTCACTTCATTGTACATGAATATCAGGCTCCTAAAACTCAGCTAGGACCTTGCAGCAATTTCAATGATCTAGTCAGCTCCACAGTGGAGGCTCCAACCAGTAAAACCTATTGGAGAAGATATGGATGCCCCAAATTCCAAGTCCAAAACTTATCTTTGTGGGGTCAGGATTTAGAAATACTCCTCCTGGCCCCACAAAGAAAATTTAGTCCTCTGCCATCTTAAGTTTCCACTCCTCCTTCACCACGAAATCCTCCTGAACTCCCCACCTGACTCCCACTAGGCTCACTTACAAAGCCCACCTGAAACTCCCATAGCAACTCCCAGGCAGGAAGTCTGACCCATCTCCCTTTTCTTGTTGGATTGGACACATACTTTCTCCCTGATTTTCCACCCGGGAGTTAAAATTCCCACTCAATTGATCATCCTGTTTTTAACGAGTGGGCACAAAATATGGGGATGAACAGATAGCACTAATATAGAGAATAGTAAGTTAATAGGTAAAGTTGGGGAAAGGGAGAAAACAACAAAATCTAAATCGGAAACAGAATTACCTGGAAAAACTCAGCAAGTCTGGCAGCATCGGCGGAGAAGAAATCAGTCAACGTTTCGAGCCTCCATGGCCCTTCGGCAGAACTGCAGCATAGTTTCAACAAGGGAGAAATATAAATTGGTTTAAGGTGGGTGGGGGGCGGGCGGGAAGAGACACATTGAGGGTGTGGTGTGAGCAGACAATCAAAAGATGTCAGAGACAAAAGGGTCAAAGAGGTGTTGAAGGTGGTGGTCTTTGTCTGAGAAAAGTGCTAATTAAGAATGGAATACAGGATATTCAAAGTACAGCTCTAGTGGGGGTGGGGTGGAAAGACTAAAGGTTTTAGTTTTAGATTTAAAAATAATGGAAATAGGTGGAGAAAGAAGAATCTATATAAATTATTGAAAAAAAAGCGGGTGGGGGGGGGAAAAGAAACGGGGTGGGGATGGGGGGAGGGGGAGTTTAAGATCTAAAGTTGTTGAATTCAATATTCAGCCCAGAGGGCTGTAAAGTGCCTAGTCGGAAGATAAGGTGCTGTTCCTCCAGTTTGCGTTGGGCTTCACTGGAACAATGCAGCAAGCCAAGGACAGACATGTTGGCAAGAGAACAGGGTGGAGTGTTAAAATGGCAAGCGACAGGGAGGTTTGGGTCTTTCTTGCGGACAGACCGCAGGTGTTCCGCAAAACGGTCGCCCAGTTTGCGTTTGGTCTCTCCAATGTAGAGGAGACCGCATTGGGAGCAACGAATGCAGTAGACTAAGTTAGGGGAAATGCAACCTCGGTTAAGGAAGAAGGAGGACATGTCAGAGGAGCTGTTTTTGAAGGTAGCGTCATCAGAACAGATGCGACGGAGGCGAAGGAACTGAGAGAATGGGATGGAGTCTTTACAGGAAGCGGGGTGTGAGGAGCTGTAGTCGAGGTAGCTGTGGGAGTCGGTAGGCTTGTAATGGATATTGGTGGACAGTCTATCATCAGAAATTGAGACAGAGAGGTCAAGGAAGGGAAGAGAAGTGTCAGAGATGGACCATGTGAAGATGATGGAGGGGTGGAGATTGGAAGCAAAATTAATCAATTTTTCCAGGTCCTCCTTCTTCCTTAACCGAGGTTTTCCATCCACGGTCGTTGACAGGGCCCTCAACCGTGTCCGGCCCATATCCCGCGCATCCTCCCTCACGCCTTCTCCTCCTTCCCAGAAACATGATAGGGTCCCCCTTGTCCTCAGTTATCACCCCACCAGCCTCCGCATTCAAAGGATCATCCTCCGCCATTTCCGCCAACTCCAGCATGATGCCACCACCAAACACATCTTCCCTTCACCCCCCTTGACGGCATTCCGTAGGGATCGTTCCCTCCGGGACACCCTGGTCCACTCCTCCATCACCCCCTACTCCTCAACCCCCACTTATGGCACCTCCCCATGCCCACGCAGAAGATGCAACACCTGCCCCTTCACTTCCTCTCTCCTCACCGTCCAAGGGCCCAAACACTCCTTTCAAGTGAAGCAGCATTTCACTTGCATTTCCCCTAACTTAGTCTACTGCATTCGTTGCTCCCAATGCGGTCTCCTCTACATTGGAGAGACCAAACGCAAACTGGGTGACCGTTTTGCGGAACACCTGCGGTCTGTCCGCAAGAAAGACCCAAACCTCCCTGTCGCTTGCCATTTTAACACTCCACCCTGTTCTCTTGCCAACATGTCTGTCCTTGGCTTGCTGCATTGTTCCAGTGAAGCCCAACGCAAACTGGAGGAACAGCACCTTATCTTCCGACTAGGCACTTTACAGCCCTCTGGGCTGAATATTGAATTCAACAACTTTAGATCTTAAACTCCCCCTCCCCCCATCCCCACCCCGTTTCTTTTCCCCCCCCCACCCGCTTTTTTTTCAATAATTTATATAGATTCTTCTTTCTCCACCTATTTCCATTATTTTTAAATCTAAAACTAAAACCTTTAGTCTTTCCACCCCACCCCCACTAGAGCTGTACTTTGAATATCCTGTATTCCATTCTTAATTAGCACTTTTCTCAGACAAAGACCACCACCTTCAACACCTCTTTGACCCTTTTGTCTCTGACATCTTTTGATTGTCTGCTCACACCACACCCTCAATGTGTCTCTTCCCGCCCGCCCCCCACCCACCTTAAACCAATTTATATTTCTCCCTTGTTGAAACTATGCTGCAGTTCTGCCGAAGGGCCATGGAGGCTCGAAACGTTGACTGATTTCTTCTCCGCCGATGCTGCCAGACTTGCTGAGTTTTTCCAGGTAATTCTGTTTTTGTTTTGTTTTGGATTTCCAGCATCCGCAGTAGCTTTTAGCTTTTTGTTTTTAAATCTAAATCGGGGTTGCTATGCATGTATGTGAATGCACGGAGTATAGTAAATTAGATTGGGGAGTTACAGGCGCAGATTGCCATGTGGAAATATGTTGTGGCAATAACAGAGACCTGGCTCAAGGAAGGCCAGAACTGGGTGTTAAATATTCCCGGATACAAGGTGTTCAGAAGAGATAGGAAAGGAAGGAAAGGAGGAGGGGTGGCGGTATTGGTTAAGGAGAGCATTGCAGTGCTGGAGAGAGAGGATGTCCCAGAGGGTTCAAGGACAGAATTATTTTGGCTAGAGCTAAGGAATAAAAAGGGTACAATCACATTGCTCAGTGTAGTCTATAGACCGCCAAATAGTGAGAAGGACGTAGAAGAACAAATCTGCAGGGAAATTACAGAGAGATGCAGTCATTATAGAGTAGTTATATTGGAGGACTGGGACAGTGGTAGTGTAAAGGGCAGATAGGGGCAAAAGTTCCTAGATTGTGTTCAGGAGAATTTTCTACAGCAGTATGTGTCCAATCCAACAAGAAAAGATGCATTGTTGGACCTGTTCTTGGAAATGAGGCGGGCCAAGTAGATCAAGTGTCAGTGGAGGAACATTTAGGAGACAGTGATCATTGTACTATATGATTTAGGGTGATGATAGAAAAGGACGGTAGGCAATGCAGAGTAAGGATAATTAACAGGTCAAGAGTTGACTTTGATGGGGCAAGAACGGAGCTGGGCCAGATAGACTGGAATGAAAGATTGGCAAGAAAAACTGTAGCTGAACAATGGGCTACTCTCAAAAAAGAATTGGTTCGGGCACAGTCAAGGTATGTTCCATTGAAAAGGAAAGGTAGGACAAACAAATCCAGAGCTCCCTGGATGAAAAAGGAGATTGAAATTAAGATAAGGAAAAAATAGTGCGCTTATGACAGGTGTCAGGTAGAAAATACAATTGAGAACCAAGAGGAATACAGAAGGTTCAGAAGGAAGGTGAAAAAGCATATTACAGAAGCGAAGAGGGGTTATGAGAAAAGACTGACAGTCAACATAAAGGGGAATCCCAAAGTTTTCTATAGACATATAAATAGTAAAAGGGTGGTAAAAGGAGGAGTAGGGCCAATTAGGGACCTAAAAGGGAATTTACACATGGATGAAGGGGCCATGGCTGAGGTATTAAATGAATACTTTGCACCTGTCTTTACCAAGGAGGTAGATGCTACCCAGGCCACGGTGACACACAAGGAAACTCTGTCACTAGAAGGGTTCAAAATTGGCAAGGAGGAAGTGTTGAATAGACTGTCGGTACTTAAAGCTGACAAGGCACCGGGACTGGATGAGATGCATCCAAGAATATTGAAGGAAGTGAGAGTGGAAATTGCAGGGACACTGGTCATAAACTTTCAGTCTTCCCTAGACTCAGGGGTGGTGCCAGAGGACTGGAGAATTGCAAACATTAAGCCTTTGTTCAAAAAAGATTGTAAGGGTAAGCCCAGCAATTACAGTTTAACTTCAGTGATGGGCAAGGTTCTAGGAACAATTAGTCGGGATAGAACTAGTTGTCACGTGGAAAAATATGGGTGATAAGGAAAGGCCAGCATGGATTTCTAAACAGGAAATCGTGTTTAACTAACGTGCTGGAGTTTTTATAAGAGGTAACAGAAAAGGTCGATGAGGGTAATGCTGCTGATGTGGTGTACATGGACTTTCAAAAAGCATTTGACACAGTGCCATACAACAGACTTGTGAGAAAAGTTATTGTTCATGGAATAAAAGGTACAGTAGCAATGTGGATACAAAATTGGCTGAAAAATAGGAAGCAGAGAGTAATGGTCAATGGATATTTTTCGGGCTGGAGGAAGGTTTGTAGTGGAGTTCCACACGGATCGGTATTGGGACCTTTGCTTTTCCATATATATATATATATATATATATATAAATGATCTAGATCTTGGTGCGCAGGGGACAATTTCAAAGTTTGCAGATGCTCGAAGCTTGGGAGTGTTGTGAACTAAGAGGAGGATGGTGTGGAACTTCAAGAGGGCATAGACAAGTTGATGGAGTGGGCAGACAGGTGGCAGATGAAGTTTAATGCAGAGAAGTGGGAGGTGATGCATTTTGGTAGGAAGAACATGAACAGACAATATAAAATAAGTGGTGAAATTTTGAAGTGGGTTCAGGAGCAGAAAAACTTGGGTTCATCGATTATTGAAGGTGGCAGGACAGGCAGAGAAAGCAGTTAATAAAACATATAGTATCCTGGACTTAATTAATAGAGGCACAGAGTACAACAGGAGGGAGGTTATGCTGAATTTATATAAGACACCCGTTAGAGCTCAGCTGGAATATTGTGTACAATTCTGGGCACCACATTATCGGAAGGGTATGAACACATTGGAGAGAGTGCAGACCAGGTTTACAAGAATGGTTCCAGGGATGAGAAACTCCAGCTATGAGGATACATTGGAGAGTTTGGGGCTGTTCTCCTTGGAGAGAAGAAGGCTAAGAGAAGATTTGACAGAGATGTTCAAAATCATTAGGGGGCTGGACAGAGTAGAAAGGGAGAAGCTGTTCCCACTCGTAAAAGGAGCAAGAACGAGAAGGCATAGATTTAAAGTGATTTGCAAAAGAAGCAAATGTGACATGAGAAAAAACTTTTTCACACAACGAGTGGTTCGGGTCTGGCATGCACTGCCTGGAAGTGTGTGGAGGTAGGTTCAATCGAGGCATTCAAGAGGGTATTAGATTAGATTATTTGAATAGAAACAATGTGCAAGGGTACAGGGAAAAGGCAGGGCAATGGCACTAGGTCATAATGCTCATTTGGGGAGCCAGTGCCAACATGATGGGCTGAAAGGTCTCCTTCTATGCCGTTAAAATCCTGTGATTCTGTGAAGAAGCAAATATTGTTCACTGTGGTAATGAGTTCAAACACAAAGAGATACAAGTAATAAATTAGCGAGTTAGGAGTCAGACATTCAAGCATGCATTTTTCATCCAATGGTTAACACACTTATGTAATAAATTACCAGGGGAGGTCATTGATGAGGACAGTATGGATGGATTAGAGACAATTTGAAACATATTTGGAAAGAGTATTGAATTGAAGATGTAATGAGGAGATGGGCGAGTAGAGTTGGGGCTTGATTTTCATTTCAGGGTCAGGCTCAGATAACTTCTGCATCCCAACCCCGCAACACTATCTTTAAGGACAGAATTTTTTGCTCAGCTTGCAGGCTTGTGCCCAACCCACTCAAGCATGAAATAGCACGTGACGAGTCGGTAGCACGCCCGCTGACAATTAAGAGGCCTATTAAGGCATTAACGTTGTAATTGATGAAGAATTTCCATTGCCTGTCCAATGTTATGGTTGGTGGGCGGGCGAATTGGCCAGACAACCTTTGACTTTTTGAGGAAACCTCATCCAAGGGTGCGATGAGGTTTCCGATATTAATTTTAAAAAATAAAAATGTTTGTACATAATTTATCATCATCCATATGTGCAAGTGACTGATTCTGATGCATGGACATGTTTTTTGGCATTTTAAAATATTTATTTATTGCTTTTGGATTCTTCAGCTCCTTGAGACAGCTCTCTACCTTCAGGGAGCTTTCATTCCGCACTCCCCCACGCCTGTGTTGACTTCAGCACTTTCCCTCCTCCCGCCCCCATCCCAGCTGCACTAAGCATTTCAGCGCGCTTTTTACGCTGGTTGGCTGTTAATTGGCTAGCCAGTGTGAAATCGCAGTCAGGGCCAATTGTGGTTGGTGGTCCGTTCCCCAGCTGATCCCGGACTTGCCGATCACGAACTAAAAATCCTGCCCTAAATGTAAATGCGCTAATCAGGCAGGAGGCGAGCTCAGTGCCCAATTAGTGGAGTCGAGCATTACCAAGAGGTGGGACCTGCCTACAGAATATGAGTGGCAAAAGTGGCAGCCATGGTGCATGGGGCCTCCTGTTGCCTTGCAGAGGAGATCACCTCAGAGGGCCAGCACAAAAGTGGCCAAATGACCAAAATGAAAGGTACTACACACAATCTGATGCAAGGTTCCAAAGTCCCAACACTTTTCACCATATAAAAAAACATCCGTCCATAATGAACACGAAAGCTGTGCACTAAAATGCACCAGACTGTCGGGCATATCGATTTCAATTGAAAATTGTATTCTTGCCCACCCCGGCCTCTTAACAAGCCTTCAAAGGCTCGACAAGCTGTTCATTGGAAGAGAGCAGGTTCTTGATTCACCCCAACCCCCAACACGCACATCCTCAGTTCGAAAATTCTAACATGTCCCAGAGGCGTCAGAATTCACAGATGTTTTCCAGATGTGTGATCTTCAATCTGCGCCCACATCCATAAGCACTTTGAAAATCCAGCCCTGATCTCTTAGGCTTGTTGGGTCTAATGTCCTTTTCCAGCTCTTATGACAGACAGACTGACAAATAAAAGAAAAGTTTAGATGGAGAAAAACGTAGAAGTAACTTTGATAGAACAGAGGCTTCTATATAGCCTCAGGATCCGTGTATTACTACAGAAACTTGATTCTTAGATGATGCATTGATGACCTCAGTCGTCATGAAATGCACTACCAGGCAAAAATAAAGGTACCTGGCTGACAATAGAAGGAAAAATTCCATGTGTCCCAAATCAGGATACATCCCTATACTCATTTGGTCATAGAATGGCAATGATAGGTGTTGTAGAGATATCTACTGGTACCATCCAACTTCTCTCCAACTTAAAATTTGTCAAAAAAAGTTATGGGACGATAAAGTTGATATCAAAGGAACATTTTATTATGTTCTTCCAATCACAGGAGATTTCCTCTGCGTTTCTGTCCTCCTCTGTCCCCAAATCTCTCCAGCCATGCAGGTCAAAATCTTCTGCTGTTGTTGGTGGTAAGCCTGGAGATGGGAGGGGTTTATAATTAGGTGGTATGGTGGCATACTGGAACTTGCCACCTTCCCACCTCTGCCAGAATTAAATTCTAGTTGGAAATGCCCGTGGGCGACCTTCCTGCCCCACTGCCTATTGAAGCCCTTAAGTGGCCAATTAATGACCACTTAAGAACCTCATCCCACTGCCACTTGTATTAACCTAGCTGCAAGTGGGCCTGTCACCATGCGGTGTACTTGGCAGCTAAAACCGAGAAGCCAACTTGTTACCTCCGGGAGGGGGACCCTCGATCAAAGGCACTTAGATCAGGAAGGTGGGGGGTGGGGGGGGGGGCTGCTGATTACATTTGCAGTTTGCCCTCGCTGCTGACCCCCCTCTCCCTGTAACACCCACCCCACAAACCAAACACCCAATCATATTACTTAATTGTAGCCTGGGTACTCCATGATCTTGGGTGTCTGGTAGGTGCATTTCCTGCAACAGCCACCAATTCCCCTGGGGGAGCTGCTGAGCACAATAGCTTCCAGCCTCGGAATGGCTGGCAGCTCTCAGTAGGTGAGACTTCCACCCCCGGGGTCTTGATTCCAAGGGAAGGCCTGCCGGTGGCCTCATCACTGCCTGATTGGCTTGTAGTTTGGTGGGTCTTCCCAAAAAGAGGCAGCATAGGTCTCTTGCCGGATCTCCAGGCGGCAGATGAGACCCCCAGCACCTCAAGATTCCACCCATAAATTTTCTTATTCACATTAATCACCAACAACTCAACCATGTTATTTCCCACAGCTTTCTACTCCCATTAGCTCGATGACTGACAAGCTATAATCGGAACATTTATTTGTATCCCTCAAAAAAACACACTGCTTCTGCTCCTGTCCTTGGAAAAGTTACTTACTGAAATTAGTTATGTTTGCACTTTCAAACTCGCAACAACCTAACCCTTAGCCTTTATTCACTATAATATCTCTACAACTGTCAAAATGTTCAACCCTCACACCCCCACCTCAGTCACCTCCATTTTTAATGCCCTTTTCCCCAACAAAATGTTTACTCTCTCTCATTCCTGTCAATCAGCTCCCCATTGTCTTTCCCTCAAGTCCATAGGTGCGCTATTGGTTTAGCCATTCATCACCAAATCTGGCTGAGTGATATAAAGCTCTATCACCTTGCGCTCTCTGTCAAACCATTCATCACTTCAGAATCAACCTGGGGAGCAAAGATAGCCTCAAAACTTCTTTCTCCAATATCAACTATCTTCTTAATCCCCTTCTCTCTTGACCTGTACCTCCAACAAATGCAAAGAGCTAATAAACATTTTTGTTATGAATATTGAGGTCTTCCATCTTCCAGAGCCTCCGTCTCTTCACCTTTCCCCCTAAGCAAAACTTGGGAAAATTTTGGAAACCAGAAATAGATGACCAAAAAAAATAATGAGGGGGAAATTAGAATGTGAGTAAACTAGAAAGAAACACAAAAACAATCAGTAAGACCTTATACAAGTATATAAAAAGAAAAAGTAGCTAAAGTAAACGTTGGTCCCTGAGAAGATAAGTCACTGGAGTTAATAGTGGAAGAGATTTTAACAAGTATTTTGTATCTGTCTTCACAGTAGATGACACAAAAAGCATCAAGAATCGTAGCAAATCAAGGGGCAAAAGGAATGGAGGTACTTAAAATAATCACTACCACTAGAGAAAAAGTACTAGGAAAACTAATGGGACTAAAGGATGACAAGTCCCCTGAACCTGATGGCCTGCATTCTAGGGTGTTAAAAGAAGTAGCTGCAGAGCTACTGGATGCCTTGGTTGTAATCTTCCAAAATTCCTTAAATTCTGGAACGGTCTGAGCAGATTGGAAAACTGCAAATGTTAGCTCTATTCAAGAAAGGAGGGAAACAGCAAGCAGGAAAGTGAAGGTCTGGTAGTCTAACATTTGTCATTGGGAAAATGCTAGAATCCATTATTAAGGAGGTGGCAGCAGGACATTTAGAAAATCATAATACAATCAAGCAGAGCAACATGGTTTTATGAAAGGGAAATAGTGTTTTGACAAACTTATTAGAGCTCTTTGAGGATGTAACAAGCATCTGCAGTATTTTGCTTTTACTCAGTCTATTTAGTTCCTCAAAATACCTCAGTTTTGATATAATTTTCATAAATTTTTTTGGACCTTGTCCAGTGCCTCGAAACCCTTCATGTAATATGGAGACCCAAATTGTGCACAAAGAAAAACTAACAAGTATTCATGGAGCAGAAAAGATGATAGAAAATAATAGTATAGTTTTTGACAAAATGAAGCAGAAATAATGAAAATTAAGAGCGTATGAAATTAACAAAATACCAATGTTGTTACGGCAGGCGGATGGTAAATGCCAAGCTACCCAAATCCCAGAGGGAAACCTGAAGCAGCTGCCGCAACTGTTTACAATTTGTACTTTGTATTTCGAGATGCTGGTTTTGAATTCAGTAAAAACGTCACCAAGTCTTATAGGTTTCTTACAAAATTAAATTAAATCTATATTAATAGAAGAAATGATTTACAAATGATCTACAAATTACTGCTATGATAACTTCTAAAATCCCTAATTAATCTAAGCCCGAGTTACAACTCTGTTAAGGCAACAGTGAGACACATAGGGCTGAATTTTCGGCTCAGCGAGTGGGCCCCACCCCCCGCTCACCAAGGCATAAAAAGACGCGGGCTGACTTTGGGCGTGCTTCCCGACGTCACCGGGCATCATTTAGATTCTCAGTTCGGTGGGTGTGCAGCCTTAAGGTTGGACAGGCAGCTCAGTTTATTACTTCAATCAATATTTAAATGGCCTTAATAGGCCTTTGACAGTTCGGCGGGCACGCAGCCGAACTGAAAATCTAAATGACGCGCGGTGACGTCGGGACACCCGCCTCGCCAAGCGGGCCCCGCCCACACTCGCCGAGCCGAAAATTTTGGCCATAGACACAGTCCCCACTGTTACTCTACTTTATAATAAATCCCAATGGCATTATGAAAATTATTATATCTTCTTGACAAGGTGCAGAACCTCATCAACAAAATTGGGAGATTTGGAAATAATTTGAGTTGAGGAAATAACTGTAAATAGGGATAAGAGAAAGATGGCTTCAGACAGGCCAGGCTTTTAAATATTGCAAACTATAATGAATTTAGAAAAGCTAGGACAGGAAGAATGGCTGGTTGGGTAACCGTGTTGGTTAGAAATAATGCAACAGCAAGAAAGGACACAATTACCAGTAACAAGGAGATAGAAGCAGAATCATTATGGATTGAGCTAAAGGGTAGAAAGGGATTAATTACACAATTAGGGGTATATGACATACCCATAGTAGAAACGAGTGGAGGGAGAAATATATGGAAAACTATATGAAATGAGACCAAAAGCACCATATCATAATCAAGGGGAACTTCAACCACCCCTAAATAACCTGACAGGGTGAGCAAACAAAAGGAGAGAAGGGGATGGAGATTTTATAGTGTGTACAAGATTCCTTTCTGAGCCAAAGGGAAAGAACTCCAACAAGGGACAATGCACTGCATTGTCACTCATTGAGTAATAGGAAGGGTACCAGAGCAGATCAACCAGAGAAGCAAGCAAGGAAAACATCCAGGGAGTAGAGTTCACAACATAATAAGGTTTAACATAATGATGTTAGAGATATATGGATAATAACAAGACCAAAGTAATAAACTAGAAAAAACAACAATTAAAATGGAGCTCAGGGAACATCCACCGCCAAAGAGATAGAACAATAGGCCATATTTAAAGAAGGGATCAATAGAATTCAGCAGAAATATATCCCAATAAAACATGAGAACAAACTAGCCAAGAATGAGATGCCATAGATAAGTAAAGACGTTGGGGTAAAGTTGAATCTAAAGAAAAGGCATACATACAGTATATAAACAATCATTCAGATGATTATAAAAGAGAATATGAGAAGCTTATGAGACGTTAAGAGAATCAGGAAGTCAAAGAGAAATAAGAAGCAAAAATATCAGAAAATATTGAAGTAAATGAACAGTAAAGTTTTCTATAAATACATAAATAACAAAACAGAATTAAGATAGGGGAAGGCAATATTCCCTCTTAGTTGCACGGCTGCCCAGTCACACAACAGGCCAGACATAACCAATGTTCCTTTTAAAATGCAGGAGTGTGGCATCAAGGAGCCCTAGCAAAACTGGAGTCAATGGGAATCAGGGGGAAAACTCCCCTTGGTTGGAGTCATACCCAGCACAAAGGAAAATAGTTGTGGTTGTTGGAGGTCAGTCATCTCAGCTCCAGGACATCACTGCAGGAGTTCCTCAGGGTAGAGCCCTCAGCACAACCATCTTCAGCTGCTTCATCAATGACCTTCCTTCCATCATAAGGTCAGAAGTGGGGATGTTCGCTGATGTTTGCACAATGATCAGCACTATTCACGACTCCTCAGACACTGAAGCAGTCCATGTCCAAATGCAGCAAGACCTGGACAATATCCAGGCTTGGGCTGACAAGTGGCAGGTAACACTCGTACCACACAAGTAGCAGGCAATGACCATCTCCAACAAGAGAGAATCCAACAACTGCCCCTTGATGTTCAATGGCATTACTATCACTTAATCCCCCACTATCAACATCCTGGGGGGTTACCATTGACCAGAAACTGAACTGGACTAGCCATATAAATACTGTGGCTACAAGAGCAGGCCAGAGGCTAGGAATCGTGCGATGAGTAGCTCACCTTCTGACTCCCCAAAGCCTATCCACCATCTACAAGGCACAAGTCAAGAGTGTGATGGAATACCCTCCACTTGCCTTGACGACTGCAGCTCCCACAACACTCAAGAAGCTTGACACCATCCAGGACAAAGCAGCCCACTTGACTGGCACCACATCCACCAACATTCCCTCCCTCCATCACCGACGCACAGTAGCAGCATTGTCTATCATCTACAAGATGCATTGCAGGAATTTACCAAGGCTCCTTAGACAGCACCTTCCAAAGCCATGACCACTATCACCTAGAAGGACAAAGGCAGCAGATAGATGGGAACACCACCACCTGGAAGTTCCCCTCCAAGTACTCACCATCCTGACTTGGAAATATATTGCCATTCCTTCACTGTTGCTGGGTCAAAGCCCTGGAACTCCCTCCCTAACAGCACTGTGGGTGTACCTACAACACATGGACTGCAACGGTTCAAGAAGGCAGCTCACCAACACCTTCTCAAGGGCAACTAGGGATGGGCAATAAATGCTAGCCCAGCCAGTGAAGCCCACATCCCATGAATGAATAAAAAAAAACATAAGAATGCACAAGGAATCAAGACTAGATGTTACAAAGATAACAAAAAGACTAAACTAAAGGCTCTGTATCTGAATGTGCATGTCATTCAAAAAATAGATAAACTGATAGCGCACATTGAAGTAAATAAGAATGATCTGATAGCCATTATGGAGCCCTGGCTGCAAGCTGACAAGGATTGTGTCCTGAATATTGAGGGGTATATGTCCTTCAAGAAGACTAGGAAGCTAGGTAAAAGTGGTGGGGTAGTACTGTTAATCAAGGATGGCATTTGTGCAATAGTTAGAAATGACCCTGATTCAGGAGATCAGGATATAGAATCAGTTTGGGTGGAGATGAGAAATAGTAGGGGAAAGAAGTCACTAGTGGGAATGGTCTATAGGCCCCTTTACAATAACCACAATGTAGGACAAAGCATACAAGAAAAAATAGTGGGTGCTTGTGACAAAGGGACAGCAATAATCATGGGTGATTTTCATCTATATATAAACTGGAAAAATCAGATTGACAGTAGTGTGCTGGATGAAGAGTTCATAAAATGCTTTCAAGGCAGTTTCTTAAAGCAGCACATTCTGGAACCAACTAAAGAGCGGGTTATATTAGACTCGGTATGGTGCAATGGGGCAGGATGAATTAATAACCTCAAGAGTAAAGGCACCCCTAGGTAGTAGTGACTACAATATGATTGAATTTTATACCTGGTATGAAAGGGAGAAGAATGGGCCTAAGACTAGTATTTTAAACGTAAGTAAACAACTATGTAGGCATGAAAGCTGAGCTAGCTGAAGTGAACGTGGAAACTAGGCTGGGGGATAGATCAATAAAGAAGCAGTGACAGACATTTAAGGTGATTTTTCAGAATACTCAGAATAAGTGTATTCCTACTACAAAGAAAAATTCTAAAAGGTGGACCCAACATCCATGGTTAACTAAAGAAGTTAAGGAAAGCAATAAACTTAAGGAAAAAGCATATAACTACACAAAGGTGAGTGGCAGGACAAGTATTTGCACAGAATATAAAGAACAGCAGAGAATAACAAAAAGGTTAATCAGGTGAAAGCTATTAGAGTATGAAAGGAAGCTAGCTAGAAATGTAAAAACAGATATCAAGAGTTTCTACAGGTATTTAAAAAGGAAAAGAGTAAGTAAAGTGAGTGTTGGTCCTCTAGAGAGTGACAGTGGGGAGTTAATAGTAGATAATAAGGAAATGGCGGGTGAAATGAACAAATATTTTGCTTCTGTCTTTACTATAGAGGATACAAAAAACATTCCAGTAATAGCTGTAAAGCGGGAGGGGAGAGAGGAACTTGGTGAAATTACAATCACTAGGGAAGCAATACTGAGCAAACTGATGGAGCTGCAGGCTGACAAGTCTTCGGGTCCTGCTGGACTTCATCCTATGGCCTTAAAAGAGGTGGCTAATGAGGTAGTAGATGCATTGGTGTTAATTTTCCAAGATTCTCTAGATTCTGTAAAGGTTCCATCAGACTGAAAAGTAACAATTGTAACCTCTATATTCAAGAAGGGATGGAGGCAGAAAATAGGAAACTATAGGCCAGATAGCTTGACATCTGTCGTGGGGAAGGTGTTACATTCAATCATTAAAAAGGTTATAGCTGGGCACTTGTAAAAGCTTAAGGTAATTGGAAAGAAACAGCATGGTTTTATGAAAGGCAAATCATGTTTAATCAATTTCTTAGAGTTCTTTGAAGGAGTAACATGTGCAGTGGATGGACGGGAGCCTGTAGACGTACTGTACTTGGATTTCCAGAAAGCATTTTAAAGGGGTGTTTCAAAGGTGCCACATCAAAGGTTATTGCAGAAAATAAACTCACATGGTGTAAGTGGTAATATATTAGCCTGGATAGAAGGTTGGATAGCTGGCAGAAAACAGAGAGTATGCATAAATGGGTCTTTATCTGATTGGTAGGATGTGACAAATGGAGTCCCACAGGGACTGTACTGAGGCCTCAACTTTTTACGATTTACATCAATTACTTAGATGAGGGGAGTGAAGGCATGGTAACTAAATTTGTAGATGACACCAAGAGAGGTAGGAAAGTATGTTGTGAAGAAGACATAACGAGTTTGCAGACAGATATAGATAAGTTGAGAGAGTGGGAAAAAATCTGGCAGATGGAGTATAACATGGGAAAATATGAAGTTGTCCATTGTGGCTAGATGAATAAAAAAGCAGAGTAACACTTATACAGAGAATGGATGCAGAATTCCGAGGTGCAAAGGGATCTAGGTATTCTCGTGCTTGAGTTACAAAAAGCTAGTATGCAGGTGCAGCATGTAATCAAGAAGGCTAATGAAATACTATTCTTTATTATGAGAGGAATTGAACATAAAAGTAAGGATGTTATGCTTATGTTATACAGGGCATTGGTGAGACTGCATCTCAAATATGGCATGCAGTTTTGGTCTCCTCATACAAGGAAGGGTGTAAATGCTTCGGAAGTAGTTCAGAAGAGGTTTACTAGATTTAATAACTGGAATGAGAGGGTTGTCTTATGAGGTTGGTTGGATAGGCTGGGCTTGTTTCCATTGGAGTTTAGAAGAGTGAAAGGTTATTTGATTGAAGTATATAAGATCCTGAATGGTCTCAACATGATGGACGTGGAAAGGGTGTTTCCTCTTGTGGATGAGTCCAGAACTAGGAGGCACTGTTTTAAAATTAGGGGTTGCCCTTATAGGACAGAGTTGAAGAGAAATTTTCTCTCAGAGGGTTGTGTGACTTTGGAACTCCCTGCCTCAGAAGACAGTGGAAGCGGGGTCACTGGATATTTTTAAGGCAGAGATAGATAGTTTCCTGTTAGGCAAGGGAATCAAAGGTTATTGGGGGTAGATGAGAATTTGGAACTCGAAACAAACAGATCAACCATGGTCTTATTGAAAGGCGGAGCTGGCTCGAGGGGCTGAATGGCCTACTTCTGCTCCTATTTCGTACGTTCATATGCTAATTCAAGGGTTAAAAGTGGGTTTTGAGAGCCATCTTGTTGCTCACAAGTTTGACTGTAGTCATAGATATACTGGGTGTTCCTTGGGCAGAATATGTGAGAAATCACTGTTAGCGGAGGAGCCTGAGGAACATTACACTTCAACACACTTTGGGGTGATCGCCCAAATCAAAGGCGTAAAAGTCGATCATGTATTGATAAGTATATATTTTCTTTTCATTTTAATAAACTTTGATATTATCTGCCATTTCAGTCTTGTCTTTGCCTGATGGCTGAGTCTCTTTTGAACTAAAATGGTTTAAAGGATTAGTTAGAACTGGGTAATTAGGTCATGCACAGCTAAATTAAACTGGGCCTAAATTTAAATGAAATACCCCTTTAAAACTGACAGTAGGAGTTTACTGTTTTTCCAATTGCAGAAAGGGGGAAGTGGGTCCACTGTTGCTCACCCAATAAATAAATGATTTGGATTTGAGGAATTAGAGAAATGGGGGAAAAAATTAGATAATACATGAAAACAGGCACAAGAGTCTGCATGATTAACCCATGCCTGTTCATTCCAAAGCAGGCAGCATGCAATCTTCATGCTGCCTGCTCGTTTTAATGATGGTAGCTTGCAGCCCAGCACTAAATACATTATTGAGTGGCTGCATGCCTCATCCAGGGGTGTAAGTTTGAGTGAGGTTAGCACCACACAAAGCTAGCCTTTACTACTTAAAGTCAGCCTGTACCTCTTAAATGGGGATGGATTCTGCCTGCAGCATGTGCTGGAAGGGGCTGCAAAAGACATTCTGAACAAGAAAAGTGGAAACAGTGTAACAGGGGCAGAGTGTGGGGAGCAAGGTTCCGCCATGCAGCACTGGAGGCCTTGGTGCAGGAGGTGAACAGGATGAAGACAAAGGTCCTAAACCCACCGGGGGCCTGGCAGCCCTGAGGGCAGTGGATGCAAATAACCATCGCTTTTAATGTAAGTGTCAGTTTGATCAGGACCTGTATTCAGTGCAGGAGAAAGTTCAATGACCTCACATGAGTGGTCAAAGTCAATGAATTCATCAAATGCCATAATATTACAAGTGAACAATTATGCTTACACATTGCTCCATTCAGCACTCCTCTTCATTCACCTACCAAATTTCCTTTAAATGCAACCACATCTAAAATTCATAGCCACATCTCACCCTCAACCACTTGGCAGTGCTGCAAGCCTCAGACCCACATCTCTCAACTTGCACACACTGCCAGTTATTAAACCATGACAGGCCCATCACATTGCACCACACACACTGACACACTTCCCTCTCTCTTGCAGGAAAAGGTTGGCAAATAATTGCAAGCAACAGCACCTAGCTGGTATGGGGCAGGCACAGCTGCAAGTCCTCAGCCCCCATGGAGGAGACAATGCTAACAATTGGCGAGGCCACACTGAGGCTGTGGCCAGCTGTGAACCTGAAACGGGAGAAGATGATTTCTACCCAATCCTCCTTCTCACAAGCCACCTCCCACAATCTCTTTTGATCTACAAGCTACAGATTGTCTATGTACACATCTCCTGTGTCCTCCCCACATTCCCTCACTGCCATCTCTCCTTATGCCTTTCACCTTTCAGATACCCCTGAACTGACACCTGACCAGCCAGTGGTCCAGAAGTGTAAAGTCCAAGAGGAGCAGGAGCACCAACACCATGGAGCATGAACCTGCTGTCCTCTCCTAGGATGACAGCACTCATGCTCCCAGCATTGCGACTTCACCCATTGCCCTTGCTTGCCAGCCAGCTAGCCCAGACCGTCACTGCCCATTCTGAGGTGGTGCAGTCCAAAGCCAGACATTCTAGGCCTGGAACTGGTCAAGGCCATCTTTCAAGGTCATAGGCAGTCTCCTCCATTGAAGGTCAGCAGTTTCCCACTAACCATGTTGCAGCGACTGGGGTAGCCCTGCATAGGCAAAGGCACCTACAAAAGTTGAATAGTTGGCTTTTGTACAAAATATTGAATGGTTAGTTTGGTAAAAGTTGGTATTGGAATTGATGTTTTGTGGTGGCTTATATTTCAACATTGCTGCCAAGAGGACACTGTGATGGTCAGTGACAGAGGAATGGAGCATAGGACTTAGGTGTAGCAGTAGGCTATTCGTCCCTTTGAGCCCGCTGCACCATTCGATAAGGTCTGGATGATTTAACTATGGTCTCAACAGCACTTTCCTGTCTACCCCACATAACCCTGGACTCCCTTGTCTATCAAAAATCTATCTAACTCAGCCTTGAATACCTTCAATGACCCAGCCTCCACAGCTTTCTGGAAAGAGAATTCTACATACTAATGATCCTCTGAAAGAAAAAAATTCTCCTCATCTCAGTCTTAAAAGGAGATCTTATTCTGAAACTGTGTCCCCTAGTTCTAGTCTCCCTGATAAGAGGAAACATCCTTCTGGTATCCACCTGATCAAGTCCCCTCAGGATCTTGTATGTTTCAATGAGACCACCTTTCCTTCTAAACTCCAATAGGTATAGGCCCAACATGATCAATCTTTCTTCATAAGATAAGCCCTTCATCCTAGGAATGAGTCGAGTGAACCTTCTCTGAACTGCTTCTAACAATTATATCCTTTTTTTCAAATAAAGAAACCAATATTTTACACGGTATTCCAGATATGTCTCACCAAGGCCCTGTACAGCTGCAATAAAACTTCCCTACTTTTATATTCCATTCCCCTTGCAATGATTGCCAACATTCCATTTACCTTCCTAATCACTTGCTGTACCTGCATACTAACTGATTGTGATTTATACACCAGGACATCCAAATCCCTCTGTACCGCCGATTCTGCAATCTCTCTTCATTTAATATATATTCCGCTTTTCTATTCTTCCTGCCAAAGTGGATAATCTCACATTCTGCCACATTATATTCCATTTGCCAAATTTTTGCCCACTCACTTAACCGATCTATATCCCTTTGCAGGCTCTCTACCTCCTCTTGGCAACTTACTTTCCTTCCTATCTTGATGTCATTGGTGAATTTAGCCATCACACATTCAGTCGCTTCATCCAAATTATTAATACAGATTATAAACAGCTGAGGCCCCAGCACTGATCCCTGTGACACTTTACTAGTTACAGCTTGCCAACCTGAAAAAGACACATTTATCCCAACTCTCTGCTTTCCACTAACTAATCAATCCATTATCCATGCTAATATGTTACCGCTCTGCCATGAGCTTTTACCTTGTATAATAAGATGTGGTACCTTATCAAATGCCTTTTGGAAATCCATGTATACCACATCTACAGGCTCTCCTTTATCCACATTGCTTACTAATTCATCAAAAACTCCAATAGCTTAGTTAGACACAATTTCACTTTCACAAACCCATGCTAAGGTACTAAGATGAGTGACTGGTGCAGAATGGAGAATTGGGGTTGTGTTCAAGGCAACTGAAATGGACGAGGCGATCATGGAGAGGGGGGTGTGCTATTTACTTCCCCCTTCCTCCTGCTCCTCCACCCTCCTGCTCCTCCTCCTTCTCAGCTGCTTGCCATATACTTGGTGTCAAGGGCAATGCTGCCACAATGGTAAGGTTGTGCAAGCTACAGCTGACCACCAGGAATTGTGGCATATGCTCCAATAAGAATAGCAGGGATACTTCAGAGTGGTCCAGAGATTGGAAACATTGCTTGAACACTCTAATGGTATGGTCGATCATGTTTCATGTGGCAACATGGCTTTTGTTACATGAATGGTGCCCACCTGTGGTTGGGTTGTGCACCAGAGTCATGAGCTGGCTGGTCATCAGAAAGCCCTTGTCACACAGGAGGTCTGATGTGGTGGCTCAAATACTGAGGAAACAGTGGACTGGCTCTTGAACAAAAGCATCATAGCTGCTGCTGGGATATCAGGCATTCACCTGCATGATATGCTGAGCATGATCACACATCAACAGCAAATTCAGGGAGTGGAAACCTTTGCAGATGCAATTTATCTCTGCATCTAGAAGTGCTGCTTGTAAATCCACATGTGTGTAGTCGATGGCACCCTGCACCAGGGGGAGGCCCGTTATCCTGGCGAAACTACGTACACGCTCCACTTCCTTCTTTTTGGTCAGAAAAAACATAATGTACACAATGTATACTCCCCTCTCCTGGCATATGGAGGGTCAGTCGCCTTCCTTATACAGCAGTGGACGGCAAACTGGAGATGTTAGAGATGCTGCCTGGTCCAGCCTGGAAGGATCCCAAAACAAAAAAGTTCATGGCGATTTTGTCACCTTCACAGCTGCTGGCAGGCCATCCTTGACCTGCTCTGAGACTGCAAGTGGGGCAGATTTTAGTGAGTATAGTATTTAATTGTTTGGTGTTTGATTGTGTGTGTCTGTTGACTGTTCTCTGTGCTGTTAGTCAAGCCTATATATGGTGACTAAGAAAGAGAAACTAAAAGTAAGCTGATACCTTGTGACTGCAGACATTTTAAACCATTGAATTAAACTCCTGTTCAGACATAGAAACTGGTGTCATCTCCGCATATTTCAGAGGCATAAAACACAACAGTGAGCACTTCCTCATTCAACAGAAACAATGTACATACTGTTCTTGGCTTAGGTTGAGGTAGGAGACTTTCTCCCTGAAGACTCTGGGTGGATAAAGGTCCTTGTTGGAAATATTGCTGAACACATGTTCAATTTTGTATGTTTAAGAGGGGATGTTAGCTGAAGTGGCAAAGTGTAAAATGACAGTCCTGATGTCAAACCAGCATTACACATTGACTGACATCACAATATGCCTAACCTGCATTCATCTGGCATATGGTCCTAATGTCTGTGCTTACACCCTGACCAAAATGGCACCCAGAGTGAGCTGTGCCAGAAGCGTCTGTGCACATGGAAGGCATTTTTGTACCAAAACGGCACCTGTAAATGCAGGCACTGTAGAGCAGAATATTGCAGCCAAAGCTTTGAAATTTACAGATGATACAAAATTTCAGGGCACAGCGAATAATGCAGATGACTGCACTAAAAGATAAAACGACATAAACAGACTGTCAGGGGGTTTGGATAAATGGTAAATGAAAATCAATGAAGCAAAGTGCGAGTTGTTTCGTTTTGATAGGAGGAATAAAGAGGCCACTCATTTCTTGGAAAGTAAAGAACTAAATGGGGGCAGAGGAACAAAGAGATCTGGGAATACACACACATAAGTTGCTGTAAGCAGCAACACAAGTTGATACGGCAAAAAAGTATTCAAAGTACTGGTGTTCATTTCTCAAGGAATAGAATTAGAAACAAGAATTAGAGTACAAAAGCAGAGAGATAATGTTAAATGTATATAGAAGATTGGTTAGACCACACCTGGAGTGCTGAGTAGAGTTCATGACTTGATACAAAAGTATAATAATTTTCAAAATACATTTCTAGTTTATTGTAAAGTAGGTTTATGGGTATGACAGCACCTTCCAAACCCACAATCAATACCATCTAGAAGGATAAGAGCAGCAGATAGATGGGAACACCACAACCTGGAAGTTCCCCTCCAAGTCACTCACCATCCTGACTTGGAAATATATCGTCGTTCCTTAACTGTCTCTGGGACAAAATCCTGGAACTCCCTTCCAAACAGCACTGTGGGTGTACCTACACCACATGGACTGCAGTGGTTCAAGAAGGCAGCTCACCACCACCTTCGCAACAGTAATTAGGGATGGGCAATAAATGCTGGCCCAGCCAATGAAGCCTACATCCTGTGAATGAATAATTTTAAAAAATAGCTGGGTCTGTCTGTGTGATATAATTACATTTGAAGTCAGGTAGAGTGCAAGTTTGGAATTATCAAAAGAAGCTAGGGGCAGGATCTTCCCCCACACTGGGGGAGGTGTGTGGAAGTGGGTGCGGGCGTGAGCGGGTGGGTTCCCGATCGGCGCCCCCAGCTGGAGGTGCGCCGCCATTTTACGTGGGCGGGCCAATTAAGGCCCGCCCAGCGTGACATGCGCCAGGAAACGCTGAGCGCTCCCTTTGCGGGCGGGGGGAGGGAGGATTCCCTGAACAGGGAGTGAGCTCTTCCGCGCATGCGAACAAAAGAGCGCACAGATCTCCCTGAGGCTCAGTGCTGCCTCAGGGAGTTCGGCTCAGGTTTCAAACATTGAATAAAGATGGGGAAAAAATTATTGACATGTCCCTTCATATGACACTGTCACATGAGCTGAGACATGTCCACTACTTTTATTTAAACATTTCTGGAACATTTTAAATCCGTCATGAAACCTCATCCTGCCTATGGATGAGGTTTCATGTTTTTTCTGAAGGTTGCCAGGGCTCTTCACCTGCCCGCCAACCTTAAGGTTGGACGGGCAGGTCCATTAAGTGTTTTAATTACTTTATTAATGGCCTTAAGTGGCCATTGACAGGTTGGCAGGCCGCAGCCAAGTCAGCTGCGCGCCTGCCGACCTGAAAATCTAAATGACGTGGGGTGATGCTGGGACGCATGCCCGACGTCACCCCGCATCATTTTACGCGTTGGTGAGCGGGCCCCACCCCCGCTTGCTGAGCTAAAATTTCTCCCCTCGATGTAGAAATGTGCTTGAAATGCTAATGAGTAAACATGGATGCTGGCTTAGCATGTAATGTGTGAAGGGAATTTGTATTTTTAGATAAATGAAGGGATTGTTTGGATTTCAAAGGCATCTTAGTCTGTTTACAACTAGCCGGATAAGCAAAGCTAAGGAGTGTGATTATTTTCCCCAAAGGTTACTGACAATATTGGCAACATGAAAGTTTTTATATTGTAGAAAGGGTACCATTCCAAAGACATATGGAACAATAAAATTTACATATTAAATAGAAATAAACAGATATAAAGGGGAATGAAAGGCTATTTGAAAGAGGGTCATGTAAGATCTAACAGGAATGTGTGAAACAGCCTTCAAGAAGCCTCCAGCCAGTTGTGCATAAGTCTGCTATGTAAAGTAACTGAAGTTGGGGAAAGCCATTTGGAATTCCACTGTCAAGTGGGTACTGTGTTAGCTTGCTGGTTTTGTTTTAAATCTAAAATCTATTTTGGACTGTTGCCTTAAAGGGGGTATATAACTGAGAGTCAGGTTAATTAGGAATTCTAGGATTTGCTATAGTATTAAGTAATTGTAGTCTTATGTATGTGCTTAAAATCTTTTATTTTGCAAATAAATATTTTAATGTAATTTTTAAAATTGCTAAAGGGCTTGGTGGACTCATTACTTCTGAATAGAGTGCACATATCTTCTCATAATAAATACAAATTGCAAAACCATTATGATAGCGCGACCAAGTTTCCCTTGTGGATTTGGTCCACCTTGCATACATCATCTGCCACGTCATAACAGACTTCATAGTACATCAAGGATACCAAATTTCAAGAAAATATGCAAAAAATATCAACAAGGCTGTTGCCAGATTTGAGCTGATAAAATTATCAGACAAGATTGAGCAGGTTGAGGCTCTAGGTTTTCTCTATGTTAAAGATAGTATGTATCTATTATGGAAGCATTGTAGGTGAAATATTACAAAGACTGTGCGTGGAACTTGACAGCTTGTAATGATGTGGAAAAATCAAAAGGTTAAACTTACTGAAGAATAGAAAATTGGAAAAATCAAACTACACTTAGGTGTGTTATCATTTCAACCAAAAATAGAACTTGACAGCATGTAGTATAAAAACACATTCAACTTAAGAAAACATGAGAAAAACACTTTTGCACAAATATTAGCCTGACATAAAAAATCCTAATCCTAATTTTGCAGCAGTCTGAGCTCAGGAGGGAGAAAGGAAGATTTCAAAATAATCATGTGTTCGATCCCCTGACCACCAGGTTTTCAAATTCATTCCTACCCCAGCACCTGGGAATCACTAAATGACAGCCATAAAGTTCAGATGGCGAGCACTCATAGGTTGCTCTTGTGCAGCTTTCGAGAGCCAGCTGTAAACTGGCAGTCATTTGCAGCCTGGGGCAGATTACTTGCCAACCTTTCAACTGAGGATAGAACAAAGACTCAGGGAGACCCATGAGCGATGGAGCAGAGCAAAATCCTATCCAAAAGACAATCTGAGCTGAACTCTTCCATCATGATTAGAGATTACAATTTAAACAAGCCCAGAGTGAATTGCCTCATTATTAGAACACTTGCAGGCCTGCATTGAAAGGCACACAATTGTCAGAAGAGAAGATTTATGAGCAATGAATTGGAATTGATGTGGAAGAAACCAAGTGAAAATTTAAAAATCCCTGTGACACAAACCAAATCTCAAGAGTAAGAAATTTTGGTGGTGGGGATGGGAGATGATTAAATACACCTACAGATACCAATAGAAACAAAAAGAATTATACAACTTGTATATTAAATCATGTAAGGCTTCAGTATGTTAGGCTGTGAGTGAAGGAAAACTTGTGAATTAGGGTGTGAAAGGTCTAATGGACCCTCATGGACATCTAAGGAAAATAGTATATGATATTCATGAAAAGGAGGGCAAGATGTGTGGAAATATGAAGCACACCTACAATATTGTACCAGTCCAAGTTGTGACTGGCCCCTCTTACCTATTTACAAGGTCATGGAACTTCTTTGCATTAATTGATCATTCCAGGGTTACCGGAGGTCACAGTCAATCACAAGGCCACCTCTTTCCACTGTGCCTAGATCCTGCTCTTCATATGCCTCCTGCCCTCAGAGCCTAAAAACAGAATTCTCTTTTGCCAGATTTCACCCAACAATGGGCAGAATCATCCCAGATTTGCATTAAGTGTGGTTGTGGGCGGGTAAAATGATGTTTTACCCATTGGCTGCAATGGTGGGTTTTCACACCATATCATCCCAAGCCCGCCGTGTTAGTTATGCATTCCCGGGAAACACACAGTTTCGATGGTGGACAGGCTCTCATTCGCCCGTCACACCATCACCTCGCCGCTTCATCACGCCAGACACCATATTTAAAGTCCAGATGTGCACACAAATCTCAGTGCCCCCAGCCCAGGACTACTGCAGGGAAGATGTCCATGAAAGGCAAAAATACTGCAGCCCCAGGTTTAGTGATGCGCCACCAGAATGCCTTTTGGATGCTGTGGAGGCCCACTGTGATGCCCGCTATCCCTATCCCCGCTCTGGCAGCAGGATGGCAGCGGCATGACCAACCAGGCATGGGAGGCGGTGGCAGTGGTGATCAGTGCCAATGCTGCACAGAAGAGGTTGGCCATCCAATGCAGATAGAGGATGAATGATCTCATCCGTGCAGCCAAGGCAACCATCTCATCACTCTAAACTCACACACTCAAGCCCATCACACATTCGCTGGCATCTCACTCACTGCCAGTTCAAGGGGCATCACCACCCATTCTCACACACATACCCTCATCTGACCTCATCTCCTCTGGAGACTGCCTCCTCAGCCCTCACCATCTTGAGGCCACTTGCACAGATCAACATGTGCCCCACACACACACACCCTGGGTTACCCTCCTTCCCCAGTACAGCTCTCATCCTGCAGCATCTTCCCTTCCCTGAGGCCACTTCTCCCCCTTTGCCAAGCAAGCCCTAGCCCTGCAGCCATTGAAAAGCCACCCGCATATGGCTGATCTGGTAGGTAGAGACCTGCTGCGTTGCTCCCTGAAAGTGACTTGGTGCCGTCTGTGAAGCCTGGTGCTGATGACTGCAATTGCTGTCCGAAGCAAGGTAGACAAACAAACCTGGAAGTCCCAAGCAAAGTGCAGCCCGCCAAGCGCACATCGCTAATGTGCTGTTGTAAAACACGTTGGCATGTTTTCCTGTCGACATGGACGGACGATCCAGCAGAGGGGGGACGATTCTGGCGGGCTGTCCTAATAATGATATGCAGATATTATAATGAGGTTCCAAACGTCCGATGGTGAGAGACGCGGCCCACAATCGGAGGGCTGAGCGGACGTTCACAAACTGGTTTCACGGCATCATGAAACCGATCGCGCCATATTGTCCGCACACACCACTGAGCACGCCCGATCCCAGCTGGCACAGAAAATCCCAGCCAATATCTCATCTGAAGAGTCTGATAGCATTGGGGCTCAATACTCTGACAATCCATCAGCCTTAGACACTTTAGGGTGTAAATGCTGCACCTGATCTCTGTTCAACCCAGAGGCAAGGTTTCAATGAGTATAAAGGATTAATTCAAGGAATAGAGTAAGAAACACAAAGTCCAGCTCAATGGAGTGTTTCTTCAGCAGAATACTTAACTTGGTGAATTTGATGACTGATGGAATTTGGCGCTACAAGGGAAAAGGTGCTTTCTGGTATTTTACAAAACAAGGAGTGGTCTGAGAGAGGGAGCAAGAGGCAGCAAAACCTGAGAGCTGAAGTCTATAGCTTTAATTAATTAGGCAGGCAGGTGATTGGTTGGTGAGTTTTAAGAAGATTTTTCTAAACTATGGAAGGGATTTAAACTAGATGCAGGAAAATTTAAGTACTGTATTAAATTTATAGTGTAACTAGTTGAACTGCTTAATGTCGTGTTTCCCATATTTTTTCCCGATGTGACCCCATTTGAGGCTCGAAAATTGCCATTACCCCAGAGTGAGATCCAGGTGCATAGAACTATAAGAATGGGGGTTGGGCGTGGGGGGAAGGGGAATGGGGGGACTTGTGAAGGCAAAGTGTTTGAATTGCAGGGTTTTTTTTAAAAGCACCTATCTTTTCACTGGCTTTTTGGAGCAGGAATCAGGCTTCAAAGATCGGTAAATTAGGCCACGCCTACCATTAAACCATTAAAAAAGAACACAAGGATTTAAAGGAGCTGTGAGCATTCAGCCCAAGCTCCATGATAGCAATTGCTGCCCCGGAGCTAGTGACTCCAAAACCTCATCTCCCAACCCCACGGGGGTTTACAATCCAGTTTGGAAAGCCCTGACAACTAACATAACTTCAATTAATCAAATAAATTAGATAAAGCTAGTCTAACTAGAACTTGGAAAAAGAAGGGGTAAATCCAGCTGTTGTGGTCCATGTTGGAACAAATATAATAATTAGGAACAGAGAGGAGGCCCTGCTGTAAGAGTATCAGGATTTCGGCGCTAAATTATAAAGCAGAACCTCAAGGGTAATAACCTCCAGATTACTGCCTGAGCCACATGTAAATTGATAGGGGACCAGACAGATCAGGAGAATTAACACATGGCTAAACAGCTGGTATGGGAAACAAGGTTCCTTTTCACTGGGACACTGGCAACAGTTCTAAGACAGGAAGGAGCTGTACCGATTGGATGGGCTCCACTTGAAGATAGATGAAGACCGTGTCCAAGCAGAAAGATTAAATAATGGGGTGGCAAAGGCTTTAAACTAATAAGATGAGGGAAGGAGGTCTGCAAGAAATGTAAGCACCTAAATATAAAATCAACAGGGAAGCCGAGCATAGGAAAGAATAAAATAAGGGAGAACATTGATGGTACAAAATAAACGGAGTTATAGAATGGGAGTTTCAAAACCATGGTCAAACATAGGGGAGAATGTTCTCCCTGTCAGAGGGGGGTTGGTCGGGAGCGGGCGCGGGCGGGCGCGCAGCCATTTTACATGGGCAGGCCAATTAAGGCCCACCCAGCATGACCCGCACCCGGAAGCGCTCAGCGCCCCCTGTGCGAGATGCCTCATGGAGGTTAAGTTTGTTTTCAAAAATTTTAATAAAGAAAAAAAATTTTTAAGACATGTCCCCTCATGTGACAGTGTTGATGAATTGGGACATGTCAATGAATTTTATTAAAAATTTTTAATTAAACTTTAAAAACCTTCATGAAACCTCATCCCGCCCATGGATGAGGTTTCATGATAAATGGGAAGGCCGCCTGGGCTCTTTGCCTTCCCGCCAACCTTAAGGTTGGACGGGCAGCTCTGTTAATCATTTTAATTGGACTTTAAATGGCGTTAATAGGCCTTTGACAGTTTGGCAGGTGCGCAACCGACTCTGGTGCGCACCCGCCGAACTGAGGACCTGAATAACGTGCGGTGACATCGGGACACACATCCGACATCACTGCGCGTCATTTTACGCGTTGGCGAGTGGGGCCCACCCCTGCTCGCCAACCCAAAATGGCCTCAGGCAAGGAAAGAGGCTGCAGGGCAAGGGTTGTATTGGGGAGGGAGGTATCCCAGGGTGCGTGTGGGGGCACATGTTGATCTGTGCAAATGGCTTCAAGATGGTGAGGGCTGAAAAGGCAGTCTCCAGAGGAGATGAGGCCAGATGGAGATGTGAAGGCTTGTGTGAGAGAGAGCGAGTGGGGTGATGTCCCTTGAGCTGGAAGTGAGTGGGATGCCATGAATGTGTGATGGCCTTGTGGGTGTGTGAGTTTAGAGTGATGATAGTTGCCTTACCCTGGCAGCATGGATGAGGTCATTCATCTATTTTCTGCCCTGGATGGCCATCCTCTTGTGTGCAGCAGTGGCACCGAGCACTGCCTCCCAGGCTGGAGTGGTGAGACTGATGGGCCTCCTGTGGCCATAGCAGGGGTACAGTACATCGCGGCAGGCCTCCATGGCATCCAGAAGGTGCCCCAGGGATATGTCACTGATTCAGGGGGCTGCATTCTTCTTGGCTTTTTGGGGACATGCCTTCACTGGAGCAGTCCTGGGCTGCAAGTATTGAGAATTGTGCACGTGGCTGCAGTTTAAAAATAGCATGCCGCATGAGGAAGCGGTAAGGTGACGATATGGCAAGCGAATTGGAGGCTGCCCGCCAGTGAGATGGCATGTTTCCTGTGGCTGAATAATGAATAAGGCGGGAATAGGATGATACGGCGCGAAAATCTGCCATTATGGCCGACGGGTAAAACAACTCTTTTCCCCCCCACTACCGCACTTGTGCAAATTTGGGATGATTCCACCCCTAGAGTACTGCCCTTATACCATACCCCTGGTCACCATATTATAAAAAGTACAGAGAGGCACTGGAGAGGATGCAGAGAAGATTTACAAGTCTGATACCAGAAATGTGTGGGTATGCATACCAGGAAAGGATTGACAGGCTGAATTTCTCCTCTCTTAAAAAAGGCCAAGGGGTGATAGAGGCCTTTAAAATTATGAAAAGTTTTGATGGGGGTGGACACAGAGAGAATGTTTCCTCTTGTAAGGAAGATCATAACCAGAGGCCATCAGTATAAGATAGTCACCATGAAATCCAATCATAAACTCCTAAAAAATGTCTTTACCCAAAGAGTAGTGAGAATGTGGAATTCGCTAACACAGGGAGTGGTTGAAATGAATAGCATAGATGCGTTTAAGGGGAAGGTAGATAAGCATATGAAGGAAAGGGAATATAAGGTTACGATGATAAATCTAGTTGAGGAAAGATAGGAAGAGCCTTGAGGCGCACATAAACATTGGCATGGCCTGGTTGGGCTGAATGGCCTTTTACTGTGCTGTATATCCTATGTAATCCTATGATACAAATAGCACTGAAAACTCACCCACAATATTAAAATAGGGTTAACCCAAGATAATGCGACAAGGTCACAGCAGAGTCAAACTGGTGTATGGAAGTACAACCTTGACACACATCTAATTGAAACTCTACCACAGGGTCCTACATCACCAGATTTTAATGCAGGTGTCAAATCATGGACTGGATAACAGAATAATATAACATAGCACAGAAAAAAAACATTTGATCCATTGTGCCTGCCCAGCACCTCTTTAACTGGAGCTATTTGTCCTTTCTTTGTATCTTTTTATATTCTACTTTTTCAATATTTTCCAATCCCCTTTAAATGAGACTATAGCCTCTGATGCAACAAGAGACTTGTGGTAAAATATTCCATGTTTTAATAACCCTCCATGTGCAAGCAGTCTTCTAACTGCCACCTTCATTCTTTGAGTGATAATTCTAAATTTATACTCCAGGTTATTGATTTACCAGTTGATGGAAACAGTTTTTCACTTTTTCATTTTCTCAAACCTTTCAAAACCTTAAATTGGTGCTAGATCTTCAATAATCTTTTGGTTGCTCCAGTAACCTTTCCATGGCTGTAATATCATTCCTCTAACATGGTGCCTGGGTTTAGCTGTGTCCAAACTGGTATCTTGTACAAATTCAAGATCAATGCCTTGCTTTTACAATCAATGGTCCTTTCTACTGCACTGTCATCCTTAAAGATTTCTCTTACTGTAGTTTGTTAAGAGCCCTACTGTTAAAGGTATATTTCCTTTCATTCTTCATCCGAAAATATACTATTTCACATGTCTCTGCAGTGAACTTTGACTGCCATCTATCTGCCTACATCACTAACCCATCGGTGGCCTCTTCCATTCTTCTTCAAAGTTTGCCATGCCCCAAGTTTGATATAATCAGCATTCCTCTTGTGCCTGTCTAAATTATTCAAATAAATGGAAGACAAACTAGCTCTTTCTCAGATCCATGGGGCACAATAAACACCAATTTACCCTGCTCAATGCTTCATTTGACCCAGCCATCTTCACCAGATTTAATTTTTGTAACAAGCTTATGTGACGCCTTATCCAACATCTTCGAAAATTACATCAGTATTCCTTTCATATATACAAAGCAAATCCTCAACAATTCATTTAAATTAGGCAAACGCAAATTGCCTTATGCAAATCCATAATGATTATTCTTAGTTATACCATGCTTTCTGAAATTTGAATATTGATTGGTTAGCTAAGAAAAATGTCCACATTTTGTGGAGAGCTCAGTGAAACTCGAATTCAAAAGGTTAATAATGGGAGTTTGTGATGTTGGATAGCACACTTTCCTTTCATCACTAGGACATGAGTTGGAATCCAGCCCAGGCTGATAGGATGAAAGGACCTTTACAGATGGCAGAGAGAGACTATGTGAAATGAGGTTGACAATGTCTCAACCCAGATAGCACAGGGCCACAGCACAAAACTGTATAAAATTTGGCATCAACTGGTGTGGGAAATGGAAATGGGGCACAAAACTTGTATTGGCTGCTCTTCTGAGCTGAGATTAAAGAGGCCAAGACAGGGCACAAAGGCAGAATCAGAGATAGAAACAGAGATAATTACTCAAACAAAGAAAAATACAGAAAGAGATAAAAATGGATGTAGATATACAGATACATATATACAGCCAAAGGGTCAGACTCAGGTCTCGTAAGGCACAGATAAACTTACAGCCAAAGAAATAAACACAAAAGCCTGGATTTTAACTGCCAGCAGGTTTCCGGTAGAAAACCGAGCTGGTGAGTTAATTTTCCACTTGCCCATAACAGAATGCAACCTTGCTCATTTTAAACAGCTCGCCTCATTTATATCGTGCCAGCTGACTTCATACATCTTCCTGGAGGGACTGCCTTTTGTTCAGGAAGAGTCCACAGCAGGGGATACCTAAATTTTCCTCGTAAGGAATACACCTGCTCCTCTTGGACCCAGAAGGAAAGTAAAAACTTGTGTTAACTTGCCGCTCCTCCTCCTCCCCTGGGGAGACAGCAGCAGCCACTCCCCAACTCAGGCTACCAGTTAAAATTGCAGTCGGAACTTTTGGGGTGAAGTCTGTAGGGGTGGCGTGGCATATGCTGAAGGACTTTCCTTCCTGACATGCATATGCCAGCTTTGGGTGGGTCTCCTTGCCATCTGCTCAGTAAAGCAAGTTAAAATTTAGAACAGTAAGTTCTTGGCGGCTCAGGTATAAAACCAGGCACATTTTAATTGCCCAATCACCCGGTTTCAGCTGAGTGGTTAGAGTCAAAATTGCTGCCAGAGAGGCAGGTCTACAGAGTAACAAAGGCAGAAGTGTAGTGTTTGCCTCACGGGATTTCGAGGTATTTCTGAAGAAACTCTGAAGAAGAGTCATACGGGCTTGAAAAGTTAACTCCATTTCTCTCTCCACAGATGGTGCCAGACCTGCTGAGTTTTTCCAGCATTTTCTGTTTTTATTTCAGATTTCCAGCATCTGCAGCATTTTGCTTTTATATTGTGAGATATTTCCTCTGGCAGCAGGACTGTGAAAATATCTGATCAACTATTCAGATTTAACCTTTCCAATCAGCCAATGAAAACGGAGGCTGAAAAATTTGGCTGCATAGCACTTGTATTTTTGGTGCTACTTTGGTTCCAAATGGCATCCATGCCACATGCTCACATTTCTGGTGTAAGCGGCACAAGACACACACGCATTAACGTAGACACAGGGACAGTGCATCAGAAGGAAGCAGACTAGGCAGATTGTGACATCTATCAGTCTTTAATGCTGATTTGATGCCAATGTTGTCATTTTGGAGCGAAGCACTCCAACAAGTGCCCTCTCTGAACTGCACACAGATGAACATCGATATTGAAAGCAAACACCAACTACATTCAAGTTAGCTGCTAATTGATTTCAATTGGCTCCTGCTAAGCTTGAAGAAGTATTTGACAGTTTGTACAGTTATTTAAAGCTGGTGAAATCTTTAGGGGTGGTGTGGCATGTGAAGGACTTGGAATAAAAACAGAAAATGCTGAAAATACTCCACAGGTCAGTTAGCAACTGTAGAGAGAGACAAAGTTAACATTTGAGGTCGAATGATGAAAGATGCGCAAGCAGCTGGTGTAATCCTATTCCTATTCTAGATCCAAAAGAGAGTGGCCCTGATGTTATCAACATTTCCAGTGCATTATTGACACTGAAACAGTGTTTGTTCTCTGTAAAGCCTGCATATTGGACCAGATCCTTTTATGACAGATTTCTGCCCTGTAATGGCCAAGTTGCCACTTCCAATGGAGTTTGGTCTTGAATGTCACACATGATATACACTCGAGTAATGAGGGGGGGGATTTAAATAATCCAGCTCTGTTGGAATAATAGAATGCCCTGGCCTAGAAATGCATCTTGGGGGCCAGTAACAGCTATCCGAAGGAAAACAGTGCTCTCACTATAAATAGTCTTTTTTTTTGCTTATAGCAACCAAAATCACGGGCAGAACCATCCCAGAAATCGGCAAAGTCCGATATTGGGCAGGGAAAGCAGCGTTTGACCCACCAATGGCAATGGTAGATTTTTCCGCCATTTTGTGCGGCACTTTGTTTAAAAAATGCAGAGGCACGGGTTTCACATCGGGTCGCTGGCAGGGCGGCCTCTAATTTGCCCGGCCCGCCGTCACCTCAGGTCTTCGGTAACTTAGGCGCCATATTTAAAGGGTGCCCCTGCACAGAGCTGGCTCTCTCTAAGGGTTCTAAAGCTCCTGGAAAATCATGGCTGCCGAAGGGAGGAAGCATGCTGCCCCCAAATTTAGTGACACTTCTCTCGAGCGCCTACTGGATGCAGTGCAGGCCCACTGCAAAGTCCTTTATCCCTGCTGTGGGCAAAGGCCAGCAAGCAAGGTTACCAATCCACCATAGGAGGCGGTGGCAGTGCTGGTCAGCGCCAATGCCCCGCATGAGAAGACAGCCATCCAGTGCCAAAAGAGGATAAATGATCTCTTCCATTCCACCAGGGTAAGTCACTCTTCTCATCACTCTCAACTCACACACTCACAAACCCATCACACACCCACAGGGATCTCACTCATTGCCAGTTCAAGGGACATTGTTGTGGTCACTTTGACAAACGGACCACAGAAGTCTCAGGTACAGGTCACGATCATTTATTCGAGCAATTGTAAGGGGAGAACCATCTCAATGCAGCTTGAGATAGCACTCTGCTAAACTACAAAGTGTTCAACATATTTATACATTATTAGTCACGTACATGAACAGTTTCCAAATTCCGATCTCATCAACATATAGGTTTACATTAAAGAGACATCTCGTAACAGGTACATGCATCGCATGTCCCTATTTTTCACCCAGGCAGAGACCTTCCCTCCTATCTAAGCTGGGACTATCTGTTCTTCCCCTATCTGCTGAAGAGCACACTTAATCTTAGTTGTTATTGCCAATGCTCTGACTCCAGTCCGGCTCCCAAGGCCTTTCTGTTGTTTGCAGGCCCTAAGGCTATGCAAGGTTCAGATTTCTCTCTGTCCGGCCTGGCCTTTAACTGTTAACTGCTTACGCAGACAGGTTTTGCCTGCTTGGATATTTTAAGTATTGATTCCCTTCAATAAGTTCTTACTGTATCCCTATATTGTATCCCTTTATTTCCCCCTAACAGGCATCATCATTCACTCTTTCTCACACACCCTTATCTGCCCTCCTGAGAATGTATCCTTGCCTATGGCTCTTTGTTATGTTGAGCAGTGCTCGTGTTAATCAGATATGAAACTTTGTTCCCTGCACAAAACGTCGCAGCCCAGGCCCTTTCCCCTGTGCACAGTGTAGTATTTTGAGCACAGTAATTGTCCAGCTTCAGAGTCACTCTCCAGATTAATGATGCATGCACCTCCATGTGGCTTGTGTTTGCTGAAAGAATCTGTCATGAAGATATTAGTATATATAATGATATTGGAAATTATTTTAAATTGGGCTTGTAGTAGGGTCTGTGTGTATGGGTGTGAGTGTGTGTGTTTGGATTGGATTAAAGCCAGCTAGACTGAGTGCTTTGATGTATAGTAGTTTTGAGATGTTAAACAGTAAGGTAGAATAAGGCATTTGCATTTTGTTGAATAAACCATTCAAAGACTGGGGGTGAAATCTTGCACCTAGCTAGGAGACACCAAGCAATATCTTTATATTACTAATAAAATTGGTACTATGAAAGGGGATTTATTGTTAGAAGAGGTGGAGTTCAAATGGCCTGGTGATACAATGAGAATTTACATTCAAAGGGAAAGCTAAGTATATACAGAAAAGAGTTTTGTTTGTGCAGGTCAGAGGCATGTAATATCTAAGCAGCCTGTAAGCCCTACAACTGTCTGCAGAGGAAACAAATTGCAAGGGACCTCATTTTGAATTAATAAGGTAAAATGTGCTTTGCCTGGTGGCTGTTTAACGTCTATGGGTTGTTGTTGCCTTGGTGAAGGTTTATCTAGAAACGATTAATTTGGGGATTTGTTTAAAAGTTATTATGGTAGTAATTTGTAGACATGTGTATATGTTTAATTCCTTGTTAAATTAATAAGTGTTTGATTTAATTTATATAAAACCCTCTGGAGGCTTGGTGGTTTCATTTCTGAATTCAGAGTTGCATCTCAAGCACACCAATTGAAAATATAGGTTATGACAATTGTTTAAAATTTCCCTCTGGGATTTTAAATAATTCAGCATTTACCAGCTGCTGTGTCATAACAAATCTTGTACCCAAGCGCCACTGGGTTCCGTGATTTTCTCTGTGTGCTCTCAGCGCCCTTGAGGCGAGGTTGCCTCCCACCCCTTGACAGAGCATATGTGCTCTGCTCTCAGCCAGACAGGGGTCAGACTTTCCCAGATGCAATGTGAAGATCTCAGGAGCATCCTCACTGCATCTCATCATCATCCTCCTGGAATCTTGTGGCAATGAGGGCCTCACAACTACACCTGTCTCATCTGGCCAGTGCAATAGTCTCATCATCTGAACCCTCGCCTTTCAGGACATCATCACCCTCATCCCTTTCGACCTCCTACTCATCAGAGGAGACGTGCAGCTCTTGCATCTCTTCATAACCCAGGTCCTCCCCCCTTTGCATCACCAGGTTGTAACAAGCCACTATTATATGTGACACCCTCTGGGGAGTGTACAGGAGTGCTCTGCCAGATCTGTCCAAGCACTGGAACCTCATTTTCAGGATGCCAATGATGTGCTCAACCTAACTCCGGGTTGCAGCATGAGCCTCGTTGTACCTTCCCTCACCAAGAATCTGAGGCCGCTGCAGGGCGTCATCAGCCACATCCTTTGTGGGTAGGCCTTGTCCTCGAGGATCCAAACCTGCATCCTGTGTGGTCCCTGGAACATGTCAGGGATCTGAGACCTGCTGAGGATGTACAAGTAGTGGACTCTTCCAGGTTATCTTGCACACACCTGCACGATCATTAGTTTGGTCGCAAACCAGCTGAGCATTGAGAGGGTGGAAGCCTTTGCGGTTCACATACTGGGCTGCTTGTTGCCAGGGAGAGTTAAGAGCCACATGGGTGCAGTCGATGGCTGCACCTGTGAGAATCCGGAAATCTGAGAAAATCCCAGCACTCATGCTTCCTGGCTTGGCTGGATCCCTGTCAAAATTGACAAAGGTGTGTGTCTTGACAAAAAAGGGCACCTGTGGCCTCCTGGACACATTTGTGAGTTGAGGCTTACAAAATCCTGCAAAGGTCCCCAGTGGAGCCCTGGAAGGAGCGACTGCTGTAGAAATTGAGCGCAGCAGTAACTTTAACCGCCAATGGCAGTACATACCCTCCGAGTCCCCGCGGTGCCAAATCCTGCAGAAGGTGGCATATGTGCAAGGCCAGTTCCCTTGTACATGTGCCATCTGTAGGCCCCAGGTCTAGCGATGTGCCTATGAATGACAGCTCTGTGGGGTTCATCCTCTGCGTGAAGAGGAGGCCGTGCTGCCCCTTGGTCTTCAGGGTTCTGCTCCTCTTTTTGGCGAGCCAGGCACCTCCGTCACATTCTTCTTCTTCTCTTCAGCCAATAAGCAACCAGGCAGACAGCAAGATCACCAGACTCCGTGTCCCTGATGGTCTCCTCACTGCAGTATCAAAGAGAGAGACGCAAAGGTCAGCAATTGTCTCCTAAGGACCACTCTTGGTCAAGTCATCGCCTGCGGCTGCCTCTCAAGGCCCCTTAACACATGCTCGAGAGTTGAGGCCATCACATGGCTGCCCAGTGTTTAGTGTGTATGATGGCTCACCACGCTCACACCCAGCACAACATGACAGTGCCAACAGCATTGGCCACTCGACTGCATCTTGAACTCTCATCTCACACACAGGCATTTTCCTAACCTGGACTTCAAGGCTTCGCAGTTTGATTGGATCATGAGGGTGACTTTTCAATGTCAACTGAAACATAATGCAAGGGGTTAGCAGCACACCCCTCCCTCAGTGTTCGATGGCCACCTTTCCCAACAGGACCCTCAGGCTTGCTCAGTTGCCCAATGATTCTGCAGCACCAAAGCACTCATTCAAGTTCTAAGTGCCTGCGTGAGGGGTTCACAGTAGAGGAGCAATCATTGACACTGTGAGGAATTGGTGCTGCTTGAGTGGGCTTGACTAGACTGACTCCAAGCATGTCAATTGAGCTCAAGCTAAATGCTCCCAGCTGTGGTGGAGTGCTCATCTTTGACATGTTTTGCCATTCGCTCAGCCATTTTCTTCCCCACACCCCGGCCCACCCAGCACCAATCCCTACACAAGTTTGTGCTCAAACTTCAGTCGGTGCTGCCATGACTCCGTCCCCCCCAACCATCGCACTATCGCCCTTGCCCCAAAGTTGCCTTCTCTCCCTTCACGCTTTGCACTGTCACCCTTCCCCTAAGGTTGTTTTCCCCCCCTTCCCCACTTACACTGTCGCCTTTTCCCCGAGCTTGCCTTCTCCTCCTTCCCTCTTTGCACTGTTGTCCTTTCCCCGGCGCCACAAGCTAGTCACGGAAAAGCCGCTGTGGAGACTTGCCTGTGCCACCCCTGAATCTGCAGCGCCGCTGGGATCATTGCAAGTGCTGCGCAAAGTTGCGTGCACTCACCTCCGAGTTCCCCTCAAAGTTGAGGTTGCCAAGTTCACGCCTTTTAAAAGCAGTTTTGAATCATGCTGTTGTGAAATTGTATTTAAATTTGACTTGCGGGGATAATCCCAGCATGTGGCCACAATAATTAAATGCATTTATTACAATTAAATTCCCAACGTTCGACGGAGGGAAACGCGGTCCATCATTGAAGGGGAGAGGGGACAACCGAGTCCAGGATTTACGTTGTCAGGAACCATGGCTAGGGTCTTCTTGCGAGATTCTCCAATCTCGCCACCGAGCACACCCACCATGCACTGGGGGGGAAATCCTGGCCCATGATTTTAACAGTCAACAATCTGAAAAATTCAGAAAATTCTAGAATATAACATTATGATTACAGCTTATAATATGCCTGACCCCATCGCTCCCCGCTCCAGATGAACAGAAATCTGATGACCTTGTAGAGCCCCAGGATCCCTTGTGAGATCACAGTTTGAAAACCTATATGTTAAAAGATAAAATCCAGTTTTCATTAACTCAAAATAATTGGAATCAAATGATCAGAAAACTCGATCTCAGCTTTATTCATCCTGTATTTTGTATATGCAGAAGCTGACATGTCTCCTGCCACATGACATCTGTTAAAAGGAATTTTTCCATGGGCTTGCAATTCTGAATATTAATAGAGAAAAGCTGCAGTAGCCTACCAGTGAATTAAAGTGGCCTTTCACCTCCTGGCTTATTGTCAGCATTCATAATTACCCATTAACAGCCGGAAGACATGTTACAAAATCTTCAGAATTTTTTTAATAGATTGTTCTCTGAAGAATAAGACATGCCATCTCACTTCAAGTACAGTGATGAATGTTTTTTTTATTTTACAAATGTACTTCGTTGTAGAATAATTCAGCACCAAATATATTGAGTCACTTATTGAGAGTGAGGAGTGATGGCCTGAAGAGAACAATTTCAATTGCTTGTTCTTTTGCCTAAAGATTATGTTTAAGTGTGCCACCTTCAAAATTGGAGTAGACATCCGATTTTTGAGTGGCTGCACTGAGATTTCTTCGGCATTCGTACATTGTTTGTGACATACTTTCCACAGCTAATTGATAAATGTGAATAGTTCTCCTTATGCTACATGACAAGTAATAGTTGAGCTGCATAAGTCAAAGTGATAACATTAAGCAGAAACCAGCACTTGTACAATGGCTCCCAGACCTCCAGACGTGTGCTGGAAGGCAAAAACTCTGAAAGAGTATTGAAGTCAACCCAGACTGACAATTCATGAAGGCCTTCAGAATCTACCAAATATGTGACTCAAATCACGCAAACCTTTTTGGAGCTCTCGGAATGATTTGAGCAATGCAGATTTGGACAAATAGGACAAATGGCGTAACTTTTGGGTTGATACCAATATTGCTTACAAAGATCTGGTGAGAGATTGGACAGTTAAGCCTGCAGGGTTCAACTTACTACGACCCGGGTGAGGAGGAGTGAACTGGTTCCCATTTATTCAGCCCCTTGGTTGGTTGCAACAAAGGCTTTTTAAAATTTATTTTCCCCATAAATGCTTTTTCCAATCCAAATGTATTTACTTTTTAATAAGGAGCCAATTAAACTAGGTTTTCTTGAGTCAAAGAAAGAGTAAGTTTATCAGATACTAAACCAGGGAAAAAATAATAAAAGATGCAACACACACACAGAAGAGAGAGAGAGAAGAGAGAGAGAAGAGAAGAGAAAGAGAAGAGAGAGAGAAGAGAGAGAGAAGGGGAGAGAGAGAGAAGAGAAGAGAAAGAGAAGAGAGAGAAGGGAAGAGAGAGAAGAAAAGAGAGAGAGAAGAGAAGAGAGAGAGAAGAGAAGCGAGAGAGAAGAGAAGGGAAGGGAAGAGAAGGGAAGGGAAGAGAGAGAGAGAACAGAAGAGAGAACAGAAGAGAGAACAGAAGAGAGAACAGAAGAGAAGAGAGAGAAGAGAGAAGAGAAGAGAATAGGAGAGAGAGAAGAGAAGAGAGAGAAGAGAAGAGAGAGAAGAGAAGAGAGAGAAGGGAAGAGAGAGAGAAGGGAAGAGAGAGAGAAGGGAAGAGAGAGAGAAGAGAGAGAAGAGAAGAGAGAGGGGTGGGAGAGAGAGAAGAGAGAGAGGGGGTGGGGGGGGGCGGAAGAGAGAGAGAGGGGGGGGGGGGGGCAGAGGGAGAGAGAGAGAGAGAGATTCTTTACCGATCCCTTCAGCAGTGTTTCCAGAAGACTTTTACTTTTCTCTCTGTGTTTCTGGCTTGGCAAAAACAGTTCTTAAACCTCTTGTCTGTATATCCTAAGAATGAATTTGATTAACATATCTTGCAGTCTTTGTTGCTGAACAAGTAATTGCACTTTTGATCTTTCATCTCAAAAACTTTTGACACATTTCAAGATAGTAGAGACCAACAGGAGTTGGGGTTATTTTGGTCTCCATAGCGGGTTTTGAATGCCTGTTGGGTATCTTGCTAGTTAGCAGTTCCCATTGTCTTCACAGAATTATAGCTCATTAACATCCAGCACTTTTCATTTTTAATGCCTACTGTTCAAGAGTCTCTTTTTGAAGTGGACCTTGTGTGGATTTCCATGAGCAACATGTCAGCAGTGCAATCCATATAGACCTTCCCAAGAAAGGTCAATTTACAATCCCAGACATCAGATAGCTTGTGGCAGCCATTTTTAGTCAGTGTCTTTTCTTGTATTTTTTTAAGAAAACAGATCCTCCTTAAACAGTCGTATATTTTTTTTGGTTAGCTGGTGAAGTTATAGATAGATCTCACTCGGTCATAATTTCCTGTCGTGACAAACCTCCCTCACAAACAATGGTCTACACTCAACATAATGTGCACTCTCCATGCAAAGACATTATACCTCCTTCACAAATGGAATTTGAAGGACAGCTCTGTATGTGACTGTGGTCACCCAGATTAGGCTGTTCACCACATTGTGAATGAATATGCCCTATGAAAATTTGCGCAGGATTCATGGCATTTCACCAAGTAACTCATAGTGTTATGACATGGAATTAAACTTGAAAAACTGTAAGATGTCATATGCAAGAAGAAGGTTGAGGTTTCTTAAATGTAAAGCAACAGAGTTCCTTTTTTAAATAAAAATATTTGGTTTACTTTCACTCCTTCTGTCCCTTCTATTAGAGCCAAATCTTAGTAACCACCACTTGCTACATTACAATGGGTATCACACTTCAAAAGTACATCATTAGCTGTAAATTCTTTTGGAACATACTGAGATCATGAAAGGTGTTAACTAAATGCAAGTACTTTCTTTTTAAGGATTATTTTCACCATCAGCAAAAAAGACAATAAAAGGCATGCACAATCCCACACCTTTCTCCATTGCATTCCTACATCCATGTAGCTTTAGATGAGCAAAACTTGGTAATTCTAATTAATTAATTAATTATTCTTGATGTGAAATCTTTAAGGCAAGATGCGTAAGTTGTATTTTGCTGAACAGCTGGAAGCTTTGGCTTCAGTTCTTGCTTTGTGCTGAATGAGAGGAGAGCTGCTCTCAGCTGTACTTAAAACAATGCAACTATTTCCTCTCTCTGGAGAAATCCTCCTACTGCTCCAGAGTCATTCTACAATACAAAAGTTCCAAACCCTCCTTCACCATTGTCAACCACCGCTTCAGGAATCCCTTCTAAAGCGCCATTCTTCACTCCAGTGCCACAGGAGTGGAAAATTGTAGAAAGCATACTAGTAGGTTTCTATTATGTGCTCCAAATGGGTGATGTGCTCCAAATGGGTGAGGTGCACCAGGGAAAATCTTGGCAAATCAGTCTTTACCTGGAGAGCAAAAATACCACATTTCTTTCAACTCTGCCTCCCCTACAAATTCCAACTACTTCATTTCCAACGGGTTGCATTCTTTACCTATTATGTCCCTCGCCTATCACTATGATCCCTATTAACCTCTACAGCCTCCCATCCCCTCACACAGAACTTTACAGTCCTTTTCCTGCTTTAGAAATTGCTCGATCTTACTCCATTATTTTAGAAACTTCCTGCAGCGCTTGTACAGACTTGCAGCCTGTGGCCCTTACAACACAGGTCTATGTTACTTTTCAACATCTTCACTCGAACTCTCACTCTGCCACATATATTCTACCAGTATAGTGGAAGATGAAGAGAGAGGGTAAGTTTGAGGATGTAATTTACAGCAATAAAGTGAGTTTGGGACCAATTTTGTATTCTAGAATGGTCGAGGTACAGTAGGGGGATTTGTTCACCAGGAGGGAATTATGGCATAGGCAGAGATATACCACAGTATATCTCTAGATGGAATAGAATTTCTTATAACTTCCGTCAGAACATCTATATTGTGTAAGACATTATTCAGGAAGTTTATTTTAGTCATTCATGGGATGTGGACATCATTGGCTAGGGCAGCATTTATTGCCCATCCCTAATTGCCCTTGAGAAGGTGGTGGTGAGCTGCCTTCTTGAACCACTGCAGTCCATATGGTGTAGGTACACCCATAGTGCTGTTAGGAAGAGAGTTCCAGGGTTTTGACCCAGCGACAGTGAAGGAACGGCAATTTATTTCCAAGTCAGGATGGTGAGTGACTTGGGTGGGAACTTCCAGGTGGTGATATTCCCATGTGTCTGCTGCCCTTGCCCTTCTAGATGACAGCAGTTGTGGGTTTGGAAGGTGCTGTCTAATGAGCCTCGGTGAGTTCCTGCAATGCATCTTGTAGATGGTACACACTGCTGCCATTGTGCGCCAGTGGTGGAGGGAATCAATGTTTGTGGATGGGGTGCCAATCAAGCAGCTGCTTTGTCTGGACGGTGTCCAACTTCTTGAGTGTTGTGGGAGCTGCACTCATCAGGCAAGTGGAGAGTATTCCATCGCACTCCTGACTTGTGCCTTGTAAATGGTGGACAGGCTTTGGGGAGTCAGGAGGTGAGTTACTCTCCGCAGGATTCTGAGCCTCTGACCTGCCCTTGTAGACACAGTATTTATATGGCTAGTCCGGTTCAGTTTCTGGTCAAAGGTAACCCCCCCAGATGTTGATGGTGGGGGATTCAGCAATGGTAATGCCATTGAATGTCAAGGAGCGAAGGTTAGATTCTTTCTTAGGAGATGATCATTGCCTGGTACTTGTGTGGCATGAATGTTACTTGCCACTTGTCAACCCAAGCCTGGATGTGGTCCAGGTCTTGCTGCATTTGCACATGGACTGCTTCAGTGTCTGAGGAGTCGCAAATGGTGCTGAACATTGTGCAATCATCAACAAACATCCCCACTTCTGACCTTATGGCGAAGGAAGGTCATTGATGAAGCAGCTGAAGATGGTTGGGCTGAGGACACTACCCTGAGGAACTCCTGCGGTGATGTCCTGGAACTGAGATGAGTGCCCTCCAACAACCACAACCAGTGGAAAGTTTTCCACAATTCCCGTTGACTCCAGTTTTGCTAGGGCACTTTGATACCATACTCAGTCAAATGCTGCCTTGATGTCAAGTCTCACCTCACTTTTGGAGTCAGCTCTTTTGCCATGTTTGAACCAAGGCTGTAATAAGGTTAGGAGCTGAATGATCCAGGCAGAACCCAAACTGAGCATTAATGAGCAGGTTATTGCCAAGCAAGTGTCACTTGGTAGCACTGTTGATGCCCCTTCCATCACTTTATGACTGATCGAACGTAGGCTGATGGGGCAGTAATTTGTCAGGATTGGATTTGTCCTGCTTTTTGTGTACAGGACATACCTGGGCAATTTTCCACATAGCCAGGTAGATGCCAATGTTTCAGCTGTACTGGAACAGCTTGGCTAGGGGCGCTGCAAGTTCTGGAGCACAAGTCTTCAGTATTATTGCCAGAATATTGTCAGGGCTCAAAGCCTTTGCAGTATCCAGTGCCTGCAGCTATTTCTTGAAATCATGTGGACTGAATCGAGTTGGCTGAAGACTGGCATCTGTGATGCTGGGGTCCTCTGGAGGTGGCTGAGATGGATTATCCACTTGGCATCCGGCTGAAGATTGTTGCAAATGCTTCAGCCTTATATTTTGCACTGGTGTGCTTGTCTCCCCCATCATTGAGGACGGGGATATTTGTGGAGCCTCCCACTCCAGTGAGTTGTTTAATTGCCCACCACCATTCACGACTGGATGTGGCAGGACTGCAGAGCTTAGATTAGATTCATTGGTTGTGGAATCACTTGATACTTGTTGCTTATGCTGTTTGGCTTGCAAATAGTCCTGTGTTATAGCTTCACCAGGTTAACACCTCATGCTGCTCCTGGCATGTCCTCCTACATTCTTCATTGAACCAGGGTTGATCTCCTGACTTGGTGGTAATGGTGGAGAGGGGGTTATGCTGGGCCATAAGGTTACAGATTGTGTTCGAGTACAATTCTGTTGCTGCTGATGGCCCACAGCATGTCATGGATGCCCAGTCTTGAGTTGCTAGACCTGTTCAAAATCTATCCCATTTAGCACAGTGGGAGTGCCACAGAACATAATGGAGGATATCCTCAATGTGAAGGTGGGGCTTCATCTCCATAAGGATTGTGCAATGGTCACTCCTGCTGATACTGTCATGGACAGATGCACTGCAGCAGGTAGAGTGATGAGGATGTGGTCAAATATGTTTTTCCTCTTGTTGGTTCCCTCACCACCTTCCACAGACCCAGTCTAGCAGCTATGTCCTTTAGGACTCGGTCAGTAGTGGTGCTACCAAGCCACTCTTGGTGATGGACATTGAAGTCCTTCAGCCAGAGTACATTCTGTGCCCTTGCCACCCTCAGTGCTCCCTCCATGTTGAAGGCCACTTGGAGGAAGTACTGGTTCATCAGCTGAGGTGGAGCGGTATGTGGTAATGAGCAGGAGATTTCCTTGCCCATGTTTGACCTGATGAGGCTTCATTGGGTCCGGAGTCGATGTTGAGGACTCCCAGAGCAACTCTCTCTTGATGATATACCACTGTGCACATCCACAGTGATGGTGGTGTCTGTAAGATATGATTCCGTGAGTATGACTATGTTGGGCTGTTGCTTGCCACAGACAGCTCTCCCAATATTGGCACAAGGCCAAAAGATGGCCCCAGATGTTAGGAAGGAGGACTTTTGCAGGGTCAACAGGTGCCTGAAGTTGATGCCAAATAGTCAGTACAGTTTCTTGCCCTTATAGGCTTTGTAGTGGTTTGATACAACTGAGTGGCTTGCTAGGCCATTTAAGGGTCAACCATGTAGGCCAGATGGGACTTACTTCCCTAAAGGGTATTAGTGAACCAGATGGGTTTTTAATGACAGTCAACAATGGTTTCACAGTCACCATTATGCTTTTACTTCAGATTTGTATGGAATTTAAATTCCACCATCTGTTCTGGTGGGATTTGAACTCAGGTTCCCAGAGCATTACCCTGGTTCTCTGGGTTACTAGTCCACTGACAATACCGCTGTACCACTGTCTTCTCCTACTTCACCAACTAAACAATATGGGGGAGCCAGCAGAACACTGAGCCTTGGCTGGACTAACAGATTGGACATGCAAAAGGTTTGTTGCATTTGGCTACCAGGAGCTGATATGGTCACTTTAAAGCAAATCTTTAACTGAGTTATTGGAAACCCAAGTAGTTCTCGAAGTTTTATTATCGACTTTTATGAACTACTACAATGCCATGAACATTCATGAGTAAAATTAAGTAGTTCTGAGATCTGGCAGGCTGCCATGTTCAAAAGGGGCACCGGTGGAACAATCAGCATAACAGTGCCATAACCCTACATCAATTCATGTAACCTTTCATCACTGGGGGGGCAAGACTTGTGAATGTATCTATTTTTTCATTCTCGGGATGTGGAAATTGCTGGCAAGACTAGCACTTATTTTCCATCCCTAGTTTCCCTTGAGAAGACAGTGGTGGGCCTTCTTAAACAACTGCAGTCCATGTGCTGAAAGTACTCCTGCTATCAGGTGAAAGGGCTAATCATGTTGCTGAGTTAAAATGTATATCTTCAAGTCAAAATGGTGTGCAACATGGGAGGGAATTCGGAGATGATAGTGTTTCCGTGCACCAACTTGTCACGAGTTTGCGAGGTGCTGCCAAAGAAATCTTGACAAGTTGTTACAGTGCATCCTATAGGTGGAATACATTGCAACCTTGGTACACCTGCGATGAAAAGGGTGAATGTTTAGGCTAAAGGGTATAAAACCATCTTATATCTTACCAGAATTTTTATGTCCCAACTCTTGGTTCTGCAGAAATCTGCACACCGGAAGCTGCAGTGTGATAGTGATAAATCATGAACTGATGATTGAGACAACAAATCCCCATGTATGAATAGCAGGGTGTCCATTGAACGCCCAGTGGAGCTCTACATAATATCTTTCTTTTCCAATGGCAATTATGTTTTGACTTTTTTCAAATTGGCTGCAAACACAAAGCTCCATGAACACATATTTACAATAAATCACTGTCACATTGTGTTCAACCAACGATTTCAAAACATTACAGTCTCTCACACAGAGACACAAACACAAAGCCATAAATATATGAATAGACAGAGTTACAAACTCATTGCCATAAAGAGATATCTTCCAAACACTTGAGCACCTCTTTACTAAAAGCCATCCTTTCAACTCACTACTTCTTCTACAAATGCTTCTACTAGTCTTCAGGGACAGTCCTTTTCAAGAGACCTGACACCTTCACTTCTCATCATCATGATGTGCACAGTTTCATATTGGGGAAGTCTCTCGTGACACCTATATTGCCTTCTTTCTCTCTAAAACAAAGAAATGGTGTACAATCAGTACCAAGAGAGATGAGTAGATGAAGATCTCCTTCAATGAAGTCCTCAAGCCCACAGGAAGAGAAGACATTAGATTTAAGAGGTAAACATTCAGGTGCATCTGTAATGGTTTCAATAAAAACAGTTATGATCTTGGTAGAGACCAATAACATATTTAGTTTTTTTTAAGAATCCAAAACCCCAAGGCAGAATATTGCCGTCGGCATGCGGGGGTGGGCCCGACACACCAACACATAAAATGACGCGCGATGACGTCGGGTATGCGTCCCGATATCATCACGCATCATTTGGATATGTCGATCGGTGGGCGCATGCCGGAGGTGCATGCCTGTGCACCTGCCAAACTGTCAATGGCCCATTAAAAAAGCAATGAACCTTGTTAAGAATGTTGCCCGCCAGAAGAGCCCAGGTGGCCTTCACATTTTTCAGGGAACCTCATCCATGGGCGGGATGAGGTTTCCTGAAGGTTTTATAAAATAATTAAATAAAATTTGCAAACTTCAGAAACATGTCCTAGCTCATGGGCAGAATTGCACCCCCCCACCCCCGGCCAGGTCACCAGGTCAGGGGAGGAGGTTGGGGGGCGAGTTCAAGGGGAGGCACACAGAGGTGCACCTCTGATCGGCGCCCCCAATCGGAGGCGCACCATCATTTTACGTGGGTGGGCCAATTAAGGCCCACCCAGCATGACGCCGGCCAGGAAGCGCTATGCACTCCCTGTGCGGGCGGCGGGGGGGAGGGATTCCCTGAGCCGAGAGTGCGCTCTTTCACACATGGGGGCGAAAGAACACACTCATCTCCCTGAGGCTAAGTGCTGCCTCAGTGAGATTGGCTCCACATTAAAAAATATTGAAAACAGAAAAAAAAATTTCCCTGACATGTCCCCTCATGTGATACTGTCACATGACTTTTAACATGTCCATCACTTTCAGTTTCACTTATATTAAAAATTTATAAACATACATGAAACCTCATCCCGCCCATGGATGAGGTTTCATGCTTTTTCCAATGCCCGCCAGGGCTCCTGGCCTGCGCGCCAACCTTAAGGCTGGATGGGCAGGTCCACTAATTACATTAATTACTTTGTCAATGGCCTCAATAGGCCGTTAACAGGTCGGCGGGCACACCGCTGATTCGGCTGCCTCCCCCGCCAACCTGAAAATTGAAATGGGGGGAGTGACATTGGGATTTCCGCCCGACATCATCCCGTGTCATTTTACGTGTCGGCGGGCGGGCCCTGCCCCCGACCGGGAAATCCTGGCCATGCAACACTGTCACATGAGGGGATATGCTTAAATAATTTTTTATTTTATTTATTAAAAAGTTTTATTATCTACTTAATCTCCCTGAGGCAGTTCCGTGCCTCAGGGAGATTGCTGTGCTCTTTCACGCGCATGCACGAATGAGTACAGGCCCCAGCTCTCCCTCCTCCTGAACATTGTCCGCACAAGTCGCGCAAGTGCTGCTTTCATTGGCCCGCCCGCGTAAAATGGTGGCGCGCAGCCAATCGTGGGTGGCGATTGGCTCCACGCTCTCCCCCCCCCACCCCCAGCCCCCTAGCCCGCCATAGGAAAAATTCTCCCCCAGGTATTTACTTAAAGAATGAAACCCCCACATTCACAGTTTAAAATCAACGAACACAAATACTAATAATTGCACTACCTTAAATAGTCAGTTAAGTTAAAGATATTAAATGTACAGTGAACACAGTTACTTATTATCTAAACCGAACTTCTTAAGTCAAATTTTCTTCTACACCCATTTGACTTACATCCTCAATAACTCAAGCCAGATATTTATCAGGATGTTTAGCTGCTTGGTCTGAGGACTGTTTCAAAGATTTGTATCGAGGTTAAGATTTCTTGGACCTTCCATTTACTTCCAGCAAGGCTGCCCTTCAAATCTCCCTCAACCACTCCATGGCTGTAGATTCCCCAATCAACATAGGCATTGCTAAAGTCTTAAGCATAATCACCTTGGATCAGAACTATCCTTGCTATATTATTATTTAATTCTCTAATTTTGCATCTGAAATTCTCCCTCTCCCTCTCCCTCGCTAACCCAAAGTTCAACTCATTGTTAGGAGTCCTTCAGTTAACAAGAGTTTTATATCTTCTCGCCAATGCACAAGATTTCACTGATTGCTGCTTGAAAGAGATGTTTCCTGCACCTGTTCCAAAATTACGAACTAAAACTGTTTGAACACATAACCACATCATCTACAGAACCCTACAATTAACTTCTGGTTGACTCTGCTATTCTATTGTTCATCTTACAGACAACCTTGTTACATGATCATTTACTGGAAGCCAGGTGCTTTACAAGAAATCCCCTTTCAGAGAAACCCAGTTCTTAAAGGGACCATCACCCCAACTCAACATATAGATTTTCCATAAAAGCGCATGAACCATCACAAAAGCTACAATGGTGATGTAATGGATGGATAAACATCACTGGTATAGGCATTGTACATTTTGCAGAATTTCTTTATCCAATTGTTTAATGTTGTACATACCTGTAATAAGCAAAGGCAGCATCCATTTATTTTGGATAAGCCGATTTCTGTCAACCTTTATTTTAAAAAATTGATAAGATCCTGACTAGTGTGTCTATTAGCAGACAACTTAACTCAATATCACTGGACTATGAAGGCAAAAAAATCAGTCAAGGTTTCCATTCTTGGCCAATGTTCAGTGATTCTTGTTGAAAAAGGTCAGATGAGAATAAGTTCAAGCTAGTTTCTAATGACCCAAAGTCCTGTTGCTTGCCAAAAATTGCTGTCAAATGTGCATTGGCCACTTGAGCAATGTACTGAGGGAACTGGTGCTCATGGAACTGAAATGCAGCATAAATCACCATCGACAGGAAGAAATGGGGAGGGAAAGATCCAAATTGATCCAGTTCAGATGTGGGAATGTTTTTGTAGCCTATGATGAAATTGTATAAAAAAATTAAATTTACAAATTGTAGAATTCAGCGTTTGATGTAACTCAAGAGCCTGTGATATTAAAAATGGCATGTCATCATTTAAATCAGTCAAGTACAAGGCAACTATATTTTCATTGCTAATCAACATGTATTCAAACACAAAATGACACTCCTAATAAGACTCCCATCTGACACCATATAAGGTACCTCAGTAGATGTCTCTTTAATTACAATGAGATGTCTCGTGCTCACAGCAACAAGGTACAATTCCCTTGGAGGCTGCTGAGAGAGTAGTAAAGAGGATGGTTCAAGAACGTTGAGCTGTCTGGCAGTCAATGCAGTTTTCAGAGAAGTTTTAGCAACTGTTGTGATCATCGAAGTATTTAATGACCAAATTGACTGGATTTCTCATGATGACTTTTTAATCGTGATGGCTTGTTTTACTCGAGATGCTGTTAGTGAGGGATTTCTTATTCTCTGAGATTTTCATTTGATCTTTCAAATATAGTTATGATAGTTTTATGGGACGTTCACAGAATTATAATCATTATGATCCTACCTATAATTTCAACATTAAGGCCAATCATTCTTGCGCTGTTTTGTTCACTGGAAGGATATCATTCATAATCTTTTCTGTCCTTCTCAGCAATTCACTGAGATTTTTCTCAATTTCCACCCCTACTCTGCTGAAGGCAATACCCCCAAAATGGGTCATTCTTTACACATAGAAACATAGGAAATAGGAGCAGGAGTAGGTCATTCAGCACTTCAAGCATGGTCTATCATTTAATATGATCATGGCTAATCCTCTTTCTCAACGCCGTACACCTGCACTCTCACCATACCCCTTGATGCCTTTAGAGTCCAGAAGTCTATCTTTTACCTTCCTAAATATATCCAATGACTTGGTCTCCACAGCCTTCTGTGGTAGAGAATTCCAAAGGCTCACCACCCTCTGAGGGAAGAAATTTCTCCTCATTTCAGTCCTAAATGGCCTACCCTGTATCCTGAGACTGTGACCCCTTGTTCTAGTCCCCCCAGCCGGAGGAAACATCATCCCTGCATCCAGTCTGTCCATCCCTGTCAGAACGTTAAATGTTTCAATGGGCAGAATCTTCTGTTCGGCGTGCGGGGGCAGGCCCAGCTTGCTAACACGTAAAATGACGCATGGTGACGTCGGGTGTGTGTCCTGACGTCACCGCATGTTATTCTGACCTTCCGTTTGGCTGCGCACCCGCCAAACTGTCAAAGGCCCTGCTAAGGCCATTAATCAAACAATTAAGCCAATTGAAAAAGCTGCCCATCCAACCTTAAGGTTAGTGGGCAGGCGAAGAGCCTTCGTATTTATCATGAAACCTCATCCGCGGGCGGGGTGAGGTTTCATGAAGGATTTATAACATTACTAAATATTTTTGGAAAATTTGAAAGACTTGTCCCAGCTCATGTGATGCTGTCACATGAGGGGGCATGCATAAATGATTTTTTAGTTTCTTTATTTAAAATTCACATCATGAAATTAATCTCCCTGAGGCACGGAGCTGCCTCAGGGAGATTTCTGCGCTCTTTCGCGCGCAAGCACGAAAAAGTGCAGGCCCCAACTCTCCCTCCTCCCCCTGCCCGCACAGGTAGCGCTGAGCGCTTCTGGGCATGCGTCATGCTGGACGGGCCTTAATTGGCCTGCCCACGCAAAATTGCGGCGAGCAGCCAATCACGGGCAGCGTTCGGCTCCGCGCCCGCCTGCGCCCACTCCCAACTGGCCTGCCCAACGGGGAGAAAATTCTCCCCAATGAGGTCTCTTCTTATTCTTCTAAACCTCAGTGAATACAGGCCTAGCCGGCTCAATCTCTTCTCATACAACAATCCTGGCATCCCAAGAATCAGCCTGGTGAACCTTCAGTTCACTTCATCTATGGCAAGTATATCCTTCCTTAGGTAAGGAGACCAAAACTGCACACAATACTCCAGGTGTGGTCTCACCAAAACCCTGTACAGCTGCAGTTAGACATCCTTGCTCCTGTACTCAAGTCCTCTCGCCATGAAAGCCAACATGCCATTTGTTTTCTTAATTGCTTGCTGCACCTGCACGCTTGCTTTTTAGTGATTGGCGTATAAGACACCCAGGTCCCTTTGTACATCAACATTTCCCAATCCATCACCATTTAAATAATAGTCTGCAATTCTGTTTTTTCTACCAAAGTGGATAACTGCGCACATACTCATGTTATACTTCATCTGCCATATATTTGCCCACTCACTGAACTGTCTAAATCGCCTTGAAGCCTCTTAACACGCTCCTCATCACTCACATTCCCACCACGTTTCATGTCATCAGCAAACTTGGAAATATTACATTTGGTTCCCTCATCTACTGATGATATTGATATATATTATGAATAGCTAGGGCCCAAGCACTGATCCCTGCAGTACTCCACTAGTCACCGCCTGTCACTCTGAAAAAGACCAATTTATTCCTACTCTCTGTTTCCTGTCTGCTAACCAATTCTCAATCCATGCCAATATATTACCCATAATCCCATGTACTTTAAATTTACACACTAACCTCTTTTGTGGGACTTTATCAAAAACTTTCTGAAAATCCAAATACACCACATCCACTGGTTCTCCCTTATCTGTTCTGCTAGTTACATCCTCAAAAAACTTCAGGAGACTTGTCAGACATGATTCCCCTTTCATAAATCCATGTTGACTTTGTCTAATCTCGTTGATATTTTCTAAGTATCCTGCTATCACATCCTTTATGATCGACTCTAGCATTTTCCCTACTACTGACATTAGGCTAACCAGTATGTAATTTGCTGTCTTCTCCCTCCGTCCTTTTTTAAATAGTGAGGTTACATTTGCCACCCGCCAATCTGCCGGGACTGTTCCAGAATCTACAAAATTTTGGAAGATGACAACCAACACATCACTATTTCCATGGCCACCTCCTTAGTACCCTGGGATATAGATTATTGGCCATGGGGATTTATTGGCTTTCAGTCCTATTAATTTCTCCAGCATTATTGTTTTAGGAGTACTAATTTCCTTCAATTGCTCCTTTTCACTAGGTCCTTGGTTCCCGAGTAGTTCTGGGAAGTTATTTGTGTCTTCCTCTGTGAAGACAGAACTAAAGTAGTTGTTTAATTGCTCTGCTATTTCCTTTTTCTCTGTTATAAATTCTCCCATTTCAGACTGTAAGGGGCTTACATTTGTCTTCGCTAATCTTTTTCTTTTTATATACTTACAGAAGCTTTTACAGTATATTTTTTATGTTCCTTGCAAGTTTACTCTCATACTCTATTTTTCCCCTCTTAATCAATCTCCTGGTCCTCCTTTGTTGAATTCTAAACTGCTCCCAATCCTCAGATTGCTACATTTTCTAGCAACTTTATATGGCTCCCTTTTCAATCTAGTACTATCCTTAATTTCTTTTGTTAGCCATGGTTGGGCCACATTTCCTGTTGTGTTTTTGCACCAGAAAGTAATGTATAATTGTTGCAATGCCTGCATTCATTCCTAAAGTATTAGCCATTGTCTATCCACCAATTTTAATGAAGTTCCCCAATCTATCTTAGCCAATTCATGCCTCGTACCTTTGTACTTTCCTTTGTTAAGATTTAGGACCCTAGTTTCAGATCGGACTGCTTCACTTTCCATCCTAATGAAGAATTCTATCATGTTATAGTCACTGTTCCCTAAAGGACTCCACACAACAACATTATTAATTAAGCCCTTCTCCTTGCACATTACCAAATCTAGGATAGCCTGTTCCCTAGTCGGTTCCATGTCAACAGTTTATATAGACATGGGAATGTAACAGTGCAGACCAATGCAATCTTGATTCAATAACCACACTGTTTCTCCCCACTGGCCACGCCCTCCACACTCCATTTTCCCCACCACCACCTCTACCCACTAACTACCTCCACCCCACCAACTGGGTACGCATACACAGTTCATCAGGAGTCAGCAGAAAACAAATATGAGTGGAAACACTTGCTGATTTTTCATATTCTCTAGCCTGAGGACACCATGATCATCTCCAGCTACTCCAAATCCCCACCTCGCCTAAAATCCCCACCACTTCTGACTGCTGTCCAAGCTGGAACATGTTCATTTGAAATAAAGCAATGATGCAGCCTGGTATTTTCCTGATCTGCATCACTCGATACCACAAGGTTAGTGTATTTACCAAAGCATTGTGGAATCAGGCCCTTTTGATATTTCAAATCAAACCCCTCTCCCACCTTCCCATCACTTAACTTCCTTCAATTTTAAGAGGCTTTTTACTGGTTTTCATCTTAAACTGCTTCTCATTCCAGAGTGCCACTCCAGCTGATATGCCATTTATACACCCCATAACCATATCACAAAGATGATAAAGAGAAGTACAGATGCCAGAGATCATTTGGCCCATGTAGATCATTCTTTTATAGAACTTTACATTCCCCCATCATAGTATTCTACTTCCTCTAGAATGATCCAGAGTTTTTGTCTAAAATGTCCTAACAATTCCAATAACAATCATTCTTTGTATGAATTATTTCTCAACATCAATTCTGGATTTGTCCTTTAACAATTTGTACCTTTGTCTTCTTGCCCGCAGTTGTAATGCAATTCCATAAACCTCCAAAAGGTCCCCTCTTAGTTGACTCCTTTCATGGCTGAAGCTTTCCAACATTTTCGTGTAGCTCAATTCTCCGGCATGAGGTGTAAATGAAGCTGGGTGGATGTTATCAGCCACCTGCCTCATTAGCCTCATTGGGTGGTCTAGCAAAGTAGTGTGCAGTGAAACTGCCATCAACAGGAGGGTCCCATCCCATGGACAGGACAAGGAGAGGCAAGTAAGTTCACACTTTTCATTTTAAACCCTTCCCACTGAGACATTTGAGTTGATTGCCATCAGGAGTCAGAAAGTCTTAGTCACAAGTTAATTTTGTCTAAGAAATAATGGAAACAGTGTTGAAAGAAAAGGATGTTTATATCCTGCAATGCATTATTCAACTCAGCAAGAGTGCAAATGTTACAAAGCATGCATTTTTCACATTGATAGATCCCCATTCACCTTTTCTTGAGGGAAAATAAATTGGCTTAATGAGCATGTGACTTTTGGGGGAAAAAAATTAAACATACGCATCCCAGGGATTTTAGGACTTGGTTAAAGCCAGCAATAAAGAATCATATTGATCTGTATAGCTGCACTTAAAAAGTGCCCACCATCGCATGTAACAATAGACTTTGGACTCTCAACAGTGTCTCCAATACCAGTCAGATCACTTGACACAGATCAAATATCATATTAAAACCTATCCTCATTCAGTATAACATTTCCAAAAACTCAAACTTGCCCAGCCCTGTTAAAGATTGCATTATGTCAAGTTTGACCACAGTAAAATCTAAATGTTTTCATAGTTTGTTTTCAGTCTGAGTTCCACTTGATTCCCAAGTGATTTTAGAAAATCTAGCAAAAAAATGAGCTACCCACACTCATAGTGCAGCAGCAAACATGCCATCTATCAACAAGTGATTGTTGCTCTCGGTGGGGGGAACAGCAATGGGCATGGGATAGAGCAGCAGAGACTCAACCTGAACCCAGTTCTTATAATAGCATCTGTTTAATTCATATGCCCTCAGCATATTACAACAAGATCTGTTGTTTCTATCCACAGCAAGGGAAATCTTAGAAAGCCTGAAAACTATCTAGAATCCTATTGATATCAATGTCTCATAAAGCCATTTATCAGATTGTATTTCCACTGTCACTCCTATAATATCCTTATCTGTAAAATACAGCCACAACTACTCTTGAGAAAGCTGACATTTCACATGAGACAATAGCTGGGCTATGCCAGAATGTTCATTTGAGGAAATTTTTAAAAGATTTAAAAACTGGACTTTATTATATACAAAACTTTTTTGGGGAAGGGCAAATTAAGTCAACACATCTGTAGTTGGCTTTCAGAAAACATTTGTGCATCTTAAAACTTTTCCAACTGCAATTTGTGACATAAAGCAATGACTGATTGATTTGTTCTGAAAGAGTCCAATCCTATCCCCTGCCCAATCTGATTACTTCAGTCCCAGCCTCCTGCCAATCTCACTAGTTTTGAATGCTCCAAACTACCCTTCAGTTGAACTAATTGTTGATTCTGACAAGTTCCAATCTGGTGAAAAAGCTGATTTGTCCTGTGGGATGCAAAAAAGCTTACAACAGAATTGAAACACTGACATTTAGCATGTTGGAACTGATCAGTGCATAAAAAATAGAAGCTACAGACTGATTAATGCACTATACCTGGAGACATTATATGGACTGAACAATACACAAAGAGGAGCTGCATTGACTGATTAATGCATTAAAAGGCACAGGTGACTGGAGGAATATATTTATTATGTGCCTTTGGAAGCTAACTGCCTTGCATTACTATCATGTGTCTCTTTCTCCTGATGATTCATCCTCCTGTTTAGTAAATGGTTCCATCATGAATACCCTGCTCGCTTCAGCTTCAAGTGACATATTCCTCCAGTTACAGATAGTCAAAAGCTGCAGAGATGAAAGTAACTCCTTCAGGGGCCATTTAATATTGGCTTTTCTTAGCTGGTAGTTGATTGCTTGGTTGTACAGTGCTAAGGTAGTTTTATTTTCCCTTAGTCTCCCAGGCAGGAAAAAAGGATCGACATCAATTTCAGAAGCAACAAAGGGGCTTAACAGCACTATAGTGAATTACTTCACCATAAAATTGCCATGCAATAAATGCAGGTAGTTTGTGCCTCAGCTCCTGCCCTGGCTTGGCTGAGTTTTTGATCTTGCTAGTCCCTTCAAGATAGTAAGCATTTGTGTCTGACTGCTTAAGTGGGAAGGAATGGCAAATTTAGGATGGATTTAAAATAAAAATGATTGAACTTTAGAGAGTATGGGGCCAATTTTAACTTTGAGTGGACATCAGTAAAGCAGCAGGAGATGCATTCAAGCTCCCCATCCAATGTCCTTGCTGTGAAGCAACAGCGGTTTCAATGGCCAGGTTCTCATTTCGATATACACAGAAAACTGGGAGCTCACTCTCTGGAGAGGACAAGGCAGAAAATCCTGTGGTTCCCATGCGGAGTCGAGTCTGAGGTAATGAGTTAAAAAGGAGGAATGTAATTGAGGGAGTGGGCGCACAGAGGCCGGCAGCGGGTAGGAAAATTCATACTCTTTCTGGCCTCACAAAAATCTTTATGAAAACTTGCCTTCCGTATTTTTGTAAGTGACCTGCAGCTGTCCTTTAAAGATCAATGGTTAGTCTGCTCTACACCAAGGGTTAGTGGCCAGGATGTGTGTACGCTCCACCCATGAGCACTATAAGTTGTATCGCTGTCCACTGTAAATTATGGGATGCCCCCAGAAAATGAAAACAGCTGGATCAGAAACAAGAATAGGATTGTAAATGCAACCCCGTATTTTCAGCAGGTCACTGCCCCATTTCCACTCAATGGGGACTGTGAAAATTGGCCCTTAAGTGAATATTGTGTAATTAGATTAATTTTGTAGTTATTGTACAATTATTTTTATTATAATACTCAGTCCCAAAGCTTTTCATTCAGGAGATTTTATTATTTTTTCCTTCTCATGAAACAAAGACCCTTCCCTGAGATAAAATGACCTGCTCCTAGATTTTCACCAATGCCATCTTAAAACCAGTCAATGGTGTTGCAGAGCTGAGTCAAGGGCAACTCTTGCCTGGAGAAAAATCTGATTAGTCCCATGGAATGCAAACAAGCTAACACTTGGGCTGAAACACTGACATTTAGAATGCTGGAACTGATCAATGTATAAAAAAATTGAAGTTATTCAACATAGTCCCACAGTGCCATGATTCAGAGTGAGTGCCAACAAGACAAGGATCATTTTGCTTTTATCTTAAGACAAGGATCATGATTGACTCTCAATAACTCCATGATGCAGCATACTTGGCCTTCAAGACTTCACCACATCACAAGTCTTTCAATCTTTTCTTCCTTTCTTCCTTAATTCTCAAATCTTCATAACACATTAAAAAAATGAGAACAGAAGGATTAAAAAATTCTGAGGGGGCTTGGCAGAGTAAGTCCTAGCCATTTGCATCCCCTAGCTGAACAGTCTAAAACTAGGAGGCATAGTCCCAAGATAAGGGGTCGATTATTTAAGGCTGAGATGAGGGGGAATTTCTTCTCTCAAAGGGTTGTGAAAATTTGGAAATGTTGCTCAGTTTGAATCACATAATCTTAACAGCAAAGAAGGAGGCCATTCAGCCCATCATGTCTGCACTGGTTCTCCAGATGAGCATTATGACCTAGTGCCATTGCCTTGCCTTTTCCCCGTACCCTTGCACATTGTTTCTCTTCAAATAATCACCTAATGCCCTCTTGAATGCCTTGACTGAACCTGCCTCCACAACATTTCCAGGCAGTGCATTCCAGACCCAAACCATTCAAGGCTGAGATCAATGGGTTCTAGGACTCTAAGGAAATCAAGGAATATGGGAATCAAGCAGGAAAGTGGAATTGAGGTCAAAGATCAACCATGATCTTACTGAATGGCAGGCCAAGCTTGAGGGGCCATAAAGTTTATTCCTGCTGCTACCTCTTATGTTTTTAAATCCTTTTGTAGGAGGTACAGCAAAGAAGGTTGGTTATAACTGTAAAAATTGCAAACTATCCACTGTGGGCTACCACTGGTGTTTGGTCTCCATGGAGGTCCAAATCCATCTATAACTACTGTCAACGCTGGTTGTTGAAATTTTTAAAGGAGAGCACGGGGTTGTGCCTTCAGAAACAAATCATCTGAAGGTTAGTGAGGAGCCAGCCATGGATTCCCCAAGGCATCAGCCCAGCCCCACAAGAGGGTAAGTAGGACAAAGGGGGGCTGGGCACATGGTAATGGAGGGGCCTTGGCAATGCAAAGGGGGCTTGGAGAATGGGCACTCAGGGCCCAAATTTTGAATAGGATTGACATCACAAGGGCAAAAGAGCAGGAAATAAGGCTGCCAAGGGAAACTGGCTACCAATCCAGGAGGAAGGCTCTAGCTGGCAATGGGGGCATAACTGTCAGATTTTGGACCACGTGGCGATTAGGGGCAACACCCTGGCAAAGGCAGCACCCCATGGCATCAGCAGGGCACAGGAGAGGAAGGAGGGGCAGGAATGCACGGCAGCCAAACCCTCTACATAGGAACTACCACTGAAGGTGAACTATCTGGAGATGACAAAGAAATTGCCAAAGATCTCACACCTCGCAACCCTGGTCGCATTGCCCTGCCAATGGCCATCCAAGTCACTATGGCCTTGAACTCCTTCCCTTCATATTCCTTCCAAGAATCAGCTAAGAACCTTTGTGGGATCTCACAAATAGCAGCACCACTGCATCTCACAAGAGACTGGTGCCCTCTTTGCCAGAGCTGGCTACTTAATTAATTTAATGACAGACACAGCCTTGTAAGGACAGAGGGCATTGGGTTTCACCTCCATTGCAGGATTACCCCAGTGTTGTAGCTGTTCCAGTACAGCTACAACACTGTCATCTACCCAGCTATGTGGAAAATTGCTCAGGTATGTCCTGTACACAAAAAGCAAGACAAATCCAACCCAGCTAATTACCACCCCATCAGTCTACTCTTGATTATCAGTAAAGTAATGGAAGGGGTCATCGACAGCGCTATCAAGCAGTACTTGCCTAGCAATAACCTGCTCACTGATGCCAAGTTTGGGTTCCACCAGGGCCACTCAGCTCCTGACCTCATTACAGCCTTGGTTCAAACATGGATAAAAGAGCTGAACTCCAGAGGCAAGATGAGAGACATCAAGCCAGTATTTGACCAAGTGTGGCATCAAGAAGCCCTAGCAAAACTGGAATCAATGGGAATCGGTGGAAAACTCTCCACTGGCTGAAGTCATACCTACCGCAAAGGAAGATGGTTGTGGTTGTTAGAGGTCAGTCATCTCAGCTCCAGGACATCAGTGCAGGAGTTTCTCAGGCTAGTGTCCTCGGCCCAAACATCTTCAGCTGCTTCATCAACAACCTGCCTTCCATCATAAGGTCAAAAGTGGGGATGTTCGCTGATGATTGCACAATGTTCAGCACCATTCACAACTCCTCAGATACTGATGCAGTCCATGTCCAAATGCAGCAAGACCTGGGCAATATCCAGGCTTGGGCTGACAAGTAGTAAGTAACTTTCGCACTACACAAGTGCCAGGCAATGACCATCTCCAACAAGAGAGAATCCGACCATCGCCCCTTGCTGTTCAATGGCATTACCATCACTGAATCCCCTACTATCAACATCCAGGGGGTTACCATTGGTCAAAAACTGAACTGGACAAGCCACATGAATACAGTGGCTAAAAGAGCAGGTCAGAGTCTCGGAATCCTGCAACGGGTAACTCACCTCCTGACTCCCCAAAGCCTGTCCACCATCTACAAGGCACAAGTCAGGAGTGTGATGGAATACTCTCCTCTTGCCTGGATGAGTACAGCTCCAACAACACTCAAGAAGCTTGACACCATCCAGGACAAAGCAGCCTGCTTTATTAGCACCACATCCACAAGCATTCACTCGCTCCACCACTGACATACAACAGCAGCAGTACCATCTACAAGATGCACTGCAGGAATTCACCACGGCTCCTTAGACAGCACCTTCCAAACCCACGACCGCTACCACCTAGAAAGACAAGGGCAGCAGGTGATGGGAACATCACCACCTGGAAGTTCCCATCTAAATCACCCACCATCCTGACTTGGAAATATATCGCCGTTCCATCATTGTCGCTAGGTCAATATCCTGGAACTCCCTCCCTAACAGCACTGTGGGTGTACCTACACCATATGGACTGCAGCAGTTCAAGAAGGCAGCTCACCACCACCTTCTCAAGGGCAACTAGGGATGAGCAATAAATGTTGGCCCAGCCAGCAAAGCCCACATCCCGTGAATGAATTTTTAAAAATCATCGATTGTGCCCATGTGGCCATCAGGGCACTGAGTGACCAGCCAATGAGATCCTTCAACAGGAAGGGTTTCCTCTCCCTCGATGACTAGTCTGCAATCATAACAAGAGATTTTTCTCTGTGTGCGTTAGCTTTCCTGGCAGCTGCCTTGACTCCTTCACCCTTTGCCAGTCAGACCATCTCAGATCTTCTCTCCAACACCCAAAGTGCATTGGTAAATCCTAGGGGACAAGGGAAATACTTTGAAAACTCGGTTGTTCACCCCTCTGCAGGACCCCCAGACAGAGGCACAGAGTCGATAAAACCAATGCCACTTGTTCAGTGGGACAACCGTTGAACAGACCATCGGTCTGAAGATGTGATTCTGGTGCTTGGACTGGACGGTAGCATCCTCCAATACCCTCCTGCAAATGGAAGAATTTCAAGGCCACAGTGACTTGGATGGCCACTGGCAGGGCATGGTGACCAGGGCTGCGAAGTCTGAGGTCTTTGGTAATGGCGGAACGGATGCCTGTGACCATCTACCTGGAGTGTCACAATCTCCTGTGGCACTGGTTCTTTGTCATCTCCAGGTAGTTTTGCCTTCAGCAGTAGATCCTATGTTCAGGGTTTGGCTTCCGTGCCTTCCTGCCCCCCTTTCCTCTCCCATGCCTTCCTGATGCCCTGAGGTGCTGCCCTTCCTGGGGGGTTGCTCATAATCGTCACGTGGTCCAAATCTGACAGTTTTGGATGGCTGCACTCTTCATAACATGGCCCTCCAGAGAAATATGGACCTTGAGAATGGTGAGGCCCTGGAAGGAGACAGCTCATCAAGAGAGGAGGAGGAGCAGGAGGTAAGAGGAAGAGGAGTTGGAGGGAGCTGACATTGAACAAAGAGGTGACTTTGCTACAGGGCAAGGTGGCATCCATCTACCACCATCCGAGCAAAGGACCTCCCTCCTCTCCCTCAGAGCCTCCAACCTTAGATACAAGTTGGCATCAATGAAGTAATGCCAACCTCCGTGCCTGGAGACCTCCGGCTTCCCTGTGGCATCTAATTTCCCTCTGGTGAAGTGGAAGGCTTTGGCACAAACAGCAAATCTCTCCCTCTAGACAACTAGCAGCCTCTGATAGCTGCCGTGGGGTGTCTAAATGAATCCCAAACTTCATGTGACCCACCTCCGTTCCCGTCCTCACTGGAACTGTGGGCAAGAAACCCACATCGGTAGCAAGTAAGAGCTTCCCCACCCAACAATCTGAATTTCAATCCATTTGCCACAGAAGGCGGTTTTCTGAACCAAAAACAAATCTAACTCCTGTTTCCGACCTTGTGAAAATTCAGCCCATGATGAGTGATATTGAGGTTTTAGAAAGGTTTAGAGGAGGGTCACTGGACTAATTCTCAATAGAAAGATCTTAGTTGTCAAGATAAGCCAAGCTATTTGGGACTCTACTTTAGAATAGCATAGACTTAGAGGGTGATCTGATCGAGGTTTATAAGACGAAGGGAATAGACTGTTTTCCAACTGACAGTCTGTCCTAATTAAATAGATTAGGAAGGACCAGAGGTCACAATTTTAAGTTGCATAAAATCAAATCTAGGTTAGATGACATAGGCTTAGACTTAGTAGTTTCCATGTCTTGAAACTCATGAGGGAGAAAAAGCACCCCATTCTCTCCTGTCCACAATCAATGTTCTCACATTGCTTCAGCATCTGTTGAGCGACTGGAGATCTCTGACAGTCTGGTGCCAGTTCATCTTGGGTTACCCTCTTCTTCTACCTCTGGGTTAGATGCCAGGAAGTGATTCTTCTCCTAGAGAATAGTGGACCTCTGGAACAGGCTGACACCTCATGAGTTGGACACCGATTCACTAAATTCCATTAAACAAGAGGTGGACCTATTTCTGGCTGAAGCAGAGATGATTCATGTTCAGTAAGTCTCATGTTTATGTTGCATGTTCATGCTCATGCTGCATTTTCAGTAGGTCTCACGAAGAGGTTCTGAGTTTTGTATGGTTGAACATTAAATACTTCATAGTAACACATTAACTATGTACATATATGCAGGGCATATTTCAAGCTATGAGCTAACTCTATGCTTGCTTATACATGGGTCTCTGCCCAGTCCACAACTGACTCTACTCTCAGTCTATGTCTCTTTACATCACATTGTGGGTGGTACTGCATCCCAGTCCCACGCTAACCCTTGCTATGCCAGATACCCTTATATTACAATAAATATTGCAACAAGGCCAGGGCCAGAGTGATCTCTTGCACTACTTTCCATTGCCTAGATGATATACAAGGTATAACATTTGTGTGGAACAGGCTGGATGGACCAGAAGCTCTTGATCTGTCCACCATTTTTCACACATTTATACGTTCGTATCTGAAGGATCATTGACATCATTGTGTTTACTATTTTCAAGCAAGAGGATCTATTTTATAAACAATTCTATAGGCCTTTTTAATTTTTTTCCCACTTTCTACCAATTTTTTCCTTCCTCGTTTTCTGAAGACATTGAAACTTTGTTGGACTTCAGAATACTGGTCTTTCTACAGTGCCACTTATATTTTCACTTTCTTCATGTGTGACCCTAGGCATAGTGTCGGCAGCCTATTTGATTATGGTGGAAATCACAGCTAGCCCAGTCCTGTTTTCACACAACAGCTAATGTATACACTTATTTCACCAGGGTAGGAACATAAGAACAGGAATCCTGGCTACTTTTCTTCCCTCTAATTAAGGGTTACTGAAGCCAAAAGAACTCAGTAATTCAGAATAGATCAGGGTTCAAAACTGGGACCTTCCTACTCTGTATATTTCAACAACACAATCCCCTTAACCAGCTGTGGAATCAGTGGGCAATTAATGTTGACTGCAGTGCTGAATAAAATGGAGGATGTGATATTCAAGATCTATGATTCCAAAATGGCACCCCACATTACCAGCAGTTAAATTGATAGATGCATCTAAGGTTTAATTCTAAGGTTAACAGTTTGTCACCATGACATTAACAGCTTCTATACTGGATAAGGCGGTGTGGCATCATCACCTCATATAGCATCAGTATTGTGACCAGTTGCAGCACAAGACTGCAGTTACAGTAACATGTTATGACATTTTGAGTTGAGTTTTCAGAACCAGCCTGACATGATCCTGCTTGAATGCCACTGAGTGTAGCAGCAGATAACACAGATTGATTTATTAATGTTTAAGTGTAGCTAGATTCTCCACAGTGACAGACAGGTCACATCATCTGCTGCTTCTTTTACTTTATCTCCTGGAGACCATAAACTTAATCAACGAATAGAAAATTTCTACACGTACCTGGAAGAAGGGGTACTGGAGGGGATCTTCTGATCAGCGTCAGCTGCTGGGCAACAGAACTGATGTAAAACATTCTCATTTCTGTAAGAAAATGGAACAAAAATTGAAATTAATCTAATTCCTGCTACATTATTAGAAGAAAATAAAACAGGTTGCTGGGGTCCATTGAAAGGACAGTCACAGTTTCCAAATCATTGCTGTTGATAGTTAAAAGAAATGCAGACTGAGGGGCTAGATAATGTGGTATGTTAGTGCAGTGTCCTTTCACTTAGCCCAAATCAAGCAAAGGAATGAAAGCCTAATCTCTATACCATATAAGTACGCTTAGGCTCAGAATCAGTTCTTAGCTGGCAGAATCCCTAATTAGATAATTTCATATAGAAGCCACCAGGATGGTAGATGGGAGAAATGGAAATGCCAATTAATGCACTAGTAGATGGTCTTTCCCAGGTCAGTACAAGCTCAGGATATTGGATATTATGGAGTGTAAGATCGTACTTCATGATGGCCACACCAAAAACCTTTTGAGCTGGCTGCAACTTAACATGTGACTATTGGCATTTAAACTGTGGACAATATTTAATTCTATAGCCAATATTTAGTTAAACATGGACCTGAATAAAGGTCCTGTGAAATTTAAACATCTCATTGTTTAAGGATGAAATAGCGTTTGAGGAATCTCTAGATGGTGTCCCCAGAGTGTTGGTCTCTGAGTGCCATATTGAACAAAGCAGGATATTTGAGCTCAAGTTGGGACAGAAATAAGAGTGAATGACCATTTTCAACTGCTATTGAATTGTGGTGGTCTGGACCCCAGAAATGTTAACCATGCAGTCATGTGACTGAAACTAACTTTCAGACACTGAAGTTTAAAATATCCCAAGCAAAGCAAATCCAACAGAGAAACATTTGAAACATCAAAGCTGAAAGTCTTCCAATGCAGACAAAGTGCTGTACTTGTTCCAGCTTCATAATCCACCTGAGAACCAATTTCCTGGCTATCAGTTTACAAGAGGCTTCACAGCTTCATGAGAATGCTTTGTTTCTAAAAGACCTTCACTCCAACTAAAGGGTCACCCCAACTAAAAAGACATAGGCTGGGATTTTCCGGCCCCACCATGGTGGGATCTACCGTGGGGGATGCGGCAGGCCAGCCAAAAGTCCATTGACCAGAAGACCACGGCAGTGGGCAGAGCTGGAAAATCCCAGCCATCATGCCTGCATCAACATAGAGACTGAGTTATAAAATCCATTTTTATAATGATGGCTTTAACTTCATCCGCATCTAATCTTTGCGTGTGTGAAAATGCAACTGAGATGAGCAATTGAGACATTGCGTTTCAAACATCCGGAGCAAGTGCGTGATAATAAATAACCTTCTTTATTTTTAAAATCAGCAACAAGTCTGCTGCTGGAATTAATTTTAAATTAGGAAAAATCACTTTGAGTGTAAGAAAATACAAATACCTTACACACAAACATCCTGATTGCGGACTGGAAGAGACTACACAGATTCTGTAGTAACACTACTTTGAGACTTTTTCTATTCCCTCTAAACATACGACTTCACGAGTGCATCTGCCACTTTTTAACAAACTTAAACTCATTTAACTGTATAATTCATAGCATTGGGGCCACAACAAAGCACTTATTCAGAATATGAAAAGCGATATGATGAGGACTCAAGGTATAAAATATTCATTCAACGAAACAAACTATTAAGTCTTTGGCACCTGTGTGTTATGTGTTCAGGCTTACTTGATATTCAAAGGGGAACTACTGCACATCTTCGACTAATGCCATAGGCAGCCAGATTGGTTATTGGAAAAATCGGATAAACCATAACTTAGGTAAAAAAAAATTTAGGCTCTACCAAAGCCACTGAAGTTCTGAGCCACACAAGGAGCCTTGGAAAATCTGGAATGGAGTAGGTTATCTTCTTGCTTGCCTTTTATGTGCAGAGGGGTGAATAGCCAACCAAAATGGGAGGAAAGGCTGAACAGTTTTCTGCATTTAAGCATTGTGTTACAACAACAAAGCAACATAAACAAATTTAACATCTTGATCAATCACAAGACTGATAAATATCCCCAATCATGAGATAACCTTAACCAACTTATGACTGTCACTCCTGATTTATTTATTCAGTCCAGTGTGGAGTTCAGGTCCTGCTGCTGGCTGAGACATCTTACAGCAGAACACAAATTGTCATCTATTTTAGGATCAAATCCTTCTTTTATTTCTCTTGTTTGCACTTTTTATATTAAACTTTGTTCTCAATTTGCTACTAAATCACATCTGTACAAAAAGTACAGGGATTCAGAATCTGCATGGGTGGAAAATACAGGAAAGAAAGCATACATATCAATCAGCATCAATTCAGCATCAATTTAGCATGATGATGGCCCACTTCATGTTTGTCATTAATAACAGCAACTTGCACTTAGGTAATGCTTTTAACAGAGAAAACATATCCCAAAATGATACCAGAGTGTAAGAAATAAATGTTCATCAAACAAAAGAAGTAGATATTAAGACATAAGCAAAAGACTACGCATGGAGATCTGAAATATCATCAGAAAATGTGGGGAAAAGTTTGGAAGGTCAGACAGCATTTGTGGAGAGTTAATGGGCTGGATTTTCACTACTGAGACAGTTCCAACGAATCAGGTCATTTCCCGTCTCAAGCTACCCATTTCAGTAAAACTTATTGTGAACCACATAATTATCGCTCTGTCGGGTGTAGGTACAGGATAGATTCAGACCCACCATCCCCATGGTGGTCTTCGGGGAGGCATATGCCAAGGCAGGCTGGTTAGAAGGCCTGCTTCTGTTCTCTGGGACTTCGTCCCAGTTGTTTTAGAAGCTGTTAGGCCACCTAACCCTCACCCTTCACATTTCCCACTAACCCCCATAGCCCCTCATCCTCTCCATGCCACCTCCATAGCCCCTGCCCAAGCCTCACTTCCTCCCATAAAAGTGAAAGAGCCTTGGGTACACATACTGGGATCAATTTTAACTTGTATCACCAGGCATTAAATTGGAGATTATCTGCCTGACAAAGAAGCTGGTAGCCTTACCACCCATTAACTCTAAAATGTGGCTGGTGCCATTTTCAAAGGGGCTCTCGCTGGATGCCTAAACTACCTGCCAGTTTCAGGCAGTGGGCTTAGTTCACTGGGAAATTCAGTGTTCAAAAATCCCTTTTACCATTTTAGGTTGGATGCACACTCCAGTCATTTCCACAGGTGATGAAGAAACGGTCATCTGTCACTTAAAATTCAAAATCAACCCCTGTTTAAATTAAAATGTCTGTGTAACTCTTTGTTTTCAATTTAACTTTTACACGGACAATTCCTCATTAGTCAATTTTTCGGCCTGTGTCGGCTTTTGCTAGTGTTCTAAATTGGGAAGGGGGAGAAAACACTTTCTAAATGGTTAAACTCAAAGCAGGAGGAAACTCCCAGTTGTAACTTTGCTTCATTACAAAAGATAAATAAAGTAATTGTAGCTTTAAGGAATGTAATGACTGTAGCTTTAAGATTTATTGTGTTGTATAGATTCACATGACAGTGTGAACAAATCAGCTCTAAGTGCGGGGAACCTTAGAGTGGGAGTTCTTCTTCCAGTTTGATGGAAGCATGTAACTGCTGCTGCAGCCTGTAAATAAAGTTCGATGTTTCTGATGAGAAACCAGCCTGGAAAATAAAGTCCATAACAAACTGGATATAAATCGTGTCTGGCATTGTCCCTCACCCAGCGACTGTGAGTATCTTGTTTATACAGAAGAAAAGGAAGATATACTCACCAGATATGCAACATTTTGGCAGGACTGACCCCTTCAAACCATCCACAGAGGATTGGTGTCAATATATAGAATGAGTCGGGTTCTATTTCCAGGCAAATGAAATAATGGGTGAGGAAAAAGAGGAGAGCAATTCTCCTAAGTATTTGTGGGAGTAAAACCTATAATTTAATCTGATTATTTGATGGCCCCGAACTCCCCTGATTTGAAGACCTTTGGTGAATTGGTAGACCTCATTAAAGGACACTTTCAACCCAAACCCTCAGCCGCCATGCAAAGGTTCAGGTTTAATTCGAGGGTTAGAGCCCCAGGGGAGACCATTGCTACATAGGTGGCGAAATTGAAACAACTGACTCAACACTGTGATTTCAGGGAGACCCAAAGTGATATGCTCAGGGATCATTTGGTCTGAGCTTTGCAAGATGATGCCATTCAACGGCAATTATTAGCTGAAGTAAACTTCGATGTTAATAAAGCATTGGAAATAGCTCATGATGGAAAGCACCGAATGGGACACGCAGGCTATGCAAGGTGCACAAAATGGCACTGTTTTGCAGCTGGGGAGGGAATGGACAGCTGGGTGTGGCACAAAAAGTTGGGACTCTGCCGCAAAGCAGGAGACAGTCCCCGCTACCTGAAAATTTAAAATAAATACAGGAAACAGCTCAACAGCAAATCTGAAAATGAATTGTTACCAATGTGGAAGCAATCATACTCCTGAAACTTGTCGTTTTAAAGAGATGGGGTGCTATTTTTGCCATTAAAGAGGGCACACATTGAAGCATTGTAAAGCAAGATTGAGACAGACTCCTAGGCAGCAAACTAAGTTAATCAAACTACATAATGTGAAAGAACCAGAAACCACCAATTCTGGTTTTTACTCCCTATTTAATGTAAAAGTAGGGAAGACAGAGCCAATCACTGTTACTTTGCAGGTAAATGGAAAACCTTTAATAATGGAAGTGGACACTGGTGCTTCAACAACTGTAGTGGAAGAGCACACCTTCAAATATTTAAACAAGGGTACTCAACAATTCAATTTGGAGCAGACTTCAGCCAAACTGAAAACTTATACTAGCGAAGGGTATTATCACTGTACCTGTTTATTAAATTAATCAAACAGCACAGCTCCCAGTGATGGTAGTAGAGGGTGAAGGACCAAGCCTTCTAGGTTGTGATTGGTGGAAAGAAATTAAACTAAACTGGTCTGAAATTTTCCAGCTACAAGTAGGAGGACTGCCAGAGCTGCTAAAGAAATATGACAAGGTTTTTCAAGATGAACTGGGGAGAATCAAAGGCCTACAGGCTAAGATCTACATTGACTCAGAAGCAACTCCTCATTTCTTTAAAGCAAGGCCGGTGCCATATGCTCTGAGGGAGAAGGCTAACACTGAATTGAATCATTTAGAGAAGCTGGGGGTCATACAGCTGGTTCAATTCTCAGAGTGGGCAGCACCTATTGTCCCTGTCTTAAAACTGGATCAGATCATGCAGATCTGTAGGGGCTATAAACTAACAGTAAACAAAGCTGCCAAGTTGGAGAAGTACTTGATCCCCAAGATTAAGGATCTCTATGCTAAATTAGTGGGAGGAACAACTTATACTAAACTAGAAATGAGTCACACGTATCAGCAGCTGGAATTGGATGATACCTCCAGAGAGTTTGTGACCATAAATGCCCACAAAAGGTTATATCAATACACACCTCTGCCCTCCGGTGTTTCTTCGGCCTGCGCGATTTTCCAGAGGACGATGGAGGATTTGCTACAATGACTACCTCAAGCCATGGTCTACCTGGATGACGTCCTAATAATGGAGTTCATGGAAGCTAATTTGGAGGAAATCTTGAAATGAATTTTGGAAGGAGTGGTGCTCTTAAAAAAAAAGTCTACCTTTCAGGCAAGCAAAGTTGTTTATTTGGGCTGTTGGGTGGATGCCCAAGGATTACACCTAATGATGCCCTAAGTCACCTTCCTTTGCAGGAGAGCAATGAACATGCCCCAATTCCCCAAGAGATCATATTAGTGATGAATTTCCTGGCAAAGCAGATAAGAAACTGGATGAATCGTGATCCAGTCCTGACTAAATTGAGAGACCAAGTGTTGAAAGGGTGGTCCCAGGAACCAGTCTCCGATGAATTGAAGCCATTCTTCATTCAAAGGAATGAATTGAGCAGTCAAGATGGTGTTATGTTATGGGATGCGCGAGTAGTTGTTCCTTCACAAGGAAGGGAACCACTCTTAGCAAAGTTGCACAGCGCACACCCAGGAATCTCAAGAATGAAGATGATCGCGTGAATTTACATTTGGTGGCCAGGCATGGATAGTGATATTGAGAAGGTGGTTAAACACTGCATACAATGCCAACAACTTCAGAATTTACCTGTTGCGGCCACACTACACCCGTGGGAATGACCTGGTAGGCCCTGGGTGAGACTGCACATAGATTATGTTGGTCCTTTTCTAGGGACCATGTTCCTACTAATAATTGGCACACATTCCAAATGGCTAGATGTGTATGAGGTTAGGTCGCCAACATCATGTGCGGCTATAAAAAAGTTACGCCAAAGGTTTTCTATACATGGATTGCCAGAAGTACTTGTCTCAGTATTGCGTTTACTAATGCTGAATTTCAAAGTTTTATGAGCCTAAATGGTATCAAACATGTAAAGACGGCACCATATCATCCATCATCTAACAGATTTACCAAGAAAGCAGTACAGACTTTCAAAGCTGGGATGAAAAAATTATCAGGAGGATCATTGGAGACTAAAATTTCACGTTTTTTGTTTCACTATAGAACAACCCCACACACTATTACCGGTTTAACACCTTCGGAGTTACTTATGAAGCAACGCCTTTGAATGAGATTAAGCCTAGTACTTCCCAATTTGGGAAGGTGGAGAAAAGCCAAGGGAATCCTAAAGCGACTCATGATTTGCATAGTCACATGCAAGAATTTACTCTTGGTGAAGCAATATATGCATGAAACTTCAGTGGTGGATCGAGTGGGTTACCTGGTGTAATAGTTTCTGTGACTGGACCCCTCTTGTACCATGTAGAAGTGGAGGGCCTGATCACCTGCAAACACGTGGATCATTTGAGAAGAAGGGAGATACCCAACAAAATGATGTTCCATCTGTAACCATTATATAACCCGTGGTCCCTGTTGAAATTGTTCAACAAAAGAGAGTGCATTAAGCTATTAATGTATATAATGTTACTGGAAATTATGTTAAATCAGACTTGTAGTAGGGCCTGTGTCTGTGGGTGTGAAAGTGTGTGTGTGTCTAAATTAGATTAAAGCCAGCTAGTCTGGGTGCTTTGATGTATAATAGTTTTGAGATGTAAACAGAAAGGTAAAGAGGACATTTGCATTTTGTTGAATAACCCATTCAAAGACTGGGGGTGAAATCTTGTACCTAGCTAGCAGACGCTAAGCAATATCTTTATTGTACTAATAAAATTGGTACTATGGAAGGGGTTTTATTGTTAGAAGAGGTGGAGTTCAAAGGGCCTGGTGATACAATGAGAATTTACATTCAAAGGGAAAGCTGGTAAATACAGAATAGTTTTTCCTGTGGAAATCAGAGGCATGGAAGATCTAAGCTGCCTGTAAGCCTATAACTGTGTGAAGGAACCTCATTTTGAATTTGCAAGCTAAAATGTGCTTTGCCTGGTGTCTGTTTAAAGTCTATGGGTTATTGTTGCCTTGGTGAAGATTTTAGGAGTGATTAATTTGGGGATTTGTTTAATAGTTATTATGGTAGTAATTTGTAGATGTGTATGTGTTTAATACCTTGTAAAATTAATAACTGTTTAATTTAATTTATATAATAAACCTTTGGAGGCTTGGTGGTTTCATTTCTGAATTCAGAGTTGCATCTCAAACATACCAATTGAAAATGTAGGTTATGACGGTTGTTTAAAGTTTCCCTCTGGGATTTTAAATAATTCAGCATTTACCAACTGCTGTGTCATAACAGAGAGACATACCAGATGTCTCTGTCAGAGTAGTTAACACTAGACTGCCTGTGCCTAAAGAGGTACCTGAAATGGCTGCAGTTGCAGATAATGTGGATCCTTTAAGAGATTCTAAAGTCATGGAGCTATGATGTTCCCCCCGGATCAGGAAACCACCTGAGAGACCGAACTTATAATTCCATGACCTGTATATATATTTGTAGTATCATGAAGATAGATGTTCTTGTAAATACAAACTGTACAAAATATTTAAAGGGAGAGGAATGTAGTAATTGTAGCTTTAAGAAATGTAATGACTATAACTCTAAGACTTGTTGTGTTGTATAGTATCACGTGACAGTGTGAACAAATTAACTCTAAGTGTGGGAAACCTTAGAGTGGGAGTTCTTCTTCTAGTTGTGGAGCTTGATGGAAGCATGTAACTGCTGCTGCAGCCTGTAAATAAAGTTCGATGTTTCTAATGAGAAACCTATCTGGAAAATCAAATCCATAACAGAAGAGCAAACAAATGGCTGAGGTGCATTATTTCTGGAGAAACAGGAAAGAAAATACCAAATCTTCCATCTAAATTTTCTAAACTAGCTGCTTTTATAAAAATTGAACTTTAGGCCCCTTTGTATCTCGGTTTCAATTTCTATAGAAGTGTGGAGGTGAACAAGCAGAAATGTAGTGATCTATAATTGAGGATCACCACTTGACTGGAAGACAAAGCCACAGGTCACTGCCTGCACCCCAACTGCTATTCTTAATTGCTACCTATGGTTAATTTAGTGTAGCACTGCACATACTCATTGCTAACATTCAATCACATTCAGCTCATATTTATCAATATTGCTTTTTGAACCGAATGCTATGTCAATACAAATTTCCTGCTTGACCTGATTACATCATGCTTCCATTAGTCCATCAATTGAAGTCCTCATCAGAACACTGCCATCAGACCTTGGACTCTGATTACCCTAGTACACATGATATACAGCACAGGAATGGACCATTGGCTATTGACTGTCCATTTAAAATTATCCATCTCACGGTTCTCTCTTTATGGTCCAACTGAACTCCATGGCTAGATCCCAATGTGTAACCAATACCTGGGAATGAATTATCCTTTGTAGAAACTATATCTGAAGTTCTTGATTAGATTTTAGCCTATAACTCACTCTGGGTAAAAGTGCAGGCTGGGGAGCTGTGTCTGGAACACAGACCAGTTGAGCTTATCCAGGCAGTGCATTTTGGTCACTGCCTCTCTGGCTGGTGAGGCCATTCAGCTATAGGAGACATCACAACCCAATATGATCCTGTTCTCATTCAGTGTCTTGTCATGTCCACTTCTTAGCAGGGGAAAACTGTACACAGTGATCAGGAGTGAGAACTCAGGTTAATTGCCCCTACTAGCTCGAGGGCACAGAAGCCAATGAAGTCAGCTAACTCAACACAGGCTAGGATCAATTATTTACCCTCTATGCCTTGGAAAAGTTTGTATTTTATATGTTTACATTAAAGTCACTGGTTAACAGTGAACACTTCATGGAGTTTCTCAAATTCCTGCATGTAACAATGTATCAATGCAGTTTTTTTTATTATTCATTCACAGGATGTGGGCTTCATTCACTGGGCCAGCATTTATTACCCATCCCTAGTTGCCCTTGAGAAGGTGGTGGTGAGCTGCCTTCTTGAATTACTGCAGTCCATGTGGTGTAGGTACACCCACAGTACTGTTAGGAAGGGGGTTCCAGGATTTTGACCCAGAGACGGTGAAGGAACGGCAATATATTTCCAAGTCTGAAGGTGTGTGGCTTGGAGGGGAACTTGCAGGTGGTGGTGTTCCCATCTATCTGCTGCCCTTGCCCTTCTAGATGGCAGTGGTCGTGGGTTTGGAAGGTGCTGTCTAAGTTGCCTTGGTGAATTCCTGCAGTGCATCTTGTAGATGGTAAACACTGCTGCTACTGTCACCCAGCAATCTGTTTATATGGCAGCCGCTTCACTCCGTCTTCCATGCAGCACATTCTATTGGTGAAGCCTGCAAGTTAACTCCAGATCAATTACCTCCTCTTCCACCTCTCATGAGAAATGCATTCTTAATATAAGCCTTTTTTTCAGAAATGGTCCATTGCTGATAATAACTTTGGCAAGAAATGTTAAGTTTGAAGCAAGGTTTTTATAAATTACAGTTAAAAATAACCAATGTGCAAATATATGGATCACAGCCATTTCTTTCAGCAGATCAATTTGAGCACAAACAACAAAAAGTGTAAAGAGGAAGTCTCACCATCAAAACCTGTTTAAAAAAGGAATAATAACCACTGGATGCTCTTTTTAAAGAGGAATCTTACTATCGTTTTAAAAAGATCAAACAACTACAAATAACTACCAAAAGCCTTAATATGCTTTTTCAGGTTTTGATTGTTTAAATATATTTTTAATTAAACTGTGATCCCTGATGAGATCAAGAAAAACTGATGTAGATGGGTCAAGAGCCTGCCTGTGAAGGAGCTCAACCAACATGAGCAGAGGGTTAGTCATTAACCTGAAAAATTATTAGGCCTGACAGTGTGAGAGCTAAATTAACATATGACCATAAAGTTCAGACTATGAAAAGGCTGCTTGGCTCATTAGGTTCAGTTCATACACCATAATTCTATCATGCACTTGATCCATTATCAATAGCTTCTAATCACCTACTTTAAGGAACATTCATACTCTATTCTTTCTTCTTATGAATTGCCTGTTCCACCATTTCAACCTATCTCTCCTTTACTGACAATTTTGTTCCCATGCTATTAACCTTTCAGATTGCATGCCACCAGAGTGTATAACCTTCATTCTTCAACAGTGCACATTCTGATTCACTGCATCTTGATCTCCTCCATGCCCTTAAATAGGGAAATCAACATTTTGCTTTTTTCCATTCTTAAAGACATCACTCTTACAAGTCCAAACAACAAATACTTCTCTTGCCTACAATGGCTTTAGCTTTGGGTTCTTTTCCTCTATTGACATTCCAGGCATCTTGACTTCCCCTGATTTCAAATAAAGTTCCCACAACTTCTGTGTTGGAAAAGCTGCCTTCACAAAGTTTGGTTCCCTGCTTCTTGCAAAAGACTTGCTATTCCCACAATAGCTCTTTGAAACCTAAGTTCACCCAGGATATGAACACAACGTTCACAGCTGGCATTCCATGTTAAAACTTCAGGCCAATGACACCCACACTATGGCCCCTCCCAATTGCCTCTTCTCCCCTGGACTCTCCTGATCGAGACCCTCCACCAGTGATTAAGCTGGCTAATCTTGCTGCCCTCCCAAAACTGGCAAGCTGCCTCTGGGGCAGCGAACGGAATCTACAATTGACTGGTTCTATTCTAAGGGGAATAACAGTCAAAGAGTCCCTTGTTTTCCGGCTGGCCTCATTAGGCACTGCACTGGGGTTACCACCTGGCTTGAGCAGAATGCAATTTCTAGACAAACATGTTTTGTAATTTAAACTACAATCCATGGAAATTTGAAAACAACAATCTCTAAAGATCTGTACACAGGGTATGAGTCAGTTATTTGTCATCACCATAGTTATAGACAACATTAAACTACAATAATGTTCTCCTTCTCTTGTCTCTGGCATCTGTCTACATGTTATCATTCTTTCATTCAGGTTTCCTAGTATAAAATCTTATAATCACTAGAGAAAAAATACTAGGAAAACTAATGGGAATTGGGGCTGACAAATCCCCTGGACCTGATGGCTTGCATACTAGGGTGTTAAAGGAAGTAGCTCCAGAGTTAGTGGATGTATTGGTTGTAATCTTCCAAAATTCCTTAGATTCTGCAAAGGTCCCAGTGGTTTGGAAAAAAGCAAATGTAACCCCTGTTCAAGAAATTCAAGACCCGCTTGATTGGCACCCCATACATCAACTTATATATTCACTCCTTCCACCATTGACACACAGTAGCAGCAGTGTGTGCCATCTACAAGATGCACTGCAGCAATTCATCAATGTTCCTTCAACAGCACCTTCCAACCCCAAGATCTGCCACCTAGAAGGACAAGAGCAGCGTATACATGAAAACACCACCACCTGCAAGTTCCCTTCCAAGCCACACACCATCCTGACTTGGGAATATATTGTTGTTCCTTCACTGTTGTGCGTCAAAATCCTGGAACTCCCTCCGAAACAGCACTGTGGGTGTACCTGCGCCACAGAGACTGTGACGGTTCAAGAAAGCAGCTCACAAGCACCTTCTCAAGGGCAATTAGGGATGGGCAATAAATGCTGGCCTAGCCAGTGACACCCACATCCATTTTCTGAAGAGTTTAATCCAAGCACAATCAATAAGGGAATTTAATTTTGAAGGAACTCGATGCTTGGATTTACTCTTGTATTTCCTTCAGGGAAACTAGAATATGCCAGTGGACCATCACTGACAACCGAGGCGAGTACGCGGGCCAGGATCGGTCCCACACCCCAGTTCCTGCCTCGAACGGAAAAATCCGGTCCAAAGAATCTGCAAAGGGATATAGATAGGTGAAGTGAGTTGTCAGAACCTTGGCAAATGGAGAATAATATGGGAAAATATGAGTTCAGAAGAATAGAAAAGCAGAATATTATTTAAATGGAGAGACTGCAGAATGCTGTGGTAGAGAGGGATCTGAGTGTCCTCGTAGATGAATCACAAAAAGTTTGTATGTAGGTACAGCAAGTAATTAGGAAGGCAAATGGATTGTTGGCCTTTATTGCAAGGGGGATTTATTATAAAAGTAGGGAAGTATTGCTACAACTGTACAGGGTTTGGCGAGACCACATCTTAGAGTACTGTGTACAGTTTTGTCTCCTTATTTAAGGAGAGATATACTTGTGTCATGACGACAGGAAACTGCTACTGAGTGAGATCTACTGAGAACTTCACCAGCTTACTACAGACATAATGAACTGTTTAAAGAAGACATGCTTTTTAAAAAATACAAGAAAAGACACTGATCAAAAATGGCTGCCATAAGTTACCTAATGTCTGATACTGTAAGTTGACCACATCTCTGAAAAGGTTCTACATGAATTGCACTGGAGAACTGTTGCATGGAATTTCATGCCTGGGGGGGATGTCAAGGTCCACTTCAAATAGGGCCTCTCTTGAAAGGAAGGCATTAAAAATACAAAGTGCGGGACTTTGATCAGCTATAGTATAGCAAAGCAATGGGAACTGCTAACCAGCCAGATATCATCAGACATTCAAAATCCCCCGTGGAGGATGAAATAACCCCAGCTCCTGTTGATTTCCATCTTGAAATGTTTCAAAAAGTTTCAGTGGTGAAAAGATCAAAAAATAGGATCACTCAGGTCTACAACAATGAATGAAAAACATGCTAATCAAATTCTTTTCCGGGAATATACAAACAGGAGTTTTAAAAACTGATTCTGACAAGCAGAATCAGAGGAGGAAAAGGAAACATGACAGTCACCTGAAAACACTGCCAGAAGAGAGCAGTAAAGATCTCTCCCACACTCCATCTCTTTCTCTCTCTCTCTAAAGCTTGAAGATTGTCTTCAACAAAGTACAGACCCGAACCAAGTCAACTCCAGAATTCTACAGGAAACCAACTAACTTCAAATGGTCACAATGTTCAACAACCTATGCCTCAAAGACAAGCAAAAGACTTAATCGTATATTCTTTTAACTTTTTATTGGGTTCTAACTTTCTTACTTCTGATATCTGTATGTGTGTCTTTATTATTTTTCCTTATTAACAAATAAATACATTTAGATTGGAAAAGGTATTTACGGGGAAAAGAAATTTAAAAACCTTTGTTGCAACTAACCAAGGGGGCTCAATAGAAGGGGAGCCAGCTCACTCCTCCTCACCCGGTCGTACAGGTGCATCAGAGACAGTTCAGGGAAGGTTCCTGGAGTGAAGGGGGTGTCTTCTGAGGAAAGGTTGAGCAGGGTGGGCCTATATTCATTGGCATTTAGAAGAATAAGAGGTGATCTTATTGAAACGTAAGATTCTGAGAGAACTTGACAGGGTAGATTCTGAGGGGATGTTTCCTCTCATGAGGGAAATCGGGGTGCATGGTTTCAAAATAAGGGGTCTCCCACTTAAGATGGAGATGAGGAGGAATTCCTCTCTCATGGTCATTAATCTTTGGAATTGTCTATCCCAGACAGCAGTGGAAGTTGGTCATTGGATATATTCAAAGCTGAGTTAGACTGATTTTTGATCTATGATGTCAAGGTATCGAGCCAGTTGGAGCAGCAGCGGGAATGGAGTGAAGAAAACCTGGGGGTGAATGGCGCCAGCGGAGATTCTCAATGAAAGCCTGAGGTTCAAGGCCCAGATGGAGCCAGCCAGAGCAGCTAGTAACCCCAACAGGAACCCCACCCGAATTCAAAAAGGCTGACGAAAGTGACATCAGCACAAAGCAGATTGCTGATTGGTAGTTCATGGATAAGTTGATTTTCTCTACTTTAAAGCTACAGTTCTAGCTTTTTTTTAAAAAAAGAAAGAAACTTAAATAATTTTCTACTTGGCTTAAATTTAGGGTAAGAGTATTTTAACTAAAGGTATGGCAAGGGAGCTCAGTCCCACGTGTTGCACGGCCTGCAGAATGTGGGAAGTCTTAGCTATTCCTGGCAGTCTGGAAGTGCCACCGGTTTGACCAGCTTGAGCGCCAGGTTTTGGAGCTTGTGTATCGGCTGGAGGCACAGCAGTGCATCCACGAGGCTGAGAGTTACATGGATAGCACGTTTTTAGATGTGGTCACCCTGCAGTTTAAGGAAGTGCAGTCAGAGAAGGAATGGGTGACCACCAGTCAGAAGAAAGGAGGCAAGCAGATAGTCAGGAAAGCCCCATTGTGCATCTCACTCAAGAACAGTATTTCTGTGTTGGAAAACTGTGAGAGTGACGGTTCCTCTGGGGAATGCAGCCAGAGCCCTGCTGCACAAGGCGGGAGGAGAAAGAGAGGAAGAGCAATATTGGTATGAGACTCAATAGTAAAGGGTTCAGACAGGCATTTCTGTGGCCGCAGATGTGACTCCAGGATGGTGCGTTGCCTCCCTGGGCCAGGGTCAAGGATGTCACTGAACGGCTGCAGGGCATTCTTAAGGCGGAGAGTGAAAGGTAAGAGATCGTGGTTCACATTGGTACCAACGACATAGGTAGAAAAAGGGATGAAGTCCTGTCACAAGAATTTAGGGAGCTAGGTAGCCGATTGAAAAGCAGGACCTTAAAGGTTGTAATCTCTGGATTGCTCCCAGTGCCACATTTGAGTATAGGAATAGGCGGATAGAGCAGATGAATGTATGGCTGAAGAGTTGGTGCATTCCTTTAGATTCCTGGATCACTGGGACCATTTCTTGGGAAGGCAGGACCTGTACAAGCCCGACGGGTTGCACCTGAACCGGGACCAACATTCCCAGGGTTTGCTGATGCTGTTGGTGGGGGTTTAAACTAATTTGGCAGGGGGGTAGGATAGGGGGTAGAGGTATAGTAGGGGGTGATGTACGTACAAGTATAGAAGAGAAAACAAATCAGTCTGGAAGGCAGAGCATATATAGTCAAATTAAGGCACAAGGTAACATGGCTAGACTGGATGGCATTTATTTTAATGCAAGGAATCTTGCGAGTAAGGCAGATGAGTTGAGGGTGTTGATTAACACATGGGGTATGATATCATTGCTACCACGGAGACATGGTGAGGGAGAGGCAGGACTGGCAGCTCAATTTTCTGGGGTATAGAATCTTCAGGTGTAGGGGACGGGTGTATAAGAGGAGGAGGTGTCGCAATATTGATCAAGAAGTAAATTGCTGCAGTAAGGAAGAATGATATCTTAGAAGGTTCATCAAATGAGGCCATATGTGTAGAACTTAAAAGCAAAAAGGGGGCAATCACAATGCTGGGAATGTACTATAGACCCCCAAACAGTCAGGGAGAGATAGAAGGGCAGATATGTAGGCAAATCTCAGAGAAGGGTAAAAATAATAGGGTAATAATAGTAGGGGATTTCAGCTTTCCCAATATTAACTAGGATAAGCAAAGTTTGAAAGGTTTAGAGGGGGCAGAATTCTTAAAATGCATCCAGGAGAGCTTTTTAAGCCAGCACTGTGAAAGTCCTACAAGAGAGGGGCGGTGCTGGACCTGGTTTTAGGGAATGAAGCCAGGCAAGTGGTAGAAGTGTCAGTGGGGGAGCATTTCAGCGATAGTGACCATAACTCAGAAAGCTTTAAGATAGTTATGGAAAAGGACAAAGATGGACCGGAAATAAAGGTTCTGAATTGGGGGAAGCTGATTTTTATATGATAAGACAAGATCTGGCCAAAGTGGACTGGGAGAAGCTACTTACACGCAAATCTACACCAGAGCAGTGGGAGTCATTCAAAAAGAAAATAGTGAGAGTGCAGGGCCAACATGTTCCCCTAAAGGTGAAGGATGGGACCAATAAGTCCAGAGAACTCTGGATGTTGAGGAATGTACAGAATTGGATAAGGAACAAAAGGGAAGCTTATGGTAGATACTGAGGGCTTAAAACAGTGGAAGCCCGAGAGGAGTATAGAAAGTGCAGGAGGTTACTTAAAAAAGAAATTAGGTGAGCGAAGAGGGGGCATGAAAAAACACTGGCAGGTAAAATAAAGGAAAATCCAAAGGCGTTTTTTAAGTATATTAAGGGCAGGGGGATAACCAGGGAAAGAGTAGGGCCCATTAGGTACCAAAGTGACAAACTGTGTGAGGAGCTGGAAGACATAGGTGAGGTTTTAAATGAATACTTTGCATCTATATTCACTCTAGAGAAGGATGATGTAAGTATAGAAATCAGGGAGGGGGACAGCAATATACTTGAATAAATTAGCAATGAGAGGGAGGAGTATTAGCGGTTTGGTGGGCTTAAAAGTGGATAAAACCCCAGGTCCAGATAAGATACATCCCAGGCTGCTGAGGGAGGCAAAGGAGGAGATTTCAGGAGCCGTGACATTAATTTCAAATCCTCTCTGGCCACAGGAGAGGTGCCAGAGGACTGGAGGACAACTAATGTGGTACCATTATTCAAGAAGGGCAGTAGGGATAAACCAGGAAACTATAGGCCAGTGAGTCTAACATCAATGGTAGGGAAACTTGTGGAAAAAATTCTGAGGGGCAGAATTAATCTCCACTTGGAGAGGCAGGAATTAATCGAGGATAGTCAGCATGGCTTTGTCAGGGGGACATCATGTCTAACAAATTTGATTGAATTTTTCAAGGAGGTGACTAGGTGTGTAGATGAGGGTGGTGTAGTTGATGTACTGTACATGAACTTCAGTAAGGCTTTTGACAAGGTCTCGCGTGGGAGACTGGTTAAGAAGGTAAGAGCCCATGGGATCCAGGGCAACTTGGCAAATTGGATCCAAAATTGGCTTAGTGGCAGGAGGCAGAGGGTGATGGTCAAAGCTTGTTTCTGTGGCTGGAAGCCTGTGTCCAGTGGTGTACCACAGGGTTTGGTACTGAGTCCCTTGCTGTTTGTAGTGTACATTAATGATCTAGACATGAATGTAGGAGGTATGATCAGTAAATTCACAGATGAGACGAAAATTGGTGGTGTGGTAAAAAGCAAGGAGAAAAGCCTTAGGCTAGAGGACGATATATAGAAGGGCTGGTCAGGTGGGCAGAACATGGCAAATGGAATTTAATCTTGAAAAGTATGAGGTGATGCATTTTGGGAGGACTAACAAGGCAAGGGAGTACATGATGAATAGTAGGACCCTAGGAAGTACAGAGGATCAGCAGGACCTTGGTGTGCATGTCCATAGATCTATGAAGGCAGCAGGACAGGTAGATAAGGTGGTTAAGAAGGCATATGAGATACTTGCCTTTATTAGTGAAGGCATTGAATACAAGAGCAGGGAGGTTATGATGGAGCTGTATGAAGTGTTAGTTAGGCTAAATCTGGAGTACTGTGTGCAGTTCTGGTCGCCACACTATAGGAAGGAAGTGATTTCACTGCAGAGGGTGCAGAGGAGATTCACTAGGATGTTGCCTGTGCTGGAGCGTTTCAGCTATGAAGAGAGAATAGATAGGCTGGGGTTGTTTTCCTTAGAGCAGAAAAGGCTGTGGGGGCATCTGATTGAGGTGTACAAAATTATGAGGGGCATAGATAGGGAACAACTTTTCCCCTTAGTGGAGGGGTCAATAACCAGGGGGCATAGATTTAAGGTAAAGGGCAGGAGGTTTAGAGGGGATTTGAGGAAATTTATTTCACCCAGGGGGTGGGAGGGTATCTGGGACTCACTGCCTGAAAGGAACTCTCACAACATTTATGGAGTATTTAGATGAACACTTGAAACACCATAGCATACAATGCTACAGGCCAAGTGCTGGAAAATGGGATTAGAGTAGATAGGGGCTTGATGACTGACGTGGACATGATGGGCCGAAGGGCCTCCTTCTGTGCTGTAAAACTCTATGACTCTATGGGGGGGCAGGCAAGAAAGTGGCGTTGAGGCCACGATCAGATTGGCCATAACTTTACTGAATGGAGAAGCAGGCTCGAGAGGCTGAATGGCCTACTTTTGCAACTATTTCCTATGTTTTTATGCTCTTATCTCAGTTATCACCACCTGCAAGTTCCTCTCCAAACTACATACCATCCTGACTTGCCACGATATCGCTGTCTCTTCACTGCTGCAGAGTCAAAATCCTGGAACTCCCTTCCTAACAGCACTGTGGGTGTACCTACTCGACATGGAATGCAACAGTTCAAGAAGGTGCCATTGACACCCACATCCCATGAAAGAACAAATAAAAAATGTTTGACTTTCCATGAAATTTTTCCCCCCAAATGGAATTCATTCCACCACTCAGGGTACATTTCTTCAACCATGCGGCACATTTGCCTTCACCATTGCAATTTCTTGCAATAAGATATCCTGTTCCTGTTCACAGGTCACCTTCTCATCACTTCAGAAATAGTCATTCTATCCTCCCAGCTGTACCCTATTCTTCCTGCCATTCTAAAAGCATCAGACTTCTATTTCTATACTTCTATTTTGTGCATCACAATATATACAATCCTCACCCAGAAGCCATGTAATCTCCTGAGGAAGGTGTAAAAACATAAAAGCCCAAGTCAACTGGGGAAAAGAAACCTGGAAAACTCCTCTCCCACCCAGTTAGGTGATCAAAACTAGTCCAGACCAGCATTCTGATTCCATTATTTCTAAACGGTATGAAGTGATCTCCGCTCAGCCAGAAACAGGGTCAGCTCTCACTTGAAGGGATTTAGCAAATCATGGTTCACAACATGAGCCGGCAGCCTGTTCAACAGATCCTCTATTCTCTGGTAAAAGAACCACCTCAGAGTCACAGAATTGTTATGGTGCACCGTGTGTGCACCAGTTCTCCGAATGAGCATTATGACTCAGTGTCATTCTCCTGCCTTTTCCCCATAACCCTGCACATCATTTAAATAGAAACAATCATCTAATGCCCTCTTGAATACCTCGATTGAACCTGCCCCCACCACACTTCCAGGCAGTGCCTTCCAGACTCGAACCACTCACTGTGTGAAAAAGCATTTTCTCACATCGTATTTGTTTCTTTTGAAAATCACTTTTAATCTGTGCCCTCTTGTTCTCAATCCTTTTACAAGCATGTAGTAATTATAATTTTGATAAACATAGGACTGTATCTTTAAGAATAATCCTGTGTTGAAAGATCACGTGATCTGTGCAAACCAATAAGTTAGCAGCACGGGGAACCTCTAGGGGAGAGTTATTCTTTAGTTATAGAGTTTGATACACGCATGTAGTTGCTGCTGCTGTCTGATAAATAAAGTTCAACATTTCCACCAAGAAAAGTTGCCTGGAACATCAACTCTACAACAAAGTGGCGACGAGGATAAATCAGATCCAGTACTGTCCCTCGCCCAGTGATTGTGTTTAATTAGAAAGAAAGGAAGATATACTCATCCGAGGTGCCATAGTTTGGCAGAATTGATCCCTTCGAGCCAGACACAGATGACTGGTCTCAGTATATAGAACATCTTGCTTTCTACTTTCAAGCCAATGAAATCAAGGGGGAGGAAAAAAGGAGAGTGATTCCCCTGAGTATTTGTGGGAGCAAGACCTACAGTTTACTTCGAAGCCTGACGGCCCTCAGTGCCCTAGATTTGAAGACTTTCAGTGAATTAGTAGACCTCGTTATGGGACATTTCCAATCCAAGCCTTCAGTCACAATGCAGAGGTTCAGGTTCAATTCACGGAATAGAGCCCTGGGAAAGACCATTGCTACCTATGTGGCCAAATTAAGTGGAATATTGTGATTAACAGAATATTGCGATCTCAGTGAAACCCTGAATGATATGCTCAGGGATTGTTTGGTATGTGGCGTGAAAGAGAATGCTATTTAGCAAAGACTGCTGGCTGAAGTGGATCTTGATTTTAAGAAAGCGTTAGAAATAGCGCTTGCGATGGAAAGTGCTATAAGGGATTCACAGGTGATTCAAGGTGCGCAAAATGACACCGTTCTCCTAATTGGGCAGGAACAGTCAGCCAAAGGTGGCACAAAAAGCCGGGACTCCGCCACAAAGTGGGAAACAGCCCTACTAAATGAAAGTTTAGAGGGAACCGCTTAGCAGCAAAATCGAAAACTAATTTTTACTGATGTGGGAAAAAATCATACACCTAACAATTGGCAATTTTAAAAGGTGGAGTGTTATTTTTGTCACAAAAGTGGACACATATGGAAACATTGCAAAGCAAGGTTAAAACAGGCTTCCAGGCAGCTAACAAATTCCAATGAAGTATACAGTGAGGAGGAGCCAGAAACAACCAATTCTGACATTTATTCCTTATTCAACATGATAGTTGGGAAGACAGAGCCAATTATGTCACAGTGCAAGTGAATGGTAAACTGTTAAAAATGGTAGTAGACACAGGTGCTTCTACCACTGTAATAAGAGAACACACTCTCAGATATTTAAATAAAGGTGTTCAACAATTAAATTTGGAACAAACATCTGCCAAGTTGAAAATGTACACATGCAAAGAAATCCAGGTAAAAAGTATCACCAGAGTAACTGTTCATTGCAGACATCAAACAGTACATCTGCCACTGATGGTATTAGAAGGCAGAGGACCAAGCCTCCTAGGCTGAAATTGGTTGAGGGAAATTAACCTTGATTGGCCAGAGAGATTTCAAATGGAAGCTGGAAGAGTTCCTGAATGGAAATAAGAACAAGGCAAGGTACTTCAGAAAGAGCCTGGAGAGTCCAAGGACTGCAACAGGATGAAAAAGGAGTGTGTAGCCATTCAGCAACCTGAAGAAATGAAGACTGTCTTAAACAACGACATGGAAGAGCAGCAGAAGAAACCCAAGGAGCTTCTGCTGAATTACAGAGTTCAAGATGAAGCAAGTGAGCTTTGCAAAGAAAAGGAAAACTTGTTGAGAGACCTTCACACACTACAAGGGTCCCTCAAGTCAAAGTTTGTACCTCTGGAAAATTACGAAGAGAAGCAGAAAGAATTTAACATCAATCTGAACAAACTGGAGAACCAGTTGGCAGAGAAAACGCAGCAATGTTCAAGGTTCCAGGAGGAAGCCAACAGATACAAGAAGGAGACAGAAGAGCTGAAGAATCAGCTGAATGAAGCTAAAGAAGCATTGAAAGTAAAAGTTGTAGAGCTTTCCAAGGTGTGAGTAGATAATGAAGTCATGGGTAGCTCAACTACTAAGACAAGTTGAAATTTCATCTGAGAGAAATTTGGCTGACAATGAAGTCAAAAAGAAGACCGAGACTAAATCCTGTGCTAAAAAGAAGAAACATAGGAAGAGAATGCAGAATTATTGATGAGGCACCATCTTCAAACAAGACTAAGCCTGACACTTCCCAATTTGGAGTGGAAGGTGGAAAAAAGTCAAGGGAACCAAAAAGCGATTCATGATTTGCATAGTCATGAATGACAATTTACTGCTGGAGATGCAGTATATGTAAGGGGTTTCAGTGGAGGACCAAAGTGGTTACCTGGTAAAGTAAACTCTGTGACCGGACCAGTGTCGTACCATGTGGAAGTGGAGGGCCGGATCACCCGTAAGCACGTGGATCATTTAAGAAAAAGAGATATCCCAACAAAATGATGTTCCACCTGTAACCATTGCTGAATCTGTGGTTCCTGTTGAAGTTGCTCAACCAAGGATAGACATGCCCGATGTCTCTATTGGTGTGGAAGACACTGAACTGCCTGTGTCTAATGAGGTGTCTGATGTTAATGCTGTTCCAGAGAATGTGGCTCCTGCAAAAGAATCGGAAGTTGTGGAGCTATGATGTTCCACATGGATCAGGAAACCACCTGATAAAATGAACTTGTAATTTCATGATAAAAGCAAAATACTGCAGATGCTGGAAATCTGAATCAAAAACAGAAAATGCTGAAAAAACTCAGCAGGTCTAGCAGCAGCTGTGGAGAGAAAAAAAGTTAACATTTTGAGTCCGTATGACTGAAAAAGAGTCATTCTGCTGTTAGACCTGCTGAGTTTTTCCAGCATTTTCTGTTTTTGTTTGTAATTTCATGACCTGTGAAAATATTGTAATGTCATGCGATAAATACCCTTGTAAATACAAAATGTACAGGAAAGTTTAGGGGGAGGAGTGTAGCAATTATAGTTTTAATAAACTTGGGCCGGAGCTTTAAGAATAATCCTGTGTTGTAAGGTCACGTGACCTGTGTAAAACAATGAGTTAGCAGCACAAGGAACCTCTAGGGGAGAGTTCTTCTTTAATTATAGAGTTTGATGCACGTTCAATGTTTCCACCATGCCTGGAAAATCAACTCTATAACAGAGCAGGAATAGTTTCACCCTATCTACTCTGTCCAGCCCCCTCATGATTTTGAACGCTTCTATCAAATCTCCTCTTCGGCTCCTCCTCTCCAAGAAGAACAGTCCCAACTCCTGCAACCTATCTTCATAGCTGAAGTTTCTCATCCCTGGAACTATTTTTGTAAACCTCTTTTGCACTCTCTCTCCAATGCGTTCACATCCTTCCTAAAGAGTGGTGCCCAGAACTGTATACAACAGTCCAGCTGAGGTCTAACTCCTGACATCTAACCTGTTCTGCCTTTACATGACTTAAGCCTGTGATTCCTGGTCTTCCCTAACCTATTTAGGTGAAACAAATTGCCTACAGAAACACAATCTAATCCCTTCATCATCTTGTAAACCTTGTTCAAATCTCTCCTAAGTATACACTTCAATAAATGTAGAGATGCTGCTCTGAGCCTATCTTGGTTCAAAGGTGCTTTAAAATGGGGATTAATCTCCTGTTCTTCCTCTGCACCCTTTCCAAAATCTCATTATCATATGAAAGGTTAATATACATACTCATTTAGCAATGACAACATTAGTTTTGTGGCAGGATAGCATTGATTTTGAGTGACACGGCTATTGGTACTAAATCTGTGATGTCAGTTTCGGTGGTGGTACCTTGGATAATTTCAAGGTAAATGAAAGGGACATTAGCTCCTCAGATTTTCTTTGGATAGTGAGAGTAATGCAAAGCTGCAGAAAACAACATTTGGGGGAGGAGGAGGAGGAAGAGAGACCTTGAAGGAGCAGGGAGTTTTACTTTGCTGAAGTGGGCAGGGTAATCTGTATAGTTGCATGTGTGGCTGATGTTTGCGGCAGGATATTTGTATAGCTTTACCAGTCGACTCAAGCATGTGCTCCACTTATAGGAGAGGTGCAGTGTTGTGATATTCTAATTAAACAGTAAACGGGCACAGAGAAAGGTTGGGATTGTGTCACACGTTAAATAACTGAGCGGTTATGAGGATTAGTGAAGGGTGCTGCAATGATGTGGTAGGCTATGTGGATAAATGATTATTTGCTTATCCCCTCTCAAGGTCCTTCTCTGCTTTTCTCCAGTGAGGAACGCAGACTAACAACCTACATTCAGGACTTTTACCAATCTCACTGTTTGATCAATTACTGGGCAATGCAGAGGAGTATTGGCTTCCTTCTGATTTTTTTCTCCTCTGTCTCTTTGTAGCACTTCTTCCAAATGCCCTCTATGCGTGATAACAAGTACAAATCTAAATCAAACTGCTACCTTTGGTATGACATTGCTGCTCATTCCCTGGAAGCTATTACTTTTGCAAGCCTTTTGCCAAAGAATGCTCGACTGCAGTTGCTTTATGTGTTAAGTAATGCACTTTTCCCAAAAGACTGGGACTGAATCATCTCAAAGTGTGTTTATTGGTCCCTGCAGACTAGAAAAAAGAATCTATTTTCCATTACACCCACAAAAGTGAAATGTGCTTACAAAAAAAACCAGAAAAGTGCACTTACATTTTACTAAATTTGCCAGTTTGCTGCAGTGGTAGCAGTCTCACCTCTGGGACTGAATCATCTCAAAGTGTGTTTATTGGTCCCTGCAATAAATATCGAAGGAGTTGATGGTGCTGTCTTTCAGATGAGATGTTAAACTGAGGCTCCATATGGCTGTTTTGCAGGGTGTAGAAGATATCATAGCACTATTTAAAAATGAGCAGAGGGAGCAGAGGAGTTCTTCCAGTATTCTTGCCAACATTTATCCCTCAACTAGCATCAAGTTAGGTTAATTCATTCCTTCATTCACCGTTTCTCTTGTTGCGTACAAATTGGGTAGGTGGCAACAGTGGCTGCATTTCAAACCTAATTGGCTGTGAAATAATTTAGGATGTCCCAAGGACATGTACAGTACTTTCTAATGGCAAGTTTTTTTCTGTCCACCTGATTGAATTTGATGAACTTCACCAACCCTCACAAGTCCAATTTCTCTAATGGATTCCATATACGAAAACCATTACAGCTCCTAGAGGATGGATATATCCTGTTTAATCTGTTTCATGCACACTGTGATGTAATTTAAAGTAAGTTGTTAGAAATGTTTAAGTTTGTTATGTAAGATTGTTATGTTTTGGGACTGTCTCTTTAATTTAGGGTAAAATGGAGGAATGAAGAGGATCATGTGACCTACAAAAATACGAAATAGGAGCAGAAGAAGGTCATTCAGCCCCCCAAGCCTGCTCTGCCATTCAGTAAGATCATGGTTGATCTGTTTGTGTTTCGAATTCCACATTCCCATCTATCCCCAATAACCTTTGATTCCCTTGCCTAACAAGAATCTATCTACCTCTGCCTTAAAAATATTCAATGACCCCACCTCCACCACCTTCTGAGGCAGAGAGTTCCAAAGTCGTACAACCCTCAGAGAAAAAAATTCTCCTCATCTCTGTCCTAAAAGGCTGACCCCTAATTTTAAAACAATGCCCCCTAGTTCTGGACTCACCCACAAGAGGAAACATCCTTTCCACTTTCACCTTGTCGAGATCGTTCAGGATCTTATATATTTCAATCAAGTCACCCCTCAATCTTCTAAACTCCAGTGGAAACAAGCCCAGTCTGTCCAATCTTTCCTCATAAGATAACCCACTTATTCTAGGTTTCAATCCAGTAAATCTCCTCTGAACAGTCTCCAAAACATTTACACTCTTCCTTAAATAAGGAGACCAAAGCTGCACACAGTATCCTAGATGTGGACCCACAAATACCCTGTATAACTGGAGCATAACATCCTTACTTTTATGTTCAATTCCTCTTGTAATAAAGGATAGCATTCCATTAGCCTTCTTGATTACATGTTGTACCTGCATACTAACTTTTTGTGACTCATGCACGAGAACACCTAGATCCCGCTGCACCTCGAAATTCTCCATTTAAGTAATACTTTGCTTTTTATTTGTCCTGCCAAAGTGAACAGCTTCACATTTTCCCACATTATACTCCATCTGTCAGATTTTTGCCCACTCACTCAACCTATCTATATCGGTCTGCAGCCTCCTTACGTCCTCTTCACAACACTTTCCTGCCTATCTTTGCAAATTTAGCGACCATGCCATTGCACCCCTCATCTAAGTCATTGATATAAATTGTTAAAAATTGAGGCCCCAGCAGCCCCTGTGGGTCTCCACTCGTCACGTGCTGCCAATCAAAGAAAATACCTATATATGCATACCCTCTGGCCAGAAACTTACCTATGTCGGGCAGGCGGGGTGGGAGCGGGCGGGGAGGGCGCGGAGCCAATCGCCGCCCACGATCAGCTGCGCGCCACCATTTTACGTGGACGGGCATGACACACAGCCAGTAGCACTTTTTAGCGCTACCTGTGTGGGCGGGGGCAGGAGGGAGAGTCAGGGCCTGCACTCTTTCGCGCATGCACGCGAAAGAGCGTAGACAGGGAGATTAAGTTGAGAGTAAAATTTTGTAAAAAAGGATGAAAATAATTATTTAAACATGTCCCATCATGGACAGTGTCACATGAGCTAGGGTTTGTTTGTGAAATGTGTAAAATTAATCAATAACTTTATAAAACCTTCAGGAAACCTCATCCCGCCCGTGGATGAGGTTTCCTGAAAAGCGTGAAGGCTGCTTGGGCTTTTTGCCTGCCCGCCAACCTTAAGGTTGGACAGGCAGTTTTGGTAACAGTTTTAATTGGGTTTTTAATGGCCTTAATACGCCGTTGAAAGTTCGGTGGGCGCGCAGCCGCCTCTGGCGTGCGCCCGCCGAACAAAATATCTAAATGATGTGCGATGACGTCGGGACGCACGCCTGATGTCATTTTGCACATCGGCGTGTCATGCCACCCCCGCACACCGACAGCAATATTCAGGCCTCTGTTTTCTGCCAGCCAATCAATCCTCTATCCATGCCAATATGTTACCCCACTGCACCATAAGCTTTTATTTTCTGCAATAACCTTTGATGTGGCATCTTATCAAATGCCTTCTGGAAATCCAAGTACAGTAAGCCTATAGGCTTCCCTTTATCCATAGCACAAGTTTCTCCTTCAAAGAACTCCAAAAAATTGGGTAAACATGATTTCTCTTTCATAAAACCATGCTGACTCTTCCTGATTACCTTGAGCTTTTATAAGTGCCCAGCTATAACCTCCTTAGTGATCAATTCTAACACCTCCTCCACGACAGACGACAAGCTAACTGGCCTATAGTTTCCTGTTTCCTGCCTCCCTCCCTTCTTGAATAGAGGGGTTATATTAACTACTTTCCAATCTGATGGAACCTTTCCAGAATTTGGCGAATTTTGGAAAATTAACACCAAAGCATCTACCACCTCATTAGCCACCTCTTTTAAGACCCTAGGATGAAGTCCATCAGGACCCAGAGACTTGTCAGCCCGCAGCTCCAACAGTTTGTTCAGTACCACTTCCCTAGTGATTGTAGTTTCACCAAGTTCCTTCTCCCCTCCACCTCCTGATTTACAGCTTTTACTGGAAGGTATTTTGTATCTTCTATGGTGAAGACAGAAGCAAAATATTTCTTCATTTCATTTGCCATTTCCTTATTATCTACCATTAACTCTCCATTGTCATTCTCTAGAGGACCAACGCTCACTTTACTTACTCTTGTGGTTTTAAATACCCATAGAAACTCTTGCAATCCTTTTTTACATTTCTAGCTGGCTTCCTCTCATACTCTAATTTCTTTCTCCTGATTAACCTTTTAGTCATTCTCCGCCGTTCTTTATATTCTGACCAATCATTTGATCTGCCATTCATCTTTGTGCAGTTATATGCTTTTTCCTTAAGTTTGATGCTTTCTCTAACTTCTTTAGTTAACCGCGGATGGTGGGCCCTCCTCTTAGCATTTTTCTTTATAATAGGAACATACTTATTCTGAGTATTCTGAAAAATCCCCCTAAATGTCCACCACTACTTCTCTTTTGATCTACCCTCTAGCCTGGTATCGCAGTTCACCTCAGTTATTCAATTTTCATGCCCACATAGTTGCCCTTATTTAAGTTTAAAATAATAGTCTTAGACCCATTCTTCTCCCTTTCATGCTGGATGTAAAATTCAATCATATTGCTGCTTCATTGGAGTGCCTTTACTCAGAGGTCATTAATTAATCCTGTCACATTACAAAATACCAAGTCTAATATAACCTGCTCTTTGGTTGGTTCCAGAACGTGCTGCTCTAAGAAACTACATTGAAGGCATGCTACGAATTCTTCATCCAGACTACTGCCAATCTGCCAATCAGATTTTTCCAGTTTATATGTAGATGAAAATCACCCATGATTATTGTTGTCCCTTTGTCACAAGCACCCAATATTTATTCTTGTATATTTTGTCCTATATTTTGGTTACTTTTGTGTGCCTGTAGATCACTTCCACTAGTGACTCCTTTCCCCTGCTATTCCTCATCTCCACCCAAACTGATTCTATATTCTAATCTCCTGAACCAAGGTCATCTCTAACTATTGCAACAATGCCATCCTTGATTGATAGTGCTGCCCCACCACCTTTACCTAGCTTCCTAGTCTTCTTGAATGTCATATACCCCTCAACATTCAGGACCCAATCCTCGTCATCGTGCAGCTACATCTCCGTAATTGCTATTAATGTGTGCTGTCAATTCATTTACTTTGTAATGATTGCTGTATGCATTCATTACAGAGCCTTTAGCAGTAAGGCACACACAGGGAGGCAGGAGACGACGCCTGAGTGAGATGGAGACCAAGTGTATAGTGAATTAGGTTCACGTGGGAATTCAGTGCACAGGGAAATAGGTGTAGTATACATGGGAATTAGTCTAAGTTAATTAAGAAAGTAATAAAGTTAAGTTAACTAAATAACATAAGTAACAACAGCAAGACAGGTGTTATGTTGCAGCTGTGGAATATGGTGCTTTTGGACGCCAAGGCAATCCAGGACAAATACATCTGCAGAAAGTATAAGCAGCTGGTGGAATTCCAGATCAGGATTATTGATCTGGAAGTCGAGCTGTAGACACTGCGCAACATAAGGGAGGGGGAGAAATACCCGATCACTTTGATCCAGAAGGCGGTCACATCCCTTAGAAAAGGGTCATCTGTTTTGGACAGTGGTGAGGGACAGGAGGATGTGATCATGAGTGAGGCAGGTAAAGGTATCGAGCAAAGAGTAGTGGAGAAGCCTCAGACTTTGCAATTGTCAAACAGGTTTGAGGTGCTCACAACCTATGTGGACGAAAGCAAGGTCTGCAAGGTGGATGAGCTGGCTGGCTATGGCATTGTGGTACAGGAAGCTATTCAAGCAGGGGGAGCAAAAAGGAATGTAGTGGTAGTAGGAGACAGTATAGTGTGAAGGGGATTGACACTAGTCTCTGCAGCAAAGAGCAAGAGCCCAGAAAGCTGTGTTGCTTGCTTGGTGTGAGGGTTTGGGAGGTCTGCTCAGGAGAGGAACTTGCAGTGGGAGGGGGAGGATCCAGTTGTCATGGTCCACATAGGTACCAACAATATAGGCAGGACAAGGAAAGAGGTTCTGTATAGTCGGTATGAAGAGCTAGGTACTAAATTAAGAAGCAGAACTTCAAAGGTAGTAATTTCTGGTTTATCACCTGAGCCGCATGTAAATTGGCAGAGGGCAAATAAGAATAGCAAAGTGAATGCATGGCTCAAAGACTGGTATATGAGAAGTGGGTTCCAGTTTGTGGGGCACTGGCATCAGTACTGGGGAAAGTGGGAGCTATACCATTGGGACGGTCTACACCTGAACCATGCTGGGACCAGTGTTCTAACGAGCCACATAACTAGGGAAGTAGAGAGGGCTTTAAACTAAACAAAGGGGTTGAGGGGTCAAGCTTGGGTAGAGGTAGAAAATCAAAGGGTAGAGTCAAGGCAGGAAAGCAAAATAGTAATATGGGAAATGAAGGTCAGACAATGGCAGGAAGGAACAGAGAGACAAAAACCTAAGAATACACCAACAGTCAAGACTAGATGTTATAAAGATAACAAAAAGACAAAACTAAAGACCTGTTCTGATTTCTGCCCGACCCAAGCCTGGATGGCTTGTTTGTTAAAAGTTAAAGGGAGTCCAGGTTGTCTGAGTGGGAAGAAGGTGTGAGTTATTCACACCTGTAAACAATGACCAGGGCAGCTGTGCTGGTGGTGGATAGACTGTTAGTCTCCAAGTCACAGGGAGGTATTAGGAGTGTCAAATTTTGTAAACGGTAATACTTTAAATTGCCTATTTAACATCAAGATGGAATGGAGCTGGATCTAAAGGATATCTAATTAGCATTTCTACCTGGCTACAAGGCCCATCAAGGTCTTGTAGCATGGTAGGTAGTGTCAATCCCTGCCTCTGAGCCAGAAGTTCCAGGTTCAAGTCCCACCCCAGGGCTTGGTGGCCAAGGAAGGTGCGTTCATAACAGGACCAAACATGTTGAGTATCAACCTGCAAATTCTTCCAACACATGCAATGGCAGGTTTAAGAGCGGGAGAGATTCCTGGTCAGTCATGTGATAGTAAGTTGAGGCCTCTATCATCACTATCTGTGGTTCCAAACTACACCAGGTATGTGAAATTACATGTTATCACAGCAGCTCGAACTCCCTGAGTGAACTGTAACACCCCACTACCACAAGGCCCATGTGATTAATGTTGCTATGGAGATGAGCTTTGAGAGGGGAACAGGCCATAAAAAGTCATTGTAGTATTGTCTTACAGGATTTTCTTAGAGTATCCCTGAACCTCACAGACAAGGTCAGTCTGCAAAAACCTGGGAGGGAGAGAGAGAGAGAGAGCAGAGCAGAAAGATAGAGGCAGCTAATCCTGCTCTTTAATTAAGCAGAGACAATGCTGGCCCTGTCGGTCACCATGCAAAATTCGGGTGGGAGCTTACACTCAGGTTGAAGAGACCGAGTTTGAGATTGGATGACTTGCCTAGCTTGGCTAGAGGGAAGAATCTTCAATTCACCCCTCACTGTGAAAATCAGTTCAGGTATTAGAAGTTATCTGGCTGGAAAAGGTAAAAGGAAGCAAGCCATCGGGAGCTGAGGATAGCTTTGGATTTGTTCCTGGAGAATGAAGTGTCCACTAAAGGACAGTGAAGTATAACCATGGGAGGGAATTTTCTGCAAATGTTAAATGGGGGATTTTTTCTGTAGTTTAGAATATAAGATACCTACCGAATTAGACAATGTTGCTTTTAGTTTGTTTATTACAATAAAAGTCTTAAACTTGAAACCTCGTTTGATCATACTAGTCAGCCACTGGAAATTCAAATATCTTTAACAATTATTAACTTCTTACATGAATCATAGCAAAATAGAAATTGAACTGAACTAGCCATACAAATATTGTGGCTACAAGAGCAGGTCAGAGACCAGGAATCCTGTGATAAGTAACTCACCTCCTGACTCCCCAAAGTCTGTCCACAATCTACAACGCACAAGTCAGGAGTGTGATGGAATACTCCCCACTTGCCTGGATGAGTGCAGCTCCCACAACACTCAAGAAGCTTGACACCATCCAGAACAAAACAGCCTGCTTGATTGGCAGCACATCCACAAACATGCACTCCCTCCACCACCAACGCACAGTAGCAGCAATGTGTACCATCTACAAGATGCACTGCAGGAATTCACCAAGGCTCCTTAGACAGCCCCTTCCAAACCCACGATCACAACCATCTTGAAGGACAAGGGCAGCAGGTAGATGGGAACACCACCAACTGGAAGTTCCCCTCCAAGGCACTCACCATCCTGACTTGGAAATATGTCATCGTTCCTTCACTGTGGCTGGGTCAAAATCCTGGAACTCCCTTCCTAACAGCACAGTGGGTGTACTTATACCACATGGACTGAAGCGGTTCAAGAAGGCAGCTCATCAGCACCTTCTCAAGGGCAACTAGGGATGGGCAATAAATGCTGGCCCAACCAGTAAAGCCCGCATCCCGTGAATGAATAAAAAAGTAAGATATACACTCTGGGCTGAATTTTCCCAAGACAGCATGGCCTGAATTTTCCCCTCTGCAATTTGGGGGCGGGGCCCGCTCGCTGACGGGAAAATGATGTGGGATGATGTCGGGAGGAACCCCTGGCGTCATCCGGTCCATTTAACTCTTTAGGAAGGTGGACGGACAGCGAAATCAGCTGTCTGCCCGCCAACCTGTCAATGGCCAATTGAGGCCATTGACAGGGTAATTAAGATAATTAAAGACCTGCCCGTCCAACCTTAAGGCTGGTGGGCAGGCCAGGAGCCCCAGCGGGCTTCTGAAAAAACATGAAACCTAATCTACTGGCGGGATGAGGTTTCATGTCCGTTTTTAAAAACTTTAATAAATTTTATGTGATATTTATTAACATGTCCCATCTGGTGTGACATTGTCACATGAGGGGGACATGTTAATAATTTTTTAATTTTTCTATTTTTTAACTTTGTAACACTTTCAGTGCTCTCCCTGAGACAGCACTTAGTCTCAGGGAGCAGTGCACTCTTTTGCGCACATGCGGGAAGGAGCGCACTTTGACAGATGGGGAATCCCTCCCCCCTCCACACAGGAAGCGCATAGCACTTCCCATCGGGTGGCCCGCCCACTTAAAATGGCGTCGGGGCCCGTTTCAGCGGCAGAGTTTGGCTGCCCGCCCGCTGCCAAGCCGGTGGGGCCCGCCCGCCAACCGAGGGCAAAATTCTGCCCCATAAGTCCTGTAGCTGGGGCCAAAATGGGGAGGCTATCCCATTTCAGCCTGAGGCGGGATCCAAGGCCACATTGTGCCGGTGGTGGCCAGAGCTGCCGGACCCATCAGAGGGGATCCAGGACCAGGCAGGAGGCCTCAGTGATTGGAGGCTGTGGGAGTGTGGGGGTGGTTCCTGAGGTAGCAGTGAAGAGTTAGGTACAGGCCAGCCATTGTCGCCTGGGGGGCCCCCATCGTGGGCAAAATGCCTGCAGTGGTGAGAAGTGGACCCTAATCGGCCACTTAAATGGCTCAATTGGGCTCCTGGCAGGTGTGCAGTCTTTACCTGTTTTGCAACTGAATAATAGATTTCTACGTCAACTGGTGACACCTCCTGTCCTTGTGGTTCCATCTCCTTTATCTGCTTCTGTCATTTCTTGGCCACTTCTTACACTCTAACTCTTTTTGTTTCTCCGTCTGTTCTTTCTTGCATTTGCTTCTGTTGAGAGGGAAAGGAGCTCTTAATGAATTCCAACTACATTTGTGGTGGGATTTTCAGGAAAGCCCTGGCCCTCAATGGCTTCCTTGCTACCCGTATCCCTCACTTCCATCATATTTCCTATGCCTTAACTTCCCATTATCGCTTTTTCCCTGCCACTAACCCCTCAGTGCCATTATGTATTTCCTTTCAGCCTCTCAACAACTTTTGCTCAACACTACTATCCTCCCCTTCAAATCACTCCACTGTCACTCATTTCAACAGTTCATCCACTGCACACTGATCTAAAAGCCCTTGAGGAGACAGAGGCTCCTGTATCTCTAGCATGCTTCCCTCCTTAGATTCTCAATTCAAGTCTGTTTCCCTCAAAAATGCTTTGGTTCCATATAAATTTAAACTTCTCTTTTAGAAAATAAATCAAGTCAGCATGAAAAAGATGATCTCTGGTTGCCTCATAGCTGTTACATTAAAATGCTATCTCACAGCTATTAATAATTACCTTTCCAAATGACCTCATACATGTGAAGCAACAAAAAGAGAGATAAGCTGGTTTCAAAATTGAATTATTTTTTTAAAATTAACTATTTGGATGAAGTAAGAGCCCCTCACTTTCATACCTTCATTTTCTGTTTTGCTAGTTCTCTCTCAGCTCAGTCATTCTTATTCCCTCGGCTTAATACACTTCCAGAAGTTAATACAACCTAAACTAAAGCTTCACCAAGGCCAGAAGTTTTAGCTTGTCGGACAGGCATGCGCCCAACCCAACCACGGGTAAAATGACGCGCAATGATGTCGGGCGAGCTTCCCGACGTCATCGCGCACTTGCGCGATATTTCAGTCGGCGGGAGCGCGCTGGGGTCAGCAGTGTGCCCGCTGACAATTAAAAAGCCGATTGACTCCATCAAAATGGTAATTGGTTTAAAATTTTTGCTGCCCATCAAACCTTACGGTTGGTGGGCAGACGAAAAGGCCAAGCAGCCTTTGCATTATTTAAGAAACCTCATCCACGGGCAGGTTGAGGTTTCCAACATCAAATAAAAATAAAATAAAAAATGTTTAATTTAATTTATAACACGTCCCTGCTCATGCGACAGAGTCACGTGAGGGGACAGGTTATGTAACATTTTTTAAATCTTTGGGCAGAATCTTCAGTTTGGCGAGTGGGCCCAGCCCCCACTCGCCGACACATTAAGTGACACGCAGTGACGCTGGGCGTGCGACCCCACGTCACCGTGCATCATTCAGACCTTGAGATTGGCGGGCACGCGCCGAAGTCAGCTGCGCGCCCACTGAACTGTCAAAGGCCTGTTAAGGCCATTTAAATTCCAATTGAAATCATTTAAAAGCTGCCCGTCCAACCTTAAGGTTGGCGGGCAGGCGAAGAGCCCAAGTGGTCTTCACATTTATCATGAAATCTCATCCACGGGCGGGATGAGGTTTCAAAAAGGTTTTCAAACTTTAATAAAATTTTTCAAAAAAATTCATAGGGCAGGACCTTCCCCCCCGTCGGGGGGGTTGTGCGGGAGCGGGCGCGAGCGGGTGGGTTCCCAATCTGGGGGCGCGCTGCCATTTTATGTGGGCAGGCCAATTAAGGCTGCCAGGATGCGCCATGCACTCCCTGTGCGGGCGGGGTGGGGGGATTCCCTGAGCCCGGAGTGCGCTCTTTCGCACATGCGCGCAAAAAAGCGCACAGATCTCCCGGAGGCAAAGTGCTGCCTCAGGGAGATCGGCTCAGGTTTGAAAGTTTCAATAAAAAAGGGGAAAAATATTACTGACATGCCCACTCATGTGCCGCTGTCACATGAGCTGGGACATGTCAGCTCCTTTTATTTAAACATTTTATAAAATTTTTAATACCCTCATGAAACCTCATCGCGCCCGTGGATGAGGTTTCATGTTTTTTCAGAAGCCCGCCTGGGCTCCCGGTCTGCCCGCCAACCTTAAGGTTGGACAGGCAGGTCCATTAATCATGTTAATTGCTTTTTTAATGGCCTTAATAGGCCTCTGACAGTTCAGCGGGCGCACAGCCGAACCTAAATGACACAGGGTGATGTCGGGACGCACGCCCGATGTCACCCTGCATCATTTCACCCATCGGCAAGTGGGCCCCGCCACCCCCACCCCCCACCCCCTCCCCCCCGCTCGCCGAACAGAAGATTCTGCCAGTAGACATATCCCAGCTCACGTGACACTGTCACATGAGGGGACATGTATTAAAAATTTTTTTTTTCGTTATTAAAATTTTTAAAAATCAAACTAATCTCCCTGAGACAGCTCTGTGCCTCAGGGAGATTTCTGCGCACACGTGTGAAAGAGCACAGGCCCCGACTCAGCCTCCTCCCCCCCGCCCGCACAGGGAGTGCACAGCGCTTTCGGGTGCACGTCACGCTGGGCGGGCCTTAATTGTCCCCTTTCTAAATTCTCCCCTTAAATTATTCATCTCCCTGGGGCAGCTCTGTGTCTCAGGGAGTTTTTCCAGCACGCACCTGCACAGATGCACAAAGTTTGAGCTCTCACCCTCCTCCCCCTCCCCTTCCCCCACCACACAGACAGCGCTGAGCATTGCCACATGCGTTTCACGCTGGGCAGGCTTTAATTGGCTTCCCGATTGCCCCCACCGAGCCTGCCCGACAAGGGAAAAATCCCTTCCCAAGTGTATAATTTGTACACTGCTATTGTTTCACTCTCTGACACACATTGGCATTCACACATTGTTTCACCCTTAGCTTCCAACCACATGAGCTCCATCGCCAAGGCTGCCTACTTCCACTTCTGCAACATCACCTGACCCTGACCGAGCCTCAGCTCATCTGCTGCTGAAACCCACAACCATGCTTTTGTTAGCTCTGGATTTGTCTATTCCAATGCTCTCCTCTCTGGCATCCCATTTGCCATATATACATGGAGGTCAACAGAAAATCTGCTGCCTGTAATTTGTACCATCTCTTTCACCAGTAATCCCTGTGATATCTGACCTACACTGGCTCAGAGAACACCTCAATTTTAAAATCCTGTTCCTAATTTTCAAATCTCTCCAATGGCCTCACCCCTCATTATTCAGCCCTTCCTTCCAAGATTTCTGCACTTCTCCAAATCTGGCCTCTTACACATCTCTTATTTAATTGCTCCACCACCAGCTGCAATGCTTTCAGCTGCCTTGTGCCCTAAGTTCTGGAATTGCCTCCCTTAACTGCTCTGCTATTATACAGTTCTCTCCTCCTTTAAGATGCTCTTTAAAACCCGTCCCTTTGACCAAATTTTTGGTAGTCAGTCCTGATTCCTCTTTCTGTGGCTTGGTGTAAAAAGCATTCTTTTTATTGATAACAATCTTTTTAAGCACCTTGGGATGTTTTACTATGGTATAGGTGCTATATAAATGCAAGTTGTTATTGTTATTTGATTCAAATAAGCAACAAGAATGACCGAGGTGAGCAACAGAAATGCCATGTTGGTTTATTTGGGTTGTTCCTCTGAGTTTGGAGTTAAGGCATATTGTTAGGACTGAGTTGAGGGAACTTTAATTTGCATCTAGCCTGTCCTTTTACTGATGTCAGAGTATTTGGGGCTAAAAGTGAAAAGCATCCATTCTGCAGCACGCATGTCCCTCACCTTGCTCAGCACACAAAAAAAATTGAAGAGAAAATAATTCTAAGATTATAGTACAGGCCAAAACAAAGAATCAATTAGGCCTGATATGTGTGGAAAAACTCAGTGTGGCTTTCTCCATTGTTTTCCTGAATCTCTGTACCTGAGCGGTAATGCATTGCATTTGTGTTGTACTGTTGCACCTATGAAATACACACTTGAGATGGAGACTCCACGCCGAGGACACTTAAAATCCAAAAATTATATTTGTTGAAAATGAATCCTACTTTTACAATCACATTGACAGGCCAGTTTATATAGCTGTCAGTCAAACAAGGCTTGAAACAAATGACTGTCCATTAAAAAGTCATTAAATGAAATGTTTGAGAATTAAATTGTCAATTACCATTGGCAAAGGTGAGAGTTGGGTTGCTCATCTGATGTTTAAGTGCTCACAATGCTGCAGGGCTATCCAATTAAAAAGCATTACCCCTTCTATATTAAATAAACATCTCAATAGTTGCATACTTCACAGTACAATATCATTCATTTGCAAACTGCTCTAAGTAAGCAAAACATTTGCCATCAACAGGAAACATGTTTTTGAGCTGAGATATATATGCTTTGGTTCTATGTTGAACCTATTGGAGCATCAACATGCAGTGCTGCAGAGTGCTAGGATGTGGTTTGTTCAGCTTCTATACTACAGAGGGAAGCTATAGGCTGCGCGCTTCCATACTTGAGCAGTAAATAAGAGACAAATCTGTCTCCATGTCCTTCTCACCTGCCTCCTGGCAACTGCCTTACTGAAAGAGGCCAGTGAGCTGGATAACTAGGATACATACGAGTCTTCTTTATCAAGGGATGGGGATGAAGGGAAGGCAATCTGGCAGAGTGGTTTACCTCCCCCCATTGAATTCCACTGAGTTTAATGGGATTAAAATCAAGTGGGTTCTATCACAGGTAGGTGATCCACTCCACCCGATTACTGCCCTGCCAGTAAAAACTAATGTCCACTTTCCTACCTGCCTTCATGTCCTCAGATGTTGTGTGACACGAAGAAACAAAGAAAAAAAAGGACATAGCTTTTAAAATTACAAACACAGGAAGCATTAGAAATAATTGCCACAAAATTTGGCTCTGTAGCGTCACTGTTTTCAGCACTATGAAAACTGGGTGACAAAAAGGTAAAGGGTCCGCTCCTGATGACTTCCAGTGCAGCCTGCGCTGATCACCATGTTTTAAAATATAATAGCACAGGCGTGCAAGGCTGGTGCCAGAAGCATCCAGAACGGGCAGGTTGTGACCTCAGCCAGTGCCTAACCTGATTTGGCACCCAAGCTGCCATTTTGGACTTCACTGGTCCTGTTAACAGCATCTCTTATACATGCACAGCAGAACATGCTTGCACGTGGGACACCCGCCAGCATTATTTAAAGGCATCATCATTCAACTTGCATGTGAGGTGCTTGTGACTTTCTTCATGCTGCTACAGAATGAATGAAAGTACTGCGCTGTTGGAGGAGTTGACAGAAGTCCTTTTTGTCCAGTGAGAGTGCTGTTGAATCTTTGGAGGAAATTGTGTGGATTTGAGCAACCTCTGAGTACACAAACTGCCTCCAGTCATTGGGGGACTGTACTCTTGAGCTGAAATATGGCAGGAAGGTAAAGCAGGGACAGCAGAGAGGAGAAACTGTTTCCAGAGGGAAGAGGAGGGCTCTCAGCAAGAAGCCATACACAACAAAGGTCTTCAGAAAGCACTTGTCCTACCAGGAGTAGAGCCTACAGCTCCGCTTCACCAAGGAGGTGGTTGTAGAGCTGTTCCACCTTCTCCAAACAAACCTACAGCTGAACAGCAGGGTGGTGTTGGCTCCTTCAAGGCGTCAATTTCTACACAGGCTGATCCTTCTAAGCTGGAGCCTGTAACATCACCAACATATCTTATTTTTCCCTCCATTGCTACATCTGCATGGACACAGAGGGCTGTATGCCTGGATAGGAGATTTAATTGTCTTCTTTATAAGCAGAGAGAAGATGGAAGGAAGTCCTGGTAGCAGGATTCCCAATGATGCAGGGAGCCATTGACTATACATACATGGCTCTGCAGATGCCCTATTTCAATAGGGAGATGTACTGCAACCACAAGGGATACCAGTCTGTGAACATACAGTTAATGTGCGGCCACATTCAGAGCATCACGTTGTTATATTCCCACTATCCTGCCAGCTGTAACAAGGCTTTCATCCTGTAGAAGTCAGCCTTTCCAAGGCTACCTGCCATGCATATGGCTAATGACTTCCCTCCACCACCCAAACTCACATGAACTGTGCTCCTATAATGACAGTGATGCTGCAACTAGGAACATTGTGGAGCAGTCTAACAGCATCCTAAACCAAAGGTTCCTGTACTCGCAGGAGTGTCTCCCCTGATTTGCATTGACACGCTGTGTCCTCCACAAACTTGCCAATATGAGGGTGCAACCCTGACCACCAGGGCATTGCCAACAACTTCAGGAGGATGAGAAGGATGGAGATGAGGCATCTGGGGCATCATCGCTCTGGGCGATCATCTCATCAGGCTCTACCTCCCCTGAAAATAATCACCAATCACCATTGCTCCACACCTTTCCATCCTCCACTGTAAGAGACCATCACAGCATCCTCATGGCCTGAATTAAAAGGCATCACCACACAACCATTCCATACCAATTTTATCCAAAACATTTCTAATAAATACATACCACATTCAACTATTCACTTTTGTGCTTTACTTTAGTGTCTGTCTCTCAAGTACCTTTGCCTGGCCTAGTGCTCCTACAGAGTGCTACCCCAGTGGCTGCAGCATTACCAGTGAATGTTGTTGACTTTCATAGTGGATACTGCAGATGGACTTGAAGGCCCAAATTTGTATTGTGTGATCTCAACATGGGTGGCAGAAGTCTGGGCTAGTTGGTTGACAGGCAACAATGGGGTCATTGGCAGAGTGGCAGTGGTGGGAGCACAAATGCTGCCATCTTGAGAGAGGACAGCAGGTTCACATTTCATGGAGTTACTGTCATCCTGAGGTGGCAGCTCAGAAATCCTAGTAATCTGTGGCCAGACAGATTGCTGGGCTGCTGTGAGACCCTGTAAGCCTCTTTGAGCGCTGGTATCCGCAGCCATGATGGCAGCAGTCTGAGCTTGCATGGCAACACTGAAACATTGGGTGGTTTCTGTTTGTGCTAAAATGGAAGTGGAGACATCAGCCATCAGATGCTGCATCATGGTCAGATCCACAAGTGCCCTCATGGAATTGGCACCCACTTCCTGACTGGAAAGAATGGGCTTCAAGCTTTGTGCAAACCCCTATGCTAAGTGGGAGTCAGACTCCTCCATGCTCCTTGACAGTGACTGCAGGCTCTCTGGCAGGTCTGACAACGTACCAAGCAGTTTGGTGTGCATTCCCATTAGCCTTTTCCTGTACACTGCACCATCAAAGTCCCCATCTGTAATCTTGCCCTTCAGGGAACTGGCACACGAGTGATACCTTTACCCTCTGGCTTGGCTGCATCATGCCCTGTGACTCACAATGTGTAACTCTGACCTCTATACTACTCTCTAAGGTGCTGGTATACGAGCTGATGCCTGCGAGTATCAGAGCGAGTGTAGGTGTTTCTTCCTCAGTGGTCTGTTCTTCCCCTGGGCCTTCACCCTCAGGCACCACTGGTGGGCAGTTCTTGGCTTTCTGAAAATGTAAGTGTACAAGGGGAAGGATGGGGTGAGGGAAGAGGGCAGTTGGAAAGCAAGAAGTGCATAATTACACTACCTGCACCTTGTACATGACGCCAGATTATGGGATGAGGACGAAATGGGATTTGAGAAGGTACATTAGGCAAGAACATACTGCCACCCTGAATGTCTTCAGCGAGGCCTCAGGGATGGCCATGCCAATGATGTTCAGCACTGTCTCCTCCAGTGGGGTGAGGACATGCTGCCATACTTGTACCCCACCAGTTCTTTGCTGTTCCCTTTGATTATGTGCCATCTTGTCCTATAAGGGAGAAGAAAGAGTGTCAGTGAGTGTGTTTGCAATGTTTTGGGGTATAGCTAAGTAGCTAGGTGTATATGGAAGCTGCGGAACATGGGTGTGAAGCTTGCAGCAGTTGCAAATGTATAAGGGTAAGATGTTAGACAAGAATGCTAGAGATTGCTGATGGGTTGAGTGTTAGTGGTGTGATGCACTGCGCATTGTTAGAGGCTTGTGGTACAATTGATAGGATATTGCATCTGAAGACACAATCACTGACCTTGTCCACTCGTGTGAGTTCATTGAATCTTTTCTGACAGTGTATCAGGTTCTCTGGGCCGGACTCCTAGCGCTGACCTCCATGACTATCTGCTTCTTGCCCCCCTGCGAAAAGATGCCTCTCTTCTCCTTTCAATATCTGCACCAAGTCTTTCACCACTGCACCATAGAATCCAGGAGGTCCCTCTCTGGCCTGCTGTTTCATTGTTCTGGTTTTGTCCTACTCAGAGGCTCTTCCCCGCCACTTCCACTGCAGCCAGAATGTACCTTGCCTTTAAAAAGCACTGAGTAGACTTAATTTGTGCTAACCTCGCATGAACCTGGGACCCCTGGTGAGCATGCAGCCACTCAGCAATGTTTTTAGTACTGGGCTGCATGTCACAATCACAGAGAAGAGCAGGCAGCAAAAGTGTGCATCCTTACTGCATCACTTCCATTAGACACAGGATAGTCGTGCATTGTGATTCGACAACCAAATAGACCTTATCAATCGTTCCTGCCAAAATGTCAGAACTGGAGGCTGTGATGGCAGTTGAGAACTACAATATAGTGGGAATATCAGCAACACGCCTAATTCCAGAGATTCGTACTGAATTTAACATCTCGGCCATCTAGAGGCTTTAGAAAGGACAGAGAGAACAGGAAAGAAGGTAGTGTAGCCCAAGACATCAGAGACATCGGAGACATCTGAGAGGTAAAGAAAAAAAAGAATTTGCATTCGTATAGCACCTCTCACAGCCTCAGTACATCCAAAAGCACAATACAGCTAATTAAGTACTTTTTAAGTGCAGTCACTGTTGTAATAAGCAAACAAAGCAGTCAATTTTGTACACAGCAAGGTACCACAAACAGCAATTAAAGAAATTACCAGGTAATCTGTTTCAGTGATGTTGGTTGAGGGATAAATGCTGTTCACCGAAGGAACTTCCCTTCTCTTGGAATAATGCCAGAAGGTATTTTACATGCATCTGAGAAAGCAGATGGTTTAGCATCATATCCAAAAAGTGGCACCACTGACAGTGCAACATTCTGTCACCACTGCACCAAGTGGCAATCTGGATTATGTACTCAAGTCTCTGGAGTGGAGCTTGAACCCATAACATTTTGACTCAGAGTTAAATGTGCTACTACTGAGCCAGAACTAAAATCTTGGAAGAACAAGGAGTTGATCCAAAGAAGCTGATCTACAAAATAATCAATTTTGTTTAGGTATCACAAATCCAAGCTGTTACTAAGATGCTACAAGTCACCAATATAAGAGGGCAAATTGCTCTATGAAGAGATAAGTAGATAGGTGAGACAAGAAAGATTTTTTTCAGTCAACCCAGCAGAGGAAATAATGATGAAACTTGATAATCATTTCTTCAGATCTCACCGTGAATATTACATCTAGCTTTGGTGCCAAGAAACCAGAGGTATTCAAGCAGTGGAGGAAGTATAAAGAGCCATCATACCTGTCCTAGTGTAAAAAAGTCTCAGATACAAGGAAAGACTAGAGATCTTTTAAGTCAGGAAGGAGTTGTGTGAAAGATATGCAAGATAGTTAAAGGCAGAAGCAAAGTTAACCCAGAATAATACATTAATTTAAACTGTGCAAGTGGAACTAGGGTACAGTGGTTCAAATTAATAAAAGTTTATTTTAGGACTGATAACAATAAAAGCTTCTTCACAAAAAGGGTGATCAACACGTGCAATGGATTTCCAAATAAAGAGCTAGGAGCAAAAATCCTAAAACCATTCAAGAAACAATTGGAAGAGGGATGGATAAATCAAACGGGCCAAATGACCTTCTTCAGCTGTAATTATCATAAAATGTTATAAAAGCCTTCACAGCAAAAAGAAAATCACAAAATGCATGTTTATTTAAAAGGGCTGAACTTTACGTCCTGTGGGCGGGCACGCACCTGACCCGATCAGACGTAAAATCATGCGAGAAGATGTTGAGTAAACATCCTGACATCATCACACACTTGCGCGATATTTCACGTGGCGGGTGCACACAATAGTTGGAAGCACGCCCGCCGACAATTAAGAGGGCAATTAAGCCCATTAATGGCGCAATTGTCTCCGATTTTTTGTGGCCTGTCCAACCTTTGGGTTGGTGCACGGGCAAATCGACCAGGCGGACTTTGCATTTTTCATCAAAAACTCATCCAAGGGCGGGATGAAATTTCAGTTATGAAATAAAATAAAAATAAATATCTGTGGACAGTATTTTTATCAGCTATATTTTCAGGTGATTGATTGTGATGCATGGACATTTTGTTGCAGCTATTTAAGCCTTTATATTAGCTTTTTCAGGTCTGCAGCTCCTTGAGGCAGGGCGCTTTCTTGCAGCGCTCACCCACGTCCGCGGAAACGCCATCGCCTGCCCTCTTCCCGCCCCCACTCTGGCAGCACTGAGCTTTTCAGCACGCCTTTCACGCTGGCTGCCCGTTAATTGGCCTGTGGTGACATCGCTTTCGGGGGCCAATCGTGGTTGGTGGCCCGTTTCGTGACCACTCCTGGGCCCACCGATTGCGTGTGCCCGCCAAAGGTAAAATTAAGGCCCTTGTTTCTTATTGCAAACATTTCACACTATAGTCTCAATTGGAAATGTGATCACAGTTATGTGAGATAATAAAAGTAAATCGTTGCAGCACCAGAGATTGTACTTTTAAGGCAGCAATTTAACGTGATCACATAAAAGCACCTGTGTCCAGGAAATTAGCAGATAAAGTTTTTTTTTAAATTAAACAAAAGGAACAATAGACAATTATAGGAAGGGCAGGAAGATTGCACTTTCATAAGGCTTAGGGCAATGCATAAGCTGAGACGAAGAAAATTCTGTTTTACCTTGGCATCTATTAACTAGAAATGTATATAAACAGTGCTTTTTTAATGTGAATGCTAACTGAAAATGAGTGGGCATTTTCATCAGAGTTAAAATCATAGCTTTCAAATTTAGGAAATTAATTTTAATTTACAAAAATAATTTTTTGTATAATTATTTTGTAAAAGGAAGCAGAAAATCTTGTTCATTATTTTGGACAGCAAATTGCCCTTAATATTTTATATCAGTGGGTAAAATTATACAGTTTTGAAACATAAAATTACATGTCAAAAGAGAAAAACAGGTTTTAAAAAGTATTCTGGGAGGTAGGGGGGATTTTTGAGCCATGTTTAAGAACAGCTGCAGAGTCGAAGGATCCACAACGAATGAAGAAAACTTACCTGAATAAATGTACAGTAAAATGATTGGAGAGACACTGGTAAATAACTGCCACAAGTGATGGCTCATTACAAAAAAATCAAACTGGCAGCAACATTCAGAAAGAATAATTTATTTCCTGTATCATTAAAGTACATGTCCTGTAATGAGAAACTGATCACCAGTGAATTTCAGATGTGTTTTTCTATATCGACTGGAGCAATCAATGCCAGGAGGCACTGCCTGCCTGGGGAAACTGAAATCATTTGTTTAAGAAAGAAATATGCATCATTTATACAGAACACATTCATAAAATCGATTTATTTCCATTCAGGGGAAAAGATAGCATTTATAAATCTGTTATGTATATGGTGCTGTGATACTTCCTTAATAAAAAATCCTGTCATATTTCCTAATGAATTTGTTATGTATATAATGCTAATTTATTGTGTATATAGTACTCTAACATTTTCTATATAAATCTGTTATGAATCTAATGCTGGAATACTTCCACTTTAACCGGCACATGAGTACAATTCTGACTAGGGCTTTCCTCCAATGTAGAATATTGGCAGATACCCCAGAGAAATTTTGTTAATGGTCATTGTAACATTTCTCGGTGGTTTTTGTCTAAGTTACAGTCTGAGATCAGGAAAGTTCCAATGGAAATTCCAGGCCACAGAATTGGGAGATAACCTCTCAGGTACTGGCAGCCCTCAGGTATTTCACTCATATGGCCACTCTTTAAACGTGGACTCAGGCTGTGAGTATTTGGAGGCTATTTCATTACGAGGATTCACAAATGAAACTGCCCTAATCTCAAGTCTGTACATATGCAATTACATCCGAGAGCCAGCTGCATGGTATGCCTTATTGTTATTTTTACTTTCTTCCCTTAGAAATGAGCACTTTTCATTTTAAATATTCATCTCGCTCAGCTGCAGCCATATGTTGGCAGCATGAAAAAATTTTATTGTCAGGGAATGGTTAGCGCATGAAGCAAACATGAACAATCCTTCCAGATTCCAAGTCTGAGAATGCAACAAGATTCAACTGATTATGTTCTCCACATAAGGCTAGCAACTGAGAAACTCGCAGACATCAATTTGCTAGCATGCAACATTATTTCAAGTACCTCATTCAGCTAAGACCCTCAGTTAGTTAACACCATTGCCTTAATACAAAACAAAATACTGTGGACGCTGGAAATCTGAAATCAAAACAGAAAATGCTGGAAATACTCAGCAGGTCTGGCAGCATCTGTGGAGAGCAAAACAATTAATATTTCAAGTCTATGACTTTTCATCAGAACAGAGAAAGGTAGGAAATGCAATAGGGTTTGAGCATGTGTAATTAAGGAGGCTGGGAAAAAGGACAAAAGGGAAGGACCACAGAGTTAAATTTTCACATCATTGTCCCTTCACTCATGAAAGATATTCAACCCGAAACATTAACTCTGTTAGACTCTGCCATATCTGCTGAGTATTTCCAGTATTTTCTGTTTTTTATTTCAGACTTCCAGTATTTGCAGTATTTTGCTTTAGAACAAAAAGGGAGATCTGTGATAGGGTGGAGGGCAGCAGAGATTAAGACCTGAGTTTTCATCCTCAAGGTAGGTAACTGGAGTAGGGGAAAATTCCCGGCCCAGCCCGTCTGCCTCAAAAGAACGTGCCCACAAAGGCAAGATCTTCATTGCCTGGGAGTGAGTGAGGATTGGAGTCAGGCCAGCCAACCTGGGAAAAAGTTCGGAGGCAGCCACAGTCAGTGGCTGTCGGGTGCAGAGGCAGGCTGTTTAAAAGGCTCACCTCAGTGCAGTGGGACTTTGTCCCATTTAATTAAAACACAAAGGCCCTCCATCCCTCAGCCCTCACATCCCCTTACCTTCCACATGCTCCCCATGCACATCCATGCCACTTTATGACCCCACACATCCCCTATGGCTCCTCACACCTCCTATGTCAAGCTCTGCCCTTCCACCCACCCAGCATAACCCCTCATACCTCCAACGCAATGCATACATAATGTGACTTGGTTGAGAGCCAAGACATCCATTACGCTGGTTGAAACAGCTGCGCCCCAGAGAAAACATTGTTTGATTGACAGGTCAGGTTTTCTGATCTCTGCTGTCCATTTCACAATGTTTATTTACACAAGATTAAGTGGTTTCAAATGCTTGTCGATTTTGTTATTGACACTTTAAAGGGCCTGGATGATTGACACTTGTATTGCCATCTAGTGAAATGACTTTAAAAAAAACAGTAGGAAGTTATGAAAGAATTACTGTTTTAAAGCTTTCTTTTTTTCACATCCTACTGTCACTATAAGGTACATTGGTTCTATACACTGTATTGTGGGTCAATGGGTATGGAAATGCCATGGCTTGACACTGCAGATATGAGGAGTCATGGAGGGTGTGGATGGAAGGGCATAACTTGGCATTGGAGGAATGAGGAGCCATTGGGGATGGATTGAAGGGTGTGGCTTGACAATGGAGGAATGTGGAGCCATAGCCTGGCATGGGGGCATGAGGAAGGCCTTTTGAACTTATTTATAAAAGCTACACTCACGCAGACTAGGGCCCATGACTCCTCTGTAGGGCCATAAACCACCACTCTGTAAAAACCTGGCTCCATGAAAATTGCAGAGGAGTAGGACATGCCTATCTCCTCAATGGAGCCGGCCAGGTCAAGAATGCCAGGCGTGGAACTTGCCCACACTCCCGAAATTCAGGCAGCCCAGGAATAGAATTGAGAATCCCAGAATCAAGACTCACCCATCATTTTTAAAAAGGTTCTCGAGTCATTCCGACTTGGTGAAAATCCAGGGCTCAATCACAAAAAGTTGCAAGGCTAAAGGAAGTGGTAATGGGACAAGTAAAGGAACAAAAGACGTGCTTAGAGGAGGTGTGAATGGCAGGATAGCACTCATCCAAAAGCAAAGTAAAGGAATTAAGAAACAAAGAAACCAGCAAAAAAAAACATAAAACAAAATGGAGGCAAAGATTATTAACTAAAATTGTTGAACTCAATGTTGAGTCCAGAGACTGTGAAATACTAAGTCAAAAGATGAGGTACTGTTCCTTGAGCTTGTGTTGAGGCTTCATTGTAACACTGTAAGTGGCTGAGAACAGAAAGGTCAGAGTGGGAGCAAAATAGAGAATTGAAATGACAAGTGATAGGAAGCTCGGGGTCATGTTTGCAGATTGAGTGGAGGTATTCTGCAAAGCGATCATCCTTTCTGCATTTTATCTCCTCAATGTAGAGCAGACAAAGTGAATTGTGTGCTAAATTGAAAGAAGTATAAGTTAATTGAGGTTACACATAGAAAGAGTGTTTGGGACTTTGAGGGGGTAAAGGGCAGGTGTTGCATTTCCTGTGCTTGCATGGAAAGGTGCCATAGGAAAGGGAGGAAAGGGAGGCGTTGTTGTGGGTGACTGAGGAGTGGACCACGGTATTGCAGAGGGAACAGACCCTTCTGAATGCTGAAAAGGGAAGAGCGGGGGAAGATATGATTGGAGGTGGCATCACACTGGAGGTGGCAGAAATGGCAGAGGGTGGCAAATATTGATAACTGGTGGGGTGAAAGGTGAGGACAAGGTTCTGGGAGGAAGGGGAAGGGGTGAGAACATAAGTGCTTGAAATAGAACAGACACCTTGCAGGGCCCAGTCAAACACAATAGGGGAAATCCTGGGTTCAAGTAAAAGGAATAATCCTGGAAGCTCTGGTGTGGAATGTCGCATTGTTCAAACAAATGTGACAGAGACGGAGAAACTGGGAGAATGTAATACAGCCCTTACAGGAAGTGAGATGTGAAGAAATGTTGTCAAGATAGTTATGGTAGTCAGTGGGTTCAAGGTGAATATTGGTTGTAGCTTATCTCCAGAAATGGAGTCAGATAAGTCAAGGAAAAGAAGGTTAGAATTGGAAATGGACCATTTGAAGGCGAAAGAAGGGTAAAAGTTGGAACAAAGTTGATAAAATGTTGTAATTCAGGGCAAGAGTAGGAAAGACATCATTATAGTTATTAATTTATCAGAAAAAGAGTTGAGGGAGGGGACTGTGTAGGGCTGGAACAAAGGATGTGCCACATATCCCACAAAAAGGCAGGCATAGCTAGGACCCATGCAGGTACCCATTGCAACATTGTTTATTTGGAGGTAGCGGGTTGAAGAAGAAATTGTTCAATGTGAGAAATTCAGCCAGGTGGAGGAGGAGGGTGGTAGTGGATGGGGACTAGTTGGACCTCCATTTATGGGAGAAACAGAGAGCTCTCAGGCTATCCTGATGGGGGGTGAAGGTGGAGAGAAATTTGATGTCCATGGTGAAAAGGAGACAGGGCAAGGAAACTGGAAAATGTCAAAGTTACGGAAGGCATTGGAAGAGTCACAGATGCAGGTGGTAAAAGACTAGTCAAGGGGAGAGATAATAGAGTTAATATAGGATGAAATCAATTCAGTGGGTTCAGGAGCAGGTTAAAATGATGGGTTTACCAAGGCAGCACTCTTTATGGATCTTGGGAAAGGGGTAGAAGCATGCTGTTCCAGATTGGGGGCCGATAAGGTTGGAGGCCTTAGCGGGAAGATCTCCAGAAGAGAGGAAGTCATGACAGTCCTAGATACAATGGCTTGATTTTTGGCAGTGGGGTCATTTTACAGGGGGTGGTAGTAGGTGTTGCAAGGTATAGGAGATAGTTTGGTAGGTCTTATTAAGATATTCATAGTCTTAGGTAGTTCAACATTAAGTATTTATTAACTACTAGAAACTATATTCAAAGGTACAGCAAAGGCCCAAGCTAGGAGCTATCTCCATGCTTGCTTCTACATACAACTCTGTCCAACACTACACTGACCCCCAGGTGCAGGTCATTGGTTTTTTTACATCACTGTGTGGGCAATACTGTACTCAGTCCCAAGGTAACCCTTTATGTGTCAGATCCTTATACTACACCTCCCCCTGACCCTTATACTACATGTCCCCTCAACTCTTTATCCAATGTATTTACAAGTTATCTCAGTTTACCCCAAGTATTTACATCATTATTACTACCCCATCTCCAACCCTCAGCCCCCTCAAGTCTCTGAGTTCATAGGTTCGGGCAGGTTGGAGGTCTTATAACCCTTCCATATCTTGTTCTCACTACCGTTGGAGTAGTGATAAGCTCTGTCACTGCAGGTAAACTTTGTTGAATTGGAGGTTGTTCTGGCATCTGGGTGGGTGGAATCACCCCAGATTTGCATTAAGTGAGGTAGCAGGCGGGATGTTTAACCTGCCGGCCGCAATGGTGGCTTTTCGCTCCTTGTCATCCCATACCCGCCTCATTAATTATGCAGCCACTGGAATTACGCTGTCTCGCTGATGGGTGGCCTCTGATTTGCCCGCCATGCCGTTACCTCACTGCTTCTTCGCACAAGGCACCATATTTAAGCTGCAGCTGTGCGCACACCTCACAGTGCTTAAAGCCCAGGAGGGCACCGGTGAAGACATAGGCTCAAAAGCCAAGAGTGCAGACCCCCAATTCAGTGACACATCCCTGGGATGCATTCTGGACTCCATGAAAGCCCACCGAAATATCATCTACCCCCGCTCTGGCTGCAGGAGGCCCATCAGTCTCACCACTCCGGCTTAGGAGGTGGTGGCAGAGGTGGTCAGTGCCAATGCTGCACACAAGAGGTCGTCCATCCAGTACAGAAAATGGACAAATGATCTTATCCATGCTGCCAGGATAAGGTGACTATCTCATCAATCTAAACTCACACACTCACAACCCATCACACATTCACTGGCATCTCACTCACTGCCAGCTCAAGGGACATCACCACTCACTCTCTCACACACACCCTCACATCTCCATCGGGCCTCATCTCTTCTAGAGACTGCCTCCTCAGCCCTCACCATCTTGAGACTGCTTGCAAAGATCAAAATGTGCCCCCACACACACTCTGGGATACCCCCCCTTCCCTAGTACAGCCCTCACCCTGCAGCCTCCTCCCTTGCCTGAGGCCACTTCTCCCCCTTCCCCAAGCAAGCCCTAGCCTTGCAGCCGTCGAAAAGCCACCCCCTCCTTACAGCTGGTCTGGTAGGTAGAGACTTGCCCATGAGCCCCCCTAAAGGTGATGTGATGCTGCCTGTGAAGCCTGGAGTTAATGACCGTAAGTGCTGCCCGAATCAAGGTAGGCAAACAAACCTCGAAGTCCTGAGCGAAGTACAGCTCACCAGGTGCACGTTGTTTATGTACAGTTGTGCAACACATTGGCATGATGCCTGGAAGATCCAGTGTAGGGGGGATGATTCCCGCAAGCAGGGCTTATAATTGGATGCAAGCGCATTAAAGAAGAATTTTCCCGTTGGTGAGCAGGGGCGGGGCCCACTCGCCAAACCGGAAAATGACGCGCGGGCGGGCGCCCCGATGTCACCACGCGTCATTTAGATTGTCAGTTCGGCGGGTGCACAGCCGCGTCGACTGCGCGCCCGCTGAACTTTCAAAGGCCTATTAAGGCCACTAACAAAGTAATTAAAGTTATTAAGAATGCCATGGCGGGCAAATCGGAGCCCAGGCGGCCTTTGTATTTTTCATGAAACCTCACCCACCGGCGGGATGAGGTTTCATGAAGGGTTTATTATTTAAATAAAAATTTTTGAAAAAGTTAATGGAAATGTCCCAACTCATGTGACAGTTTCACATGAGGGGACATGTCCTTAAAAAATTTTTTCATCTTTATTAAATATTCCAGAACTTAAACTGATCTCCCTGAGGCACTTCCAACTCAGGGAATTCCCCCTGCCCGCACAGGGAGCGCACAGCGCTTCCAGGTGTGTGTCACGCTAGGCGGGCCTTAATTGGCCCACCCATGAAAAATGGCGGCGGGGAACCGATCAGGAGCACTGATCAGGTTCAGACCTGCCCCCGCCCACCCCCGCACAACCCCCCCAACGGGGGGAAAATTTTTTCCTAAGTTCCTAATGTTTGAAAGCGGGAAAGGCCATTGATGGGTGGAGCGGATGATTGCAAACTGGTTTCATAATGGCGTAAAACCAATTTTTGACCTTCTCGCCATATTGTTCTCCCCCCCACATGCCATAACACCCGACACCATCAGGAAATGAAATTTCCGGCCGGTGTCTTTTCATCCTCTTTTTCCATTCTTTGGCATTGAATCGCTCTATGTCAATTCCCCAATTGTAGTGATAGATAGCGGTTGGTTTATCCTGCTCTTTACAGGGCAGATGAACTTTGGGCTCGTTTCTATAGTGTTTTTTTCTATTCTTCCTTTGTGCGGCTCACCATGATGCATTCTGGGATGTAAGATGGTTCTTCCTGTTGTGAGGGTGTGACTTGGCACTAAGCTCACCTTTGCTTTTGGCTGTGTGGTGTGCTGTCGTCAGTGGATGGCTGCTACTTGGTTCCATCATCATTTTTTGGCACTATCATGTCTGTCTGGAGATTGCAGTGTCTGCTCTGTGATCTCAAGGTTTATCTCTCCAACTGGCATCAGAGCCAGAGGCTGAGGCTCTTCTCATTGCTAGTTCCTCTCTTGACTGTCACCTACTTGAGGTGTCGTGGTAACCATCTGAATGGTTGGCTGGTTAAACCAATGAGGGGCTTCTGGCACCTGTAACGAAAGTGGACAAACCTGTTTTGCAAAGAAAGAAGACAATTCAGAACTAAAGTCCCAGACGAGAGAATCTTTCTTGTTGGTGCACTCGTGAGCTTACAGTCCTGTATAATTTACGATAGTGGTTGTCTTGACATCTTCTGCCGTTTTGAGGCGATTCAGGGCTACACAGACATCTCTACTCAAGAGAGAATAAGACAGGTTACAGATGACGTCCATCAGCTCAAGGATTTGTTTGTCATTGTATCTTAATGGTTCCAGAATCATGCCTATGACCAGAAGTTGGATTCCTCTGGGCCCATAGAGTGATGCGTCTGTTGTCTGTAGCCAGAGGTGTCTCAGCCATGGTTCTTTGTCCGATAAGCCTGAAACACTGGATCCTGTGCTCAATTTGAAGTTTGTGAGATGGCCATTAACCGAGATGTCCGCATTCCACAACAAAAATCCAGGATCTTTGACCTCACCAAGAAGCACAGTTGTGTGTCCTCTTGGTTTGATGTCTCGACCTCGTGAATCTTCTTGGGCAGCTCTGTGCATTTTGATATTTCAGCTTTGCACAACTTCCCGAAGTGTCCTATTCGGTTACATTGAAAGCATTGGGCTGAAATTGCAGGACATTGATCATGCCTGTGATCACATCTGCTTCACTCTACAGCATTGGCATGGTTGCTCTTCTGGTCAGTTAGGGTATTGCTTCCCTTGACCTGGAATCTCTCTGTTTCTGTGCTGTTTCACCAACTGGACAATAGAGTTTATCCCTCTGTACTACAGTTTGCGTTCTCCATTTAATATGGATCTGTGCTGCAAATGGATTTCAGATTGCCTGACATTGTGGATGGCTTTCTCAAGGCTTAGATCTTCCTTCATTTGAAGCATGTCTGAGAGTGCGTCGTCTGCCACTCCTACAACTATTCTATCCCCAAGTAGCTCAGGTTTCAGGTCACCATAATCACAGCCTTCAGACGTTCAGTACAGCTCCGTAATGAAGGAGTTAACGGGTTCTCCTGGCTCCTGGGCACGTTTATTAAATCTAGCCCTTTCAAGGATTTTGTTACTTCTGAAGTTAAAATAAGTGCCAAATGATTTTAAAACTTCTTCAAAGTTTGCAGATGATTTGTTGATTCATTTTCTAGTTATTATATCATCAGCTATCGGGCCTAATGAATAAAATAATGTGTTAACTTGTTCAGCTTCTGTCTTTTTATCAAGATCTGAATCAATTATGTACCTAAGGAATCTTTTTCTCCAAAGTCCCCAATTTTGTGATTATCCTGGGCCTTGGATAAGTCCACATTAATCTGGAAGAGTGGATTTCTGATCCATGGTTAAAATGTTTAAGTTGCAGATTCAGCTTTAAAAGGGATTCTGAAAATCCAAGATGGCGCCACCATACACTTGGCATGGCCGTAGGTCTGAAAGTGTGCTTGTGAGCTAGCATTGAGTCACTCAGGAATCCAAGGAGAAGGAATCTCAGAAGGTGAGATTGAAACCCTGAGAGTTTGGCCATTGTTAAGGCTGTCCTGAGTAGGAGAGACATTTGGAGAGAATTCCAAGGTATGATCTTCGAAGGCGGAGATTAGAGTATGTTGGAGTATAAAATACATATTGTAAATTGTTTTGTCTTTCTGAACTTGTTTAGTAAATTTTGTTTTTGTTTGTTCAAAACCCGTGGAATCTTGTGGCTTTATTCCAGATGCAGGTAGCTTGACTCTCAATCTTTATCTACTTTAAACAAGATATTATTGGTCCTTAAATGGACCTCCCACCACGTCCCAGGGTCTGGCCAAGGATCGTAACACCAGGAAGATTCATGTTTACCAATCTCAATTTGGGTCATTGTGGTGCTACATTTAGCTTCACTGTCCCTGATAAGGGCATGGCAAAAAATTTCAACTTTTCATTATCCAGTGGCCCCTATGTGTGGGTTGTAAGGACACAACCCAGATTGCTTCTGTTGCTCTTCAAGATTAAAAGATTTGATTGGGTCATTGATGAAGAATGGCCATGTGACAAGATACTGTAGGTTTGTGGGCAGAAATAGAGCATGATTTGAGCTTTCAGGACAGGTAGAGAGAAGCTGAAGGAAAAAAATGCAATGATAGCTGAACACATTTTCTCTCTGTCAAACAAGACTTTACAAACAGTTGCGGATGTAAACGTGAAACTTCCTTCATTCACTGTAAAATCCATTTTGTTACCACTGGCTCTAAGCCATCAGCTAATGAATGCTTACAGGTTCATCTGACAGAGAGGGCTGATGTTTTTTCTGCATATTACACATCCTAATCATGTATCGCACCAGTGAAAGAAATTCAAGAAACTGGCTTCTTCAGCTTGACTCCACGGGATGTTTTAGACTCCTCAAAATAATCAATAACCACTGTGAGGAAGTTTCTATTGCCATATTATGTTGTGAACCAAAAACAGAGAAAAGCTAAATAAAGCAGACCTTTGATATTAACATGAAACAAATTCTTACAGGGAACTGCAAAGCCACAAACATTATTACAAAGGCCTGAAAAATAAAAACTGTAAAGTGAGACTTAGGCCACTTATGAAAATCACCATTTAGTTGTGTTACACATATGTGCTTATTAAAGTTGCCTCCAGGTCTACCTTGCTCTTACAGAGTCCTCATAATTGGTTATTCTCCGCATAGCACGCTTCTGAGCATTTGTTATCCTATTTTCCATAACCTTGGCTTCTCTGGCTCTCCCATATAATTAACCTTTATATGTTACGTGAGATTCACTGTGGGATGGCCATAAACAATTATAAATTTTAATAACATTAGTTGGTGATTAAACACCCAATGGACTTCTGGCATGAGTAAGCGGATACTTGGGACTGAAGCTTGCTCAGCGTGTAGGCCGTACATTATGAATACAGCATACTGAAGAAACAAGTTATTAGGAAATGGTTTGAGTGAGCTCTAGCTGGTCAATCAGGCAGTAAATGTACACTTTAATGACTTGGCTTGCTGTGACAGCACTAGTAGAAACTATCCCACATGGAAGAAGAGCTGATCAACAAATTGGGTCGGGCCTTGGAACTCTGTCAACAGTACTGAGCAATATGCTGGTTAATCTATCATTTAACTATGTTCCCTCATTATAATACGTCAGTCATCCAGAGAACCATAGCACTTTGAGAATAAACTACCGCTAGGGAAATAATGTTTTGGGACACTGAGGAAAAACAACAAGTTCAAAGGTCAGAATATCAAAGTCATCGTTTGAGAAATTTACAGAATTTACATTATTCAGTTCCAGACAGAAATTTAACACTACATTGTGCCATCATTTGTGAGTGGGTCCACATGGCTTCTATGCTTGGCTTTTCTATCATTCTTTCAAAAATATCTGAGTATTTTAAGGTTTTCTATTTCCATTCCACAATTTTCCAAACTACTAGTATTTGAGAAGGAGGAAAGGTGGGTTAGCAATCTTCTCCAGGTCACAGCCAATGTTGTCTTGATATGGATCTTAGGAAGCACAGGGTAGAACACTCAGACCTTCTAATTCCTCACTATCGCCCACTGTGCACAACACGAGCATTCCCCTCCCCCACCCCCACCAAAACTCTGCCCCCGCCACCTTCTCAACTTCCATTTGAGGATCATGACCCCTTCTTCGGCATCTCACCATTAGAGGTTGACGGAGTTTGAGATCTCAGGAGCAAGATTTTTCTGTTGTCTTGAATATATGAAAATATTATGCTGGGTTTACTTCTCAATTCCATGATATATCTAAAATGCTTTATAAGAAGCTCTCTAAGGCATCACTTTTCAAAGCTCAGGAGCCCTAGTTGATCAAATCATTCTGCATAACACTTCCTTCTCAGCCTGGGGTCTAGGCTCATTGAGAGTAACCTAACAATAGAGAGGAAGGAATGCAGAGCAGGACAACACTAAGGATGCTAAATATGGCTGCAGAATGGAGTACATCCCATAGCACATATATTGATACACAAGGATGGAAAAAATAAGACAGAACAGAGTGCTGCTTTTTATGTGAAAGAAGATGTGGAGGTAAGAGAAATAATGAAACTGGGATTCAATAAGGAAAAAGGCATAGGAATTATGGATTGAGGCAAGGGATAACAAGGGGAAGAAATTGTTTGTTAAAAGTCATTACATGTCAAAGAGTCAGAATGAGGGTACAGATGCTGAATTATGGAAACAGATTAAACAGATATGGTTAGGTGTAAATATAATTGTCATGAGGTATTTATTAAACCTTATCAGTTACAAATGGAATCCTGTGTGAATGTGCTAAAGGTAAACTATCCCCCCTCATTCTTCTCGACCTGTCAGCAGCGTCCCTTTACACAGCTGACCACACCATCCTCCTCCAACAGCTCTCCATTCATCCAGCTGAGTTTGACTGTACCGGCCTGGTTCCATTCTTACTTAAATATTGCCAACTCACCTGCAATGGCTTCTCTTTCTGTCATGCACAGTTACCTCTGGTGTCCCCCAAAGATTTTCCTTGGCCCCCTCCTATTTCTCATGCTGCCCCTTGGCAACAGTCGGTTTTTACATGTACGCTGGCGAAAGCCAGCTCAACCTTTGTTTACTCCTCCACTGTCTCAAAATTTTCAGACTGGACAACCAATCCTGGATGAGAAGAAATTTCCTCCAACAAAATATTGGGATGACTGAAGCCACTGTCTTTGGTCCCAGCCACAAACTCTATTCCCTAGCCACCAACTCCATCCCTCTCCCTGGCAACAGTCTGAGGCTGAAACAGACTTTTCGCAATCTTAGTGTTATACTTGACCTTGAGAAGAGTTTCTGACAACATATCTGTGCCATTTTTAAGGTTACCTATTTCAACTTCCATAACGTCGCCTGACTCCTCACCGATTGCTTTAACTCATCTGTTGTTGAAACCCTCAACCTTTGTCTTTGTTACTTCTATACTTGACTGCTCTAATGCACTCCTGGCTGGCTTCCCATTCTTCATCTTCTGTAAACTTGAGGTCAACCAAAGCTCTGCTCTTCTTGTCTGAACCCACACCAAGTCTCTTTCCCCTATCACCAATGTGCTCGTTGACCTATCTTGGCTTCTGGTTAAGCAATGAGCAGATATTAAAATTCTCAACCTTATTTCGCTAAGTTTGCGGATGACACAAAAATAGGTGGGAAGGCAAGTGGTGACGATGACACAAAGAGTCTACAAAGGGATATAGACAGGTTAAATGAGTGGGAAAAAAATGTGGCAGATGGAATATAATGTGGGAAAGTGTGAGGTTATGCGCTTTGGCAGGAAGAATAGAGGAGCTGAATATTATTTAAATGGAGAAAGACTGAAGAAAGCTACAGCACAGAGGGATTTGGGGTCCTCGTGCATGAATCCCAAAAAGCTAGCATACAAATTCAGTAGGTAATAGGTAAGGCAAATGGAATGTTGGCCTTGATTTCAAAGGGAATGGAGTATAAAAATAGGGAAGTCTTGCTAAAACTATACAAGGCATTAGTTAGACCACACTTAGAATACTGTGAACAGTTTTGATCCCCTCATCTAAGGAAAGATGTACTAGCATTGGAGGCAGTCCAGAGAAGGTTCACTAGGTCGATCCCGGGTATGGAGGGATTTTCTTATGAGGAGAGGTTAAGTCGGTTGGGCCTGAACTCATTGGAGTTTAAAAGAATGAGAGGCGACCTTATTGAAACATATAAAATTCTTAGGGGGCTTGACAGGGTAGATGCTGAGAGGTTGTTTCCCCTTGTGGGAGAGTCTAAGACCAGAGGGCATAATCTCAGAGTAAGGTGGCACCCATTTGAAACAGAGATGAGGTGGAATTTCTTTTCTCAGATGGTAGTCAATCTGTGGAATTCTTTACCGCAGAGGGCTGTAGAAGTTGGGTTGTTAAGTATATTCAAGGCTGAGATAGACAGATTTTTAATCAGTAAGGGAATCAAGGGTTATGGGGAAAAGGCAGGAAAGTGGAGTTGAGGATTATCAGACCAGCCATGGTCTCATTGAATGAGCAGACTCGATGGGCCGAATGGCCTACTTCTGCTCCTACACCTTATGGTCATCATATGATCTTAAATCCCTCCATGGTCTCACCCCTTCCTATCTATGTAATCTCCTTCAGCCCTACAATCTTGCAAGATAGCTGCACTTTAACTCTGGCCTCTTGGGCATCCATGATTTTAATCACTGCACCACTGGTAGCCATGCCTTCTGCTGACTAGGCCTTAAGCTCTGGAATTCCCTCTCCAAACATCTCTGCCTCTCTACTTTGCTTTCCTTCTTTAGGACTCTCCTTAAAACCTACTTCTCATCTGCCCTAATATCTTTTTGTGTCTCCATGTCAAATTTTATTTTATTTATTTTAAATTTTAATTTTATTTCATCCAGTGAAGTGTCTAAGGATGTTTTACTATGTTGCATCAATACAGTTTGTTGTTGTTAATCTATCTGGAATTAATTAGAGATATGGTATCGTCTACTTGTTAATGTAAAGTCATTTTTGTTGAAAAATATGAATTATGCAGTAGTGTGAATTAAGCAATTTTAATAAATCAGCACAGGAGGCAATCTTTCTACAATTTCAATTTGAATTAATGGATACATTGAATTCAGCAAGTTTGCATTTCCAGACGACCATATGGAGCATTTTTTATGATCTCTTTCAGCGTCTCATGTGTAATTGAAGTCAACGTAATAGGCCTACAAATAAAAAGATGATACTGGAAACACTCAGCAGGTTAGGCAGCCTCTGTGAATTGAAAAATAATAGGCCCATAGTTCTCTGGTTCTGGCTTGTCCCTTTAAATAATGAATTTTCTTCCATGCCACTTTGTACCATCCTGCTTATTTCTTTGGGTGCCTCTGCCCAGTCCTGTGCTTGAAGACATGCTTTCAAAGTTGCATAAAATTGCAGATGAACCCTCTAAGACATTTACAAGACCATTATCTCACTGCAACCAGCAGCTTACAACTCATTTGCTGCTACTGCTACAAACTTCAGCCATTTTCGGCTTTTTGAAAGGATACACTACTAATTTCCAAGCTCCCTAAGTGCAGTGCATCTGGGTGACTGAACTGCCAAAAGACATACCAATGATCTGCCCTCACAAGTATGATGGGGTCAGCACTGAGTGACATTGGAGGGTTCAAGCCCCTGCTGAGGGACACAGCATTAGCATAAATGACCCTTAGAAATTCAGGGCAGAGGGAGTCATACATAGAGCTGTGTCAGAGTATTGGGAGCAAGTGGGAACTTTACTTTTCACATCATCAATCAGTGACTCGGAAATGGGGATGGAGGCAAAGCTGTCAAAAATTTGTCAGTGACAAATTAGTGCAGGGGAAAGAGCAGGCTGAACGGCTGAAGAAGGATTTAGACTGGGAAACTGATTTGAGAAATGTGTAGGATCGGAATCCCCTCCAACTGGGAAATTTATGGAACATAATTTCAAACCCACGGACATGTTTTGACCTCACATTGGAACTATAATTACAAAAGATAAGCTGCAGTCAGCAGTACAGGGCTGAGCAGCAAGGACTTAATTCGGACATGTAGTTAAAAAACAGTGGCTCATCAAAAGGGTTTGGACATTGGCTGACTGCTATCAGCGAAAAGGGTACCAGGGAAATGCCATTACCTGCCATCAACTAATGCAATCAAGAAGTACGATTTACTCAATACAATGGCACAAAGGACATATCATCAGTACAATACACTCAAGGAATTATGCAATTAAGGTCTGAGCCACAGACAATAGTACTGGAATAGTGTCATTCAAACCCTCATTAACTTTGGAGCCAGGTGCCGTTACTGTACCACCTCAAACAGCAGGAGAATTGCCCATACAATGGGAACTGATAATATTCAACTGGATACATCTCCCATGGGAAACCCCATTCTGTTTCAACCAATAGGAGCTGATGACATTTGTCTGGACTTTGCATGGAATCAAATAAGTGGATATTGGAACAACAGGAAATATGTTTTGACATGTCTGAGTTAAATTATTATAAAAGAAGAGCAGATCTGAGTATCTGGGCTGCAGTTGTCAGGAGGGTCAAGACTGGTCACCTTGACTCAGGCCTACATTGTACACCGGACAGACCAGCCGTGTTGGGGATTGTAGGTGTTTTCAGCCATATCATGGTGATATTGGCCTGAAGGTTTTGGGCTACAGTTGGAAGAAGGGTCGAGTTTGGTCACCTTGACTCAGGCCTACAGTCAACACTGGACAGACCAGCCATGTTGGGGATTGTAAGTTTCAGCCAAATCGTCGGGATATTGGTCTGAGGGTTTTTTGAAGGTTTGGGGCAAAAACTTGGTGGTTTTTTGCCGGTACCTTGTAACTTTCAGCCATATCTTGGTGATATTGACCTGAGGGTTTTTCTTAAGGTTTCAGGACAAGACGTGGCGTTTTGCCTGTGTTTTTGTAGGTTTAAACCAAGTGGTAGGGATTTTGTGTGGAGTTAGCATTTTTGTAAGTTTAAGCCCGAGTCATGATGACTTTGTGTTAGGTATTGGGAGTGAGTTGTTTTAAATTTTGATGATGATGGTAGTTCTTGGATCATAGGAAGTGTAACTTGTCTGGAATGATAGCTTTGTTGACTGCCTTAAGGCTGGCGCATAGTCTAAGTTCGCCATTTTTGCAGCATGCAGTGACTTTTTTTATTCATTCACGGGAGGTGGGCTTCACTAGCCGGGCCAGCATTTATTGCCCATCCCCCTTTGCCATTGAGAAGGTGGTGGTGAGCTGCCTTCTTAAACCGCTGCAGTCTATGTGGTGTAAGTATACCCACAGTACTGTGGCGAAGGGTGTTCCAGGATTTTGACCCAGCAACAGTGAAGTAACGTCGATATATTTCCAAGTCAGGATAGTGAGTGACTTAGAGGGGAAATTCCAGGTGGTGGTGTTCCCATTTATCTGCTGCTCTTGTCCTTCTAGATGGTAGTGGTCATTGGTTTGGACAGTGCTGTCTAAGGAGCCTTGGTGAATTCATACAGTGCATCTTGCAGATGGTACACACTGCTGTCGGTGGTGGAGGGATGATGTTTGTAGATGTGGTGCCAATCAAGCGGGCAGCTTTGTCCTGGAAGGTGTCAAGATTCTTGAGTGTTGTGGGAGCTGCACTCATCCAGGCAAGTGGGGAGTATTCCATCACACTCCTGACTTGTACCTTGTAGATGGTGGACAGGGTTTGGGGAGTCAGGAGGTGAGTTGCTTATCGCAGGATTCCTAGTCTCTTGCCTGCACTTGTAGCCACAGTATTTATGTGGTTTATCCAGTTCGCTTTCTGATCAATGGTAACCCCCAGGATGTTGATAGTGGGGGATTCAGTAATGGTAATACCATTGAATGTCAAGGGGCGATGGTTAGATTCTCTCTTGTTGGAGATGGTTATTGCCTGGCACTAGTGTGAAACAAATGTTATTTGCCACTTGTCAGCCCAAGCCTGGATATTGTCCAGGTCTTGCTGCATTTGGACATTTCAGTATCTGAGGAGTCGCGAACGGTGCTGAACATTGTGCAATCATCAGTGAACATCCTCACTTCTGACCTTATGATGGAAGGAAGGTCATTGATGGAGCAGCTGAAGATGGTTGGGCCGAGGACTAGATTCGATATCCAAGGCGAAGAGTCGATTTGCACAATGATACCATCTGCTTCAAGTCGTTTCAGCTCCTTTGACACTTTGTCATGGATTGCAAATGGCAACCATCTCGAATTTTGAGAAGCTGGTGGAATTGATATATTGATGCAAGGAGCACGACAGTCCCCTTAATCTCCCTAAATCCAGTAAATAAGGAACAATGCTGTCATGTTTAGCCTGCATCCTTAATCACATTAATGTGTTCTCCATTGGGGTCTTCAGGTTTGAATCCAGCCCTATAGAAAAGGTTTATCCTCCTCCCCCCACCCCCCCATAAGGCTTCTGTCTTTAGCTACATAAAACATGAACCTGCCTGGGGTCTGGTTTACACTGGACTGGATCTGATATTGCTCCCAAAACTGGAATAATTGAGTCGTCATAAGTTTGAAGAGTGTCTGTCACAAGAGTGAGAGAAAATTTTTTAAAATATCAATGGTAAAATTTGTTGCTCAATATAGATATTTTTGCACCAACATTAACGAGGAGTGACACTGAGATGCCTGTGATCTTGACTGAGCATTCCCTAAAATGACCTGGTGCATTACAGTTCATGATGGTATAAAGATACATTACCTCACTCTTAGGAAGAATCTCTTCCACATGTCAAACCAATTAAGTCCTTTTCTTTGACCCATACACCTTTTCAAAGTTTAAGCATGAGTTACATTTTTTTCCCTCAAGTTGGACATGGTGGTGTGAATCAATGAGTACTTCCACAACTTAGACCAGTTTTGAAGGCATCCGATCTTGGTGGGGCACGTGTTGATGAGATTACTGAGAGGTCTCTTTGTCTGTAACCTTTGCATTTGAACTGGTTGGGCAAGCTATGTCAGCAACCTTTGAGTCTGAGGGTGTATTTCTGTGTAGCCTCTTTGAATCTAATATAGCAGATTTGATTTGGACTGCCATGGTCATGGCTTTTTCCAAGGTTAAATCATTATCCTCCATGAGGAGACGTTCCCTAATTTGTGGAATTGAAGTCTTCAATTAATTGGTCAAGAATTAGTTCATTGGTTAGTGTGCCAAGTTTACATGCAGAAGCTAATTGCTGCAATGCTGCCGTGTATTGTTTAATGGGCTCACCATTTCCTTGGCACCTCTGGTGAAATGTATATCATTCGATAATAACACTTTCCTTTGGCCTGAAGGAGTGTCCGAGAGCACTTGGTACTGTATCAAATGTAGGTGTATCTTCTATGAGCTGCTTGAATATTTGCTGGCCTTCTGCTCTGAGACAATGTACAAGTATCAGCTCCTTGCAGATCACTGCTATATCCAGACTGTTCATCCCTGTAGCAAACAAGTAGGTCTTAAATTCCAAAATCCATCAATCCCATGGCATAAGTAGATTTCCCAGCAAAGAAAGGAAAGATGCAGGAGCTGGTAAATTGAAACTTTTCTCCATTATCTTCATTACCAATTTACTCTACATTTTATATCTCAGATTTATGTAGAGATGATATTGGTTTCTTTGTGTATAACAGGTTTTATTCACAGTGCTTTAAGATGTCTACTCCATACTTCTAGCTCAGGCTTCCAACTTCTTCTACAGTTTGTTCGCTTTTTTCTGAGTCCACACCCAGCCTTAACCAATCAAGCATAGTGAGCATCATTAGTAAACAGACTCACACATAATCAAACACAGAACAATTAAACACTACAACAGTAATAGCCGCTTTTGTGTTAGGTTGTGAGTAGAAACTCCCAGATATCACGATCCTGCCCTGGTCATCACTAGCTGATTATCAAAGGGCTTGAGGAAATTTGTCATCTCTGGAAGGGTCTTCCTGAAGAGTGGCCATCACTTGCCATGTCACAGTGTGCTGTAAAGTAGGTTCATAGGGTGAGCTACAGCTACCAACTACATTGGCAGGTGGTGGATAGCCAAAACAACCTCCAGATATGGCAGCTAGCCAGGGGCTCTCCTGATGAATAAACAGTCAAGACCACAGAGGCAGGATGTTTAGGGTGGGGTACAGTATTGGGTGCTGCCCCTACATCATTCAAAACATGCACCATAATAGGAATTGATAGGTTGACAGAAATCCTCACAGAACTACAGCTTAGTTCATTCAATTACCCATACTGCCATCCATCCTCTACTTTTGGGTGCTATTGCTATTCAATCATACCTTCAAAACTACAACGGTCAATTATGGTGTGCAAGATCTTCCAGAGCAACCTGCCTTTTATCTCTTCTTCCTTCCTTTTATGGAAATCTTTCATCTCCATTCTGCACCTTCCTGATTACATGGCTTAGACGAGTTGTTTGGTGCGTAGGGAATTGTGGAATGCCCTGAAACATTAACTTGTAGGAGTACCATGTCGTTTAGTCAGATTTAAAACTTTCAAAGCATAGAATAATAGAATACAAATCTGTGGTCATAATTTCCCACACTGAGGCTCCCAATCCCTGCTGTATCATTTAGTCCGATCATAGAACAGAGGCCAATCAATTTCACAAGTGAATCTAAGATAAATTAGAAGTCCAGTCAAAATGTGGTTGTTAAATATAGCATAGCATAGGCACAAGTAAAGAGCATAAGCAAATAATAGGAACAAGAGAGATTATACAGGATCTGGACAGCTCAGTTTGCAAAAGGTTCCTTCAAGCAACATTTTGCTAGTGATGTATATTTATTGGTGACAGCAACTGCCATTAGCAAATCTTTACTGCAAAGGAATAAAATTACATTTAAACTGTGCCTTGGGGGTACTGCAACACCAACACTCAGTGATGGATGAGTTGTGGGGTAGAGGGGTGGTGGGTGCAGCAATGTCATTATCCACAAACTCAAAGCATGAACAGTTTAGAAATATTTCCTGACCACAAAGATTGGGTTTTATTGCTTTTAACTCCATTCAAGGGAATCAATGACTTAAAAATATATATATATCACAGCTAAAAACTCCTGGCATACACATTCTAGCAATTGAAACCACACTGCCTGAGCTGTTCATTCCTTTGCTACTACAAGTGACCACTCCAAGTTCCTAAGCACATGCAAATCATTTTGGTGATGGTGTTGGCTAATTTGCACTATTACCCAAACTCAAAATAGTCCCTAATGACCTCACTTTATAAGTGGTGATTATCAACTGAATTTGCAATCTAATTCCCACAAAAATAAGTACTTGTTAGATAATATAACCAAATTTGTGGCCTTATTTAGAATGGTAATCATTCTTAACCTTCTAATCTAAATACAGTAGTTTTCTCTTCTTAGTTAGATGGTTTCATCAACATCAGTGAATAGGAGTGGGTGGCATTTCAATGCGTAAATACACTGTTGTATTAATCCATAAGCTACAAGGATGTTTTGAGGTTCAAGGCCTTAGGCTGCCATATTTGGCAACAATCAGCATTTCACATTCAAAGTCAATATTTGCTATGTAATGTCAGCATTTGCTGATAAAAATTAGCTTTCCAACATTGCTTGTTACCCTCTGCTGAGGTTAGGCTGGGATTCTCTGTAATTCCCTTCTGAACATGTAGCATGCACGATGAAGTTGATCAATGGCTTGTGATTGGTCATCCACTGGCAGGTAAAAAAATGAAAAATAATTCTCCTTGCATGCCAAGCATTAGCACTTACTGTCAAAAAGATCACAATTCCTGTGATGAAATGGCAGGTTCGTACTTCAAACCGACAGAGTGAGAAATGCTACAAAAGCTAAGCATGTAATCTGAACTAGAGAGATGAAGTCTATCAAGAAGAAATGATAGATATATTTACTCCCAAGTGTCGCTAGTTTCTTTATACAACTTCCCATCTTCAGCTCTTATACTGTAGGACTTGATGAGGGAGAAATTGGACTCTAGCAACGGATTTTTCTTTTTAGGTACTGCCCTCCTGGCGCTCAAAAATGGAATCTGAAATGCATGCGCACACTTCCAATGGGAAGTGTGCAGAACATCATTGTGGTAAAGAGGCTTATGTGCATGACAGAATAACCAACAGTCGCATGCAGAGCTGCCAGCTGATGGTATGTGTGCAACACTGATTTGATGCCATTGCTAACATTTTCAAATGCCACATTCAAGCCTACCCTGTCATAACATTGTACAGCTGAATACTACATTAAAATAAAGGCCCACTCCCCCTTCCCACCCCCTCACTGGCATTATTTCAAAGGATCATGAACTACTTACAGGTTTGTAGCTGAATGATTTCTTCTGGTTGCTGGTGCAATTCTATTTGTTTTTGGAGCTTTCCTGGCTAAAGTCTACAGGAATTGGGCTGGCTGGTGCAAATACTTTCTTCTTGATTTAAAATCTGAAAAGAATTGCATCCAGACATGGAGAATGGAGACCAGGCAGAGCAGCACAAGTTGCTAGAAGGAAGGACTCAGCAAAGGCTATATCCACTGAGGGTCATTAGGGAGCAATTGTCGTATCTCATGCATTGATCCTTGATGAGGTCGTGGTATCTTCTCTTCACAAAAGCGTTTGTGACTCAAATCTGCCAATTATTGTGTAGTGGGGCATCCGACAACAGGTGGCAATGTTGGGGCAGAGCACCGAAAGGAGAATGAGTCAGCCCCTGTGGGCCCCTTCTTGCAGGGAACAGTGTCTTTGACAAGCTGAGGAGTGAAGCCAAATGCCATGAAGCGAGAGGAAAAAGCAGCCAGGACAAAATCCAGGGCTTGTGAGCGGCAGCGTGACAGGAGCCTAGGGCAGCTTGAAGCTCCTGAGGGTGACAAAAGAGCCAGGGAAGGAATTCGAAACCTAGTCCAACCCTGAGTCTGAGAAGTCTCAAAAGAGAGAGATTGAGAGAACAGGACTGCAGTCAGGAACTGGGCAGCAGAATAAGCCTGAGCAAGCCTGGTGAGCGACTGTGTTGAGGAGCCGAGACCCAGAATAGGACAGAGAATTGGCGCATTGGCAGTGAATATTCTCTGTAAATAGTTTCCTCCTTGGAGTTACGCTTTCCCTCAAGGGTTGATATTGCTTTGGTGCCAGTGGAATAAACAAACCTTGTTTTCTAACCTCTGTACAGTCTGTGTGCTTAAATCACACGTTACAATTGCAACCACAAGTAGCAAGGCCAGCATTACCTGAGGTCGTCAAGACGAACATGGTTCTTAACTGGCTCCTTCCAGGCTGCTGCTGGAGATATAAATGATATATTGCAGTGTGATGCTGCAGAAGGAAGATTACTGAGGCCAGTATACACCAAGAGATAGCTTCATGTTATTCCCTCTTGCCAGAGGCAAGCAGGTGGAATGGACACAAGCATTTGCATGGATTTCAAGTTTCCCTATGGTGCAGGATTCCATTGACCCCACACACACACTGTCTTGCCTGTATCTCATCTGAACTCAGCTTTTTTCCAAAGAGGATTCCATTCCCTCAATGTGCAGCTGCTGGGCAACCAGTGGACCACAGATGAATGCCCATTACCCTGGCACCAGTCAAGATTCCTTCACCCTGTCTCTGTGCTACCTGTCTTTGACCTACCATGGCAAATCAAAGGCTAGACACTTGTTGACAAGGGTTATCTACTCATAAGGCTCATAATTCCAGTCTAGAACCTGCAGATACATGCACAGGAGGCCTATAGTGAGACCCATTCTTCCACAAGGAACATTATAGAGCACATCATCAGTGTCCTCAAAAAATGCTTATGCTACCTGAACCACACTGGAAGAGCCTGGAAATACTCAGCTGAGTAGGTATCATGACTTTTGACATTTCAACATAGCCACCCTTTACCACCATTTATCAGGTGAGAAACTGAGGAGCAGGAGCAGCAGGAAGAGGAGGAGGAAATACAGGAACACGAAGGGGAAAGAAAGCTACAATGTAGATCAGGCTCTACATGATCAAATAATTTCTGAGTGTGTCATGAATATTTTAATCACAGAAAATGGTTCATCTTCAAGAGCTAAGTACATTCTGGAAGAATTTTTGTTTTAAAAGACACTGTCCCTTAAAGCGTTAATGCAGGATTCTGATTGCTATTCTTGGAAAAAAACATCCATTTACAAGAAAAGATAATTAATCAGTTTTAAAGAAGCTGGAAGCCTCTTGATCCTGGTGAACTGTGTACAAAAGGGGTCACATGGTAGTTTATGGCTCTGAAAAAAAAACATGCCTGGAACTGTGTTTAAAAATTAACATCGGTTTTGCTTTGAGAGAGAAAGGACCAATTGCTTGTGAAAGACAGCAGCCTTTTTGAAGTCCAGAGCCAGTCCGCAGACAGAAGTGAATATAAGCTGCTCCTAAGTTGCTCTACAGCTGCAGTAGAGTACCATCAAGTGTTCCTCAAGTCTGCCTGAAAAGCAATGCAAGAGTCATCGATTGTTTTGCAGATCAACGCTGAGAGACCAACCGTATAACCCGGACGCCATTTCAAAGACTCCACCATCTTTCCTTTTCACTTGAACCATTGACTTTAACCTTTGGCAGAGTTCCTCTTTTTTATCGGCGGTGGGGGGGGGGGGGGTGTGTGTGCGTGTTTATGTGAGAGAGAGAGAGGCTTAGTATCTTGAAAGAGTAGTTAGTATACTTTCATGTTCCATACTATATGTTAGTAAGTTTTGCCTTTCTATTTGACAAGACTGATTTTATAATAAATGAATAAGTTTGTTGTTTATTGAAAGAAGCCTGGTTAAAGTGCTTTTATTCTGGGTAACTGCAGCGATGGTGAATGATTGGCCATTTTGGTGAATGAATCAAACTTTTAAACTAATGGTACAATCTGTTGAGTAGTGTGGCAAGAACAACTGCAAACTCCTCCCATTCCAGTTGTAACAAGTAATACAAATAACCTCAACTACACCTCCCCTTCACCACCTGTCCCACATGCCTTTCCTTTCCTCTTATGATACAGCCCTCTTCTTGACAATGCAAAAATAAAAACCAGCAGGAAATGCACATTCTAATCCAATTTTCTCAATTCAATCTTTACCTAATGCATACAAAAATTAACTAATCACCCTTGTGCATTTCCTTCTTGTCTGTTTCATGTCCCTTTACCTGCCTTAGTCCTCAGTATCAGATGCTTCCTCACATGTATGGGGGAGGACACTTACGATACAATAATGGGAAATAATAAACCTGCCCAGAAAAGACAAACAACAGGAGATGTAGGGTAGATTGTCATGGACATGATGTAGTTTGTCAGGGCTTTGTTTGGTGCTTCAGACTTGCAACAAAGTCATGATTTTGCCCCCTGCGCTCATGTCTACTGAAACTTCATGCTGGCAGAAAGCCTCAATTTCTACCAACTGAAGTGCATCAGTTTCCATTCAAATGCAAAGTGATAGCTTCAATTATTCAGCTTCCAGTAAATTTTATAAAATTCTTATGCTGTCCTGCATTTGAGATTTCTGCTCCTGAATGGCTGGATGATAAACTCTAGAAGGATCCCCTCGCTCTCTTCCCATAGCCGTGAACTGGGTGGTGAGATATTTGAGACCATCAAGGATCCTGTCCATCTTCAAGAAAAGTTGTTTCACATTCAAGTAGGTTCCATTACATATAGATCAATCATACAAAGATTCAGAGAATTCTTACAACAGCAGACCTACATGATCACTGCACTTCCTTGACTGGTATGAAATGAGAGCTCAGACCTAGAGAAGTGCCCAGCGAAGACCAGAGCCTCAATGAGAGCAAAAAACTGAGAATGCTCTATCGAACCAAACTAGTACAATGGAGACAGGTCTTGAAGCAGACAGAAGTAGACTAGTCCCATGGGACTCATCTTAAATGCGTAGAGCATATTAATTATGGCTCAGCAATGTATGGCACCAGGTGAAGATGTCCCAATGCAGCTGCCACTTGCATCAAATTTTCCCCATGGCTGCTTTTTCATGATGTCATCTTGAATTTTGGAAACTGAGCACAATGATATGATTAATGAAAATCTGGCTTTTCCATTACTAAGGATGATGTTGCTGGAAAGTTTTCAACTCAAATGTCACAAGCAGTTGAACTATGCAATCAGTTTAAACTGTTGTTTTATGATAATGAGAGCAAATTTTGGCTTTTTATTCCAGTTTGTGCTCAGTTAGAGTACACCATCTTAGAGTACTGTGACACATCACAGAGACAGCAAATTGAAGCACTTATTGGGATTTCAAAAATTCTGGAATTACCTGGACTGGCATTGCTTAATGCACCTACTGGACTACTGACATCCTCCACTTTGAGCGTGATGATTCACACCAAGAAATATAAAGGTGAATTGCTAGGCTCAGGCAATTAGCCTAGATGAGTCTAGAGTCAACCTAAACATAAATAGGAATAAATTTCTATACACACTTACTTGGCAAGGATGTGGGATCCAGGAGGTAATATAGCAAAGCAAAAGGACATGCATAAAGAATTGGGAGAGACGAACGGTAGTGGAGTAGGAAATAATAAGGTATTAGGTGGCGTCAGAGTAAGACAGAATGTAATAAGGTCTAAATTAGGTTTACTATACATGCATATGAATGCACTGAGAATGATAAATAAGGTTGGTGAGCTGCAAACGCAGATAGCCACATGGAAATACAATGTTGTGGCAATAACAGTGGCTTCACTCAAAAAGGGCAGAAATGGGTATTAAATATTCCTAGATACAAGGTGTTCAGGAAAGATAGGGAAGAAAAGAAAGAAGGGGGTAGCAGTACTGATTAAGGAGAACATTCTAGTGCCAAAGAGAAAGAATGTTCTAGAGGAGTCAAGGACAGTCTCTATTTGATTGGAGCCAAGAAACAATAGAGATACCCATGACATTGCTGGATGTATTCTATAGGCCACCGACTAATGGGAAAAATATATAGAGTATAAAATTTACAAGGGAATTACAGGAAGGTACACCAACTATAGAGTAGTAACAATGGGGGACTTTAATTATTCTAATATATATTCTGGGATAGTAATAGTGTAAAGTACAGTGAAGGGAAAGAGTTTATGAAGACTACTCAGGAGAATTTTCTAGATCAATAGGTTCTGGCCCAACGATTTCTGGATATGATTTTGAGGATTGAGGTGATCGAGTGTATCAAGTGTCAGTAGGGCAATATTTAGGGGACAGTGATCATGGCATCATAAGGTTTAGATTGGCTATGGAAATGGACACGGAGCAAACAGAGTGAAAATAATTAATTTAGGGAGGGCCAACTTCAATGAGTTGAGAACGGATCTGGTCCAGGTAAATTGGAATCAAAGATTGGAAGCAAAACTGTAATGGAACAATGGGTATTACCTTTAAAGAGGAGATGAGAGGGAAATGGCATGAGAGGGGAGGCAAGGGAAGAATGCAATGGCATGGGATGAGGGTGACATGGGATGGAGGGGATGGCATGGGAGGGGTGGGTGATGATGGAATTGATTAAGTACGGCAAAATGATGGAGACAATTGTGTATAGAGCCATTGAGAGTCTGCCACTAGATCCTGTGAATAAAAGTCTGTTTCAAAATTCAACATTTCTCCTTAGCCACTTTAATTTTCCAGAAAGATAAAACAAGAAACTTCAGCCACATAAATCTGCAAAGTTTTCAGCAGATTTGGGCCATATATGAGTAGAGTCATGCCAGAAATTGTGGTGGGGCCGGACTGTGCCATATCTCCCCACTACCTGATAATGTACTGGCATTTCCTAGCGGTGGGTGTACGTGGTTCTTGCATCCATCCCTGTCATGTTATTATAATGATATAATACCTTGCGCTTATTTACTGTACAAGACACAAGGAATGAATCACTCATAAGGGATCATAAGACGAGGCACGTGAGAACAGTTACACATAGGAATAACGCTTGAAGGCATCAGAGTCGTGTGTGTGCTCTGCTCAAAGCAAAAGGGAAACTAAGACAGGATCACACTACACACAATACAAGGGGATGAGGTGGTGTACTGGTATTGTCACTGGACTAAAAATTCAGAGACCCAGGGGACAGGGGTTCATAATCCCACCACAGCATATAAATAAAAAAGAAATCTGGAATTAAAAGTCTAATGATGACCATGAAACCATTGTTGATTGTCATAAAAACCATTTCCCTTTAGAGGTCTGGCCTGGCCTACATGTGAGTCTAAACCCACAGCATTGTGGTTGACTCTTACATACCCTCTAAGATGGCCTAACAAGCCACTCAGTTGTATCAAACTGCTGAAACCAGACGGATCACCCTTGGTACTGGAAACAACAACAGGTCCTGTTGACCTCCTTACTAACATCTGGGGGCCTATGTCAAAATTTAGAGAGCTGACACAACAGCTTGATGTAGTCACCCTCACAGGATCATACCTTACAGACAATGTCCCAGACACCACCATCCCCATTCTTGGTTAAGTCCTGTCCCAACGGCAGGACAGACCCAGCAGAGGTAGTGGCACAGTGGTATACGGTTGGGTGGAAGTTTCCCTGGACGTCCTCAACATTGATTCCGGACCCCATGAAGTCTCATGGCATCAGATCAAACATGCAGAAGGGAACCTCTTGCTGATTACCACGTATTGCCAACTACCCACCTCCTAACACCCCCAATACTCCAGCTGCAGAATCAGTACGCCTTCATGTTGAACACCATTTGAAGGAAGCACCGAGGGACTGTAGGTGGCAAGGGCGCAGAATGACTTCGATGTCCATCACTAAGAGTGGCTTGGTAGTACCATTACAGGCCGAGTCCTAAAGTCCTGCTAGACTGGGATTGCGGCTAGTGGCGAGGGAAACAACAAGAGGAAAAACATACTTGACCTCATCCTCACCAATCTGCCTGCTGAAGATGCATCTGTCCATGACAGTATCAGTAGGAGTGACCACTGCACAGTCCTTGCGGAGGTGGTCCCATCCTCACATTGAGGTTCCCTCAATTGTGTTGTGTAGCACGATCATAATTTCAGTTACTAAATGGGATAGATTTTGAACAGATCAAGCAACTCAAGACTGAGCATCCATGAGGCACTGTGGGCCATCAGCAGCAGCAGAATTGTACTCAACCACAACCTGTAACCTCATGGCCTGGCATATCCCCCACTCTACCATTACTATCAAGCCAGGGAATCAACTCTGGTTCAAAGAAGAGTGCGGGAAGGCATGGCAGGAGCAACATCAGGCATACCTAAAAATGAGGTGTCAACCTGGTGAAGCTACAACACAGGACTACTTGTGTGCCAAACAGTATAAGCAGCATGTGATAGACAGAGCAAAACAATTCCACAACCAACAGATCAGATCTAAGCTCTGCAGTCCTGCCACATCCAGTTGTGAATGGTGGTGGACAATTAACAACTCACTGGAGGAGGAGGCTCCACAAATATCCCCATCGTCAATGATGGGGGAGCCCAGCACATCAGTGCAAAAGATAAGGCTGAAGCATTTACAATCAACTTCAGCCAGAAGTGCCAAGTGGATGATCCATCAAGGCCTCCTCCTGAGGTCCCCAGAACTAGTCTTCAGTCAATTCGGTTCACTCCACATTATATCAAGAAATGGCTGAAGGCACTGGATACTGCAAAGGCCACTGGCCCTGACAATATTCTGAATGAGGACTTGTGCTCCAGAACTTGCCAAGCGCCTAGCTAAGCAGTTCCAATACAGAAACAACTGGCATCTACCCAGCAATGTTCAAAAATGCCCAGGTATGACCTGTACACAAAAAACAGGATTAATCCAACCTGGCCAATTACTGCCCTATCAGTCTACTCCCCATCATCAGTAAAGTAATGGAAGGGGTCATCAACAGTACTATCAAGCGGCACTTGCTTAGCAATAACCTGCTCACTGATGTTTGGGTTCCGCCAGGGCCACTCGGCTCCTGACCTCATTACGGCCTTGGTTCAAACATGGACAAAAGAGCTGAACTCCTGAGGTGAGGCGAGCGTGACTGCCCTTGACATCAAGGCAGCATTTGATTGAGTGTGGCATCAAGGAGCCCTAGCAATACTGGAGTCAATGGGGCTTGGGGAAAACTCTCCACTGGTTGGAGTCATACCTAGCACAAAGGAAGATGGTTGTGGTTGTTAGAGGTCAGTCATCTGAGCTCCAGGACATCACTGCAGGAGTTCCTCAGGGTAGTGCCCCAGGCCCTACCATCTTCAGTTGCTTCATCAATGACCTTCCATCATAAGGTCAGGAGTGGGGATGTTTGCTGATGATTGCACAATGTTCAGCACCAAGAGCAGATGAGAGACTAGGAATCCTGTGGCAAGTAACTCACCTCCTGACTCCCCAAAGCCTGTCCACCACCTAAAAGGCACAAGTCAGGGCTGTGATGGCATACTCTTCACTTGCCTGGATGAGTGCAGCTCCAACAACACTCAAGAAGTTTAACACCATCCAGGACAAAGCAGCCCACTTGACTGGCACCACATCCGCAAACATTCACTCCCTCCACCACCAATGACGCACAGTGGCAGCAGTGTGTACCTTATACAAGATGCACTGCAGGAACTCACCAAGCCTCCTCAGACAGCACCTTCAAAACCCACAACTGCTACTACCTAGAAGGACAAGGGCAGCAGGTACATGGGAACATCACCACCTGGAAGATCCCCTCCAAGCCACACAGCATCCTACTTGGAAATAAATCACTGTTCTTTCACTATCACTGGGTCGAAATCCTGGAACTCACTCCTTAACAGCACTGTGGTTGTGCCTACACCACATGAACTGCAGTGGTTCAAGAAAGCAGCTCACCGCCACCTTCTCAAGGGCAATTAGGGATGGGCAATAAATGTTGGCCTAGCCAGCGACGTCCACACTCCATGAAAGAATTAAAAAAACACATTTCCCTTCTTGTGATTTACGTGCTGGTATCACTTAAAGGCATATTACAACAATCCCTTGCAACCTGATGCCAGAAATGGCGATGGGTCACTCACCAGAATTCCTACTAGTTCCACTTCAAACGCCCTCACATCTTGTACACTTGCAGGAAGGCACACAGTAGCTCACAGTAACCAAGGGGGAGCCCATGAGACAGTTTCAGGGGTCAGTTTTTATTATTAAGTGGCATTTGTCCCAAAGCAGTGTTAAAGGGCGGAATCTTTTGTTCTGAAGTCTTAGTTCGATGGCAGCTGCGGAAGTGGGAATGATTCCCGCTGGAGGGGCGGAGCAGTTTACTACGCCTGATTTTATGCTGTTCAGCTCATTAAATATGCATCCATTGGAGCACAGCAACTTTCACAGGTGGGGGGTGGGGGGGGGCACGCAGCAAGTCCCAGTTCCCACTGTTACCGTCTGGGCTCAAAGGTCCAAGCACCATAATTAAAGGGCACCCAGACAGCCATTCACTCACTGCAGACCAGGAGCTTCTGTCTCGATGTCCATAATGTCCCAGAGAAGAAAACCATGTGCGACCCCATGATTTAGCGAAGCCTCCCTGGAGACTCTCCCCCAGGCTGTCCAAAGGCAGGATGTCCTGTTTCCCAGTAATGGCAGCAGGAGGCCCTCCCTTTTAACATGGTGGCCTGGACAGAAGTTGGAGCAGAGGTTAATAAGCCTGGGGTCCAGCACAAAGAAGCCCAGCAGTACAAGAAGGGGATGAATGATCTGCTGCACCCCCACTAGGTTAAGTACATCATCTACCGACTGCAAACTGACACTCATAAGGGCAGCAAGCAGTCTAAGTTTGGGTTGCAACACTCACTGGGAGACAGGATATCTGCACTAAATGTGTGACGGCCACTTTATGTTATGTTCTCAATCTCATTTCAGTTGCAGGGCAATTGCCTTTCTAGTCACTTACTGGGGAGAGCTCAGCAGCTGCAATAGGCATGCATGCTCCTAAACTGCCCATGCAACCATTGGCATGACTATCAATCCTTCTGTCTTTCTGCAGAAGAACACCCACAACAAGCGTAAGCGCTCCTAGACTGGAGATCAAATTCTGGACATCAGAGTCCTCACCCCTTTCCAGGAGATGGGCACAGAGATAGCCAGGGAGGAGCAGGACCATGCCTGTGCTTAGGGTAAGATAGGACACCCCCAGAATGCCAGTGAGGATGCCTCCAGTCTACAGTTGTCAGCTGTGCCCACTGGATGAGAGAACTATTTAATAAAGGAGCCTGCATAGTCACTCACTCAATCTTTCTTTTCTCCATTATTGGTCCAGCAAAAAATGGGGGAGGACTGCAACCCAGACCAGCCACAGCCCCAGCCCCAACCCCAACCCCAACTCTGAGGATAATGCTTCAGAAACCTCAGTACATGCACTGTCACAGCATTCACCCGCACCCTCCATCAGTGCAGATACACTCACCCCGATGGGTCCACATTCTAGGGTAGGCTTGGGGTCACAATCTGGTGAGCATATCACTGACACAGGTCCACAGTTGGCGGAGGCAGTGACAGCTGAGGATTCTGACATTCTGAGGACTGCTGTAGACCAGTCCCCTGTCTCGCCCCATGAAAATGACAAGCCATTGGTCTCAGCCCTAAGACCCCTGATGGAGATGCACAGCCAGGCAGGGGAACATCAGGTAGAGATGCCAGGGACCATTTGCAGACTGAACCGAAGGCTGGAGGAGTCCATCCACATTATGTCTGATGTTATGGCTCTGTTATTGTAGTGCTTGGCTGCCTCATGGAAAGGATGACGGCTGCCTTGGAGGCCTAGGTTCAGCAGAATGCACAGTGGCTGCTGGATATGAGCTTGGACCTGTGCTCGGTCGCTCCAGGCATTGATACAGTGCAGTAGCGGCTAGGCAAAAGGGGGATGCAGTGTAACATTATTTGTTATGGCAAGGGGTTAATGTGTGACTGCAGAACAGTACAGCCCACAGTGTGATGTAAAGAGTCACATGACAAGAGCACACAAAGCAGACAGGTTAGGACATGGAGCAGACATGATCTAGAGATGTGTAGAAGTCAGCATGGAGTTAGCCCATAGTCAGGGCTATACTTTGTACATGTGTATATACTTATGCATAACCAATAAACACAATGTTCAACCTTACAAGCCTCTGAACCTCTTTGTGAACAAACCCTTACAACAGGGGAAGGGGCAGCTCGACCTCCTTCAAGGTGCCCCTTCGCCTCAAGGAGTCAGGGAGGTGCCATTGGGCACCCAGATGGGAGGGGGAGTGCCAGCCAGCCACCCCAGCGGCTTTATCCCAGGGCACTCCAAGGGTGCCATGCTGCTCTACCTCCCCTCTGCCAATGACCCAGTTGCTTCCAGCAGGTCAGGCAAAGGAGCGTGCATCTGCACCTGAGCAGAAGACCCTTAGCAGGCCGGGGTCCTCTAGGTCTTGGATCTTCAGAGAATGCCTGCCAAAGTCATCACAGTCAACAGGGTATAGCAGTCGGCAGGTTACCTCCCCAGCTCAGCTGTGGATGTTGAGGTTGCACCTAGACATAACAAAAAGAAAGATAAAGAAACATTAAAGGGCACAAATGTGCCACAGGTGTATTAGCACTATAAATATCTATCACAATTGTTATGTTCGTAAGACATGAAAGGGATCATAAACTGTGTAAATCAAACCTTACTTTCTGCTTATTTAAAAATGAACTTTGCTGGACCAAAAACACAGCTGCCATGGGTCACATGATTTGCAAGTTGACTGCAGTTCTGGGAACTTCCAGCAGTAATTATAGGACAAAGCTCAACTCTCATCCTAATGGATTCTCACATCTATCATTGTGTGAACCCATTACAATCAGTGAAACAAGGGAGCAGCAGATGGTCTGTCTCCCCAGCCTGGACTTATAACAAAGAGACAGTCATCAAAACTCATCCTACCTGCAGAGATGCTAATAGCCACCATCTATCTCCTAAGGTGAACAATGGATTTGGACCAGAGGCATAGAAACTGATCGTTAACTTGAAACTGGCTCATCAGTGGGCAGCACCACATTACCTAAGCTCCTTTGGCCTTTGGAAAGTTTTAATGTTACATTTCTGGACTTTCAGGGCAGTCTGCTGTTAACATCCAGCCTGTCAACAGCAGGCTGATAACAAAGCCTGCCTCAAATCTAAACCTTGAAGCCTGGTTCTCTGGAAGATTCCTGCCATTGCCTGTAGAGTGGACTAAGACTCTAGATACCATCCTCATCTTGCTGCATCATCACCAACTTTGAAGGAATTCGGCAACTTCTAATTTCAACTAGCTGAACCCGCCTGAACTTTAACTCCTACGTGAAGGAACCCTCACTGGACTCTGACATTCACATGAATTAATATCTGTACCTTTGGTTTTTTTTGTTTTAAGTTATTCCTAGCTGTAAAACTCTTTTCCTTCCTAGCTCCTTGTGTGCTTGTGTGTGTGTGTGTGTATGTAGGTTGGGTCGACCAACGCCGGGTTTGAATTTATGAATAAACAATACCCCTGATTTAACCCTAAATAGAAATTGCTGTGAATCACTTTAAAATTGACTTCATAAACAGAGGATTTGGGAAACATGTACAGCCTATTTCAAAAATTAAAACATCTGTGCTTACGAATGGACGGTGCGATGAATAAAGGAGTTCAGTTGCTTCTCTCCCCTGTCCATAAGCAAACTATAAATATATGTATAATTGAACCGTGTTTATACTTGTTGTATTCTCATTAGGCAGCTAGTTGCTGAAATGATCATGTGCAAAGAGCATCGCACTTCATTGCCGAGCGTCCACGGATGACGTGGGCCTGTTCGATCACCATTTATGGTCCTGCATCATCTGTTGAGCAAGGTATTAAGGATGCAGAACTGTGTAGAAGGCATCCTTGGGCATCATTGTTGAAGTTGAGGCCTTGTTACGAATCTGACCTACCAATAGGAACAGGTGACCTAATTAGATCCCTCTGGGAATGCTTTTATGCTGTTTCTATTGCTGGGCCATCCTGCCCATATCCTTCTCAGTTGCACCATGGCTAGCAAAATGGCAAGGTCGCCTTCAGCTATCACTGGGGATGCCTGAGGTGCTTTGTGAACACATTGTAGTTCTGAAGAAGAATCATATTGGACTTGAAACATTAACTCCATTTCTCTCTCCACTGATGCTGTAGACTTTCTGAGTTTTTCCAGCACTTTCTGTTTTTACTGCAATGACCCATGTAATCATCATATTGTTTGAAACTTTCCCTCTGACCCTGATCAATTCAGCCAATGGGAAGGCATGTACCTAGGATCAGTGTATCCTGGCATTAAGCGTATATGCACACCCAGTATAGCGAAGCCCATACTGAAAGACCACAGATGAGTGCTCCTCTTGTACAGACATCCATGTGCACGGATACATGCTGCATGGACTGCGTCATGAAACATGTCGTCACATCATCCCTCAGGCATTATTGAGCTGCCCTCCAAAACCGTCAAGACACATTCGATAGATCCTGCCCGATACATAACACCCAGCTCCTTATCCATCATTATTATCTAGCTGCATACCTTGAGGCTCCAACACAGCACATTGGGGCCATTCCCCATCCGAATCTCATGGAGATCCACTTCCCTCTCCCACTCCAGCCATCCCTGGCTCAGCCAAGAGGAGATGGCCTTCAGTTCAAGCTTCACCGGTACTCCCGACCTTGCTGGAATGACGTTGCAATGAGACCCAAGAGTTATGGACAAATGCTGTTGCTGTCTTGGGAGTTTGACCATTGAGATGAGAATGCACCTGAGCATGGTTCTCCATCCAGTTGACTAATGATTATTAGGGTGCCCCTTTAGTTGGCCCACTAAGCACACCAGTAACTCCATCCACCATGGACATTGTGACATTGCAAATTAAACAACGCTGTGCATCTCCTATTGATGAAGGTCCAGCACCTTCTACCCTCCCCTTATCACCCACCAAGTTCTTCCTATCTTCCTTCACCAATGCCACATTATCCTTCAGCTCCTCTCGTTCGCCTTGCACCTCACTGTTACCCTTGACCCTATAATATTTTATGTCTTTATCTCTGCTCCTTCCTCTGAGCCCTTAAGCATCCAAGTGCAGGTGCCTATTCTGACCCTGACTCCTCCTGTTCTTGAGGCCGGCATTAACCTGACTTTTTACAACTGTCCCCATGAAACCCTATAGTGCCTGACCATGACCCTACCACTGCCACCCTAGCGGATCCACCTCCCTCCATCACCATACCCTCTGTTGCCTTGTACCCTAATCTTAACCCTCAGGACTCAAACTTTGACATCCATTGGCCCACCCTTTAGACACTTCCCTCTGCCACCATCGCTAACCACACAGCCTCTCCCTCAGCATGACCAATGCCCACTTGAGTTAATCAGCCTGTTTATCTTGGTCTGGACAGCCTGCATCGCCCCTTCCTGAATTGCCTGCACTCTTCCTTCCACATTTGTCTGATCACTGCTCTACCCTCCCTACTAATTAAGCCTGCCTCCCTTTCTCCTTCCTTTGGTCATCTTCCACTGCCACCATCCGGTTTGAAGCATAGGATAGAATTTGCAAAAGCTCCCCAAAGAGGACAATGCAGCGGCAACTCACTGTTAATCATGGAAGTGAAGCCTGCCAGGTGCACGCCATTTACATATACAGTCGTAAAAGTAACCATTCTAATTTCTCACTGGCAGGGAGCTTAATTTGGTCGGGGAACTTAATTCTGATGAGGTGGCCTTTGAATGAGCATGCATGACATGTTATTGCATGCAAACGGGGTTCCCGACATTGTTCGTTGGGAAGCTTGATCCACCTTTAAAGAACCAAGAACAGAATTCCAAAAGTTCATCCCACCATTAGGAAATTGATTTTCGGCCTCACGCCAAATTAAGTTCCCCCACCTGCCAAGCTTCTCGCTGCTGGCGGGACCAGAAGATTCCGTCCAAAAATTCTGTTCTACCCCACCCAGCCAGTGCTCCTGCTGCATCAACATTTGCATAGCCACCCAACAAAATTATATTATTGTCTGATGCCAGGAAATCTGACTAGGTGAGGCGTTTAGGTCACCAGCATAACAGATGTCCCACTCCAGCAATGTTAAATAGGCGGGGTAACGTTCTTGGTTTTCTGGCCCATTGTCTTTTCAAACATTTTCTATGGACTTTGAAATAGAAAATAATCACTTTATCAAAACTGTAGTGTCATCAATCTTCTCCAGATGAAAAGTGCTGAAGTAAAAAAGAATGTTTCCATTGTAAGAGCCTCGTTATTTCCTTCAGGAGACAAAGCCAGCTGCTGTTTTTGACTTGAATGCATTCATGGACCAGACTATAACCACCATTATTGATTATTTGGAATTAGTAAATTTATTTTGGACCAAACCATAAGTCTACACTTCAGGTTTCCTTGGCTAGCTTGGTTCCCCAACATCCTGAAAAATTCATCTTTGATTATCCAAAGCTCTGAATACTTTGTTAGTAATTTGGTGGTTAATTACGTAACACATGTATGGAATTACCTTAAGTATATATTTTTCAGATTGTTGAACTTTCAGTCCTGATACTACAGCAGTTAGATGCTGTGGAAGATTCACCAATATGTAGCAGAGTGATGTGGTTTCATTAGGTCTCTTTAGCAATGGAGTAAAGCCCTGACAGAATCAGGACCTTTGGTCACTATATTGAGGCAGTGGGGACCGAGCAGGGTCAGGATCTCCACAACTCAAAGTACATCATAGGTAGCCTGGATTCTCAAAATCATTTCTCTGCTGACTGGGATCCAAACTGAGGATGTGGCTTCCCTTTATAACTTAAATCTTATATACAAGTCACTTGGTTTTCATATAATAATAAAATGGTTACAGCACCCCTCAGGCAGTGCATTCCAGATCCTAACCAATCATTGCATAAATAAGTTTTTCCTCATGTCGCTTTTGGTTCTTTTGCTAATAACCTTAAATCAGTGGTTTTCCTGTGGTTCTCAACTCTTCTGCCAATACAACAACAATTTATAGTTATACAGTGTTTTTAATGTAATAAAACTCCCCAAGACACTTCTCAGGAGCATTATAAAACAAGGTATGTCACCAAGCCACATATGAAGATATTAGGACAGGTGACCAAAAGCTTGGTCAAACAGGAAAGTTTTAAGAAATATCTTAAAGGAAGAAAGCGAGGTAGAAAGACACAGAGATGTAGACAGGGTATTCCAGAGCTTGGGACCTAGGCAGCTGAAGGCACGGCCATTAGTGGTGGAGCAATTATAATTGTCAATGTACAAGAGGCCAGAACTAGAGGAGCACAGATATCTCGGAGGGTTGTGCACTGGAGGAGATTAGAGGTAAGGATGGGCAAGGCCATGGAGGAATTTGAATGGACGGATGAGAATTTTAAAGTTGAGACATCACTTGACTGCCAGCCAATGTAGGTCAGCGAGCACAGGGGTAAGAGGGGAACTGGACTTGCTGCAAGTTAAGGCACTGGCAACAGAGTTTTGGATGACCTCAAGTTTATGGAGGGTAGAATGTAGAGCGTAGACCAACCAGAATTGTGTTCTAATCGTCGAGTTTAGAGGTACCGAAGGATGGTAATGAACAATGGGAAAAGATTCTTTCTATCTACTGTTGTGGGGAATTTTCAGTTACGGAACATGGTTCCTTGGCTGTGTGGTGGTCTCCTGTGACATTAGCTAGATGAAAAGGTATGTAGGGACAACCCCTTGGTGCCTGTGCTTGGACCCCTGCTGCTCGTGAGCCAACCTGGGTCAGTTGAGAACAAAGGTAATAGGCTGAGCTAGTTAATAATGTAAATCTGTGTAAGATAGGGACAGATGTTGACATGGGTTTTATGCGTATTTTGTGTGTTTAAAATAATCGGAATCGTCTGGGCATTGTGATCACCCATAACCTTGCTACGGGAGGGCAGTTAAAGAGAAATGGATAAAAGCAAAATACTGCGGATGCTGGAAATCCGAAACAAAAACAAAAATACCTGGAAAAACTCAGCAGGTCTGACAGCATCTGCGGAGAGGAACACAGTTAACATTTCGAGTCCAATACGGACTCAAAACGTCAGCTGTATTCCTCTCCGCAGATGCTGTCAGACCTGATGAGTTTTTCCAGGTATTTTTGTTTTTGTTTTGTAAAGAGAGATGGATGTCTGTAAGTAAACTATTTTGGGTGATATCAATATTCATCGGAGTTCACCTCCAATCGTTAACAGGCTATCAATACTTATCAGAGTTTACCTCCAGCTGCATTTTAACATGAACTTGGATGTGTACAATCGTTAATATGAAATGGGAAGCAATCTCCGCGTATTGTTTACTATCTCCACTGTATTGTTAGCCATAGCAATGAATGAAATTGTCTTACTATAAAAACTGGATACATGTTTGTATTAGTTAGATGTGACTCTGGTGTAGTCTGCATCTCTCATTGCAATGATAATAAAATCAACTATGCATTCGCCTCCAGCCGGGGTCTCGTGGCTTTCCCTTGTTTTCTTTAGGCCACATTAATTCGACAGGAAGCCCTCAGCAAATTAATAGACCCCAAGAAGTGTAATTGAGAAATCCCCCAACACTACACTGCCTAGACCACTCATGATTTTGAGTACCTTTTCAACCTTCTCTTCTCGAATGAGAACAACCCCATCTTCTCCAATCTATCCACATAACGGAAATCCCTCATCCCTGAAACCATTCTCATAGAGCTTTTCTGCATTCTTTCCAATGATTTCACATCCTTCCTAAAATGTGGTACCGAGAATTGGCCACATTACTCCAGTTGAGACTGGACCAGTGTTTTATAAAGGTTCATCATGACTTCCTTGCATTTAAATCTATGCCTCTATTTATGAAGCCCAGGATCCCGTATGCGTTATTAACCACTTTCTCAACATGCCCTGCCACATTCAACAAGTTGTGCATATTTACTCCCAAGTCTCCAGTGCTCCTTTTAGAAATGTATACTTTAGTTTACCAAAATGTATCAGTTTACACTTCTCTGCATTAAATTTCAACAGCCATGTGTCCTTCCATTCCACCAGCCTCCCTAAGTCCTCTTGGATTCTATCATTATTCTCCTCACATTTCACAATACTTCCCAGTTTTGTTCATCTGCAAATTTTGAAACTGTTCTGTGCACTCAGGTCAAACTTATTAATATAGATCAAGAAAAGCAGTGGGCCTAGTAGCAAGACCTGGGAATGTCCAATGTATACTTTCCTCCAGTCCTCTTCATTGCCTCTTTAATGTCTTTAATTCTTTAATTGCCTTCCTGGCCCAGCCACAGGGGTTCCAACACTCTCCACCGGGCCACCCTGGGGAACACGTCAGGATACCTGACAATGGCATTTTTATCAATTTTCCAGATTTTCCCAAGAGTCTGGGAAAATATCTGCATGTGCCCACCCGTCTCCTTCCACCTAGAATTAAGCTATGAGAAGTTAAACAAATTACGGCTATATTCCCTGGAAGAAGATTAAGGGGTGATTTAATTGAAATATACAAGATATTATAGGGAACAGATAGGATATTTAGAGTGAAACTACTTCTGCTGGTTGGGGAATCTAGGGCCTAGGGGTTATAGTCTACCATTGAGACCAGATCTTTCAGCAGCGAAATTAAGAAACATTGCTTCAATCAACCATAGGGTGGATTAAGTTTAGAATTCTCTTCCATAAATGAGAATTGATGCTAGATCAATTGTCAATTTTAAAACTGAGTTTGATTGTTGCTAACCAAAGGTATTAAGAGATATGGGGCAAAGGCAGGTATATAGATGTAGGTCACAGATCAGCCATGATTTAATTGAATGGCGGTATAGATAGAATGGCTAAATGGCCTACTGCTGTTCCTGTGTACAAAATTGGCATAGATACTGACATTACTGTATAATAATGATGTAAAAATTGATAGAATAAAGAGCAAACATCAGGGCAAATTTGCACTGTTCTTTGAGGTATATTGAATTTCTGCAGATGGTTCACTATCCCGATAAGATTGACTCCTCTAGCAGTGGTGGACAACTCAATCCTATTTTTCAATTTAAAAGTGAAATCGATTTTACAGGCTGATTTTAGATTGCACTGCACAAATTAACCAATTGCCTTCCTGTTCCCTGACATGTATAGTTGCTGCAACAGAATTTTCAGGTGCTCATCTTCCAAATTTTTAACCACTTTCCCACAGGTGCGTTGGATGTTCACTGCCAACTCTATTAATTGATTCAATTGGTGATTTTTTTTCCCTCCCTCAGTCAGGAAGTGCTTTGCACAGTGACATGCTCAGCAAAAGCCAGCAACTCACATAGGCCTCATTTGTGAGCATGTCACATTACACTATTCAACCACCTAGGCTCCTTCGACAGCACCTTCCAAACTCGCAACCTCTACCAACTAGAGCAGCCTATAGATGGGGACACCACCAACTGGAAGTTCCCCACCAAGTCACCCACCATCCTAACTTGGAATTATATTACCATTCCTTTGCTGTCGCTGGGTCAAAATCTTGGAACTCACTTCCAAACAGCACTGTGGGTGTCCCTACATGAAATTGACTGCAGCAGTTCAAGAAGGTGGCTCACCACCACCTTCTCAAGGGCAATTAGGGATGGGCAATAAAAATGCTGGCCTAGCCAGTGACACCCACGTCCTGTGAAAGAATTAAAAAAATTCAACGGCATCAAGTTGCCAACCTGCTGCACATATATAAACATCTCCTCTAACCACCCAAGGCCATCTATAAAATGTACATCACAACAGAACATATGGACCAAATTTGTGCCTGGGTGCAGAGACGCGTTTTGGTGCATAAATGGCCACATTATGATTTTTTTTGGAGGAAATGTAATTTTCCTCCTCATTCCCAACTGTGAATCATTTCCTTCTGGCCTTTTTGCGGGTCAGGAACGCCTACTGTGCAAAACACACAACTGACCCCACTGAGGTCAAGTTCACCGTTTTAAAAAGGGGAAGAAAATCGAATTTCCTCCCACATACCATTTTTGTCTGGTGGCATGGGGCTTTAGAAGGCCATTGAAAGCATGCCTGGTTTGAGAGTTTGTGAAGAAAATGAAAGCCTGCTGGGGAGTCTGGAACATTCTGAAAGGAGATGTAAAGTGCTTTCATACCTTCAAATATTATGATTGGGTGCAGTATTGAAATGTAAATGTGTTTTTAATGCAGTGATTCATCAAAAGAATCTGTCCTGCAAAGATAAGTTGACCCTTATATTGACCAGCCTAAAAATGTTAAAATATCCAGTCAACCCGGGCTGTCATCTTTTCTTCTTTGAGTTAAGTGGCTCTGGCTACTGAAAAATAATTGGTTTTGACACCTGCTCCCTTACATTGATTAATAGGGGCTCTGCTTCAAAATTGAAATGAGCTCCTTCTGAGAGACCAGTGTGTTGTTTGGACAGCTGTGGCCATTATCAATGCCTGACTGAGTTTCAAGTGCTAATGTGTTTCAGCAAAGGAAATGTTCCATTCATCTGAGGATGAATGACAGTTTCAAGAAGTTGTAATAACAGGTTGCCCCTTCTTTGTGGTTTCTGGTTTATTGACCCAAGCTAATAAGATTACAAGTATTACATGGGTCTTCAAATGGCAAACTGCATTTTATTTTCTCAGAATCAATGACATGGAGGCTTTTATTAGATGGTGAGAGGTTTATTTTTTCCCCCAAGGAGTGTAAAATATTTTCCATTAATATTGCATGGAATCTGAGGACGGTACATAGAGGATATTGGATGAGAGGCTATGGAGAATACATGGGGGCATAGAGATGACATGGGGAGGCATGGTTATCTGAGGGGGTGTGAAAAATACATAAGGGCATAGAGGTGCCATGGGAGATCTGAGGAGGCATGGAGGATACTTGGGAGACATAGAGGTGGCATGGTGTGGCATGGCAATCTGAGGCAGATAGGGTGGGTTGGAAGCTGAGGAGTGAGATTTAGGAGGTCTTTAAACACTGTTGGAAGCTTGGTTGCTGTGTCGAAGAATTGAGACAGGCCTTCTAACAAGCCTGCCTCGCAGCCACCCTCCTCATGCACTCCATCGTGACTCACAAAACACATGGCAAACCTGGCTCCTGTGTGAAAAGGCAAAAATGGCATGTGAAGTCACACATGAGTCGGGTGTGCAGTTTGCGAGCTACCCAGAGGAAGATTAGGCCCTATGGCCCCAATATTTTTTTTTATTCATTCATGGAAGGTGGGCTTCTCTAGCTGGGCCAGCATTTTTTGCCCATCCCTAGCTGCCCTTGGGAAGGTGGTGGTGAGCTGCTTTCTTAAACCACTGTGTAGGTACACCCACAGTGCTGTTAGGAAGGGAGTTCCAGGATTTTGACCAAACAACAGTGAAGGAACGGCGATATATTTCCAAGTCAGGATGGTGAATGGCTTGGAGGGGGACTTCCAGGTGGTGGTGTTCCCATCTATGTGCACCCCTTGTCCTTCTAGATGGTAGTGGTCTTGGGTTTGGAAGGTGCTGTCAAAGGAACCTTGGTGAGTTCCTGCAGCGCATCTTGTAAATGGTACACACTGCTGCTACTGTGCGACAGAGGTGGAATGAGTGAATGTTTGTGGATGTGGCGCTAATCAAGCAACCTGCTTAGATCTGGATGGTGTCAAGCTTCTTGAGTGTTGTGGGAGCTGCACTCATCCAGGCATGTGGGGAGTATTCCATCACACTCCTGACTTATGCCTTGTAGATGGCAGACAGACTTTGGAGAGTCAAGAGGTAAGTTACTCATCACACTAATCCTAGCCTCTGACCTGCTTTTGTCACCACAGTATTTATATGGCTAGTCCAGTTCAGCTTCTGGTCAATGGTAACCCCCCCAGGATGTTGATAGTAGGGGATTCAGTGATGGTAATGCCATTGAACATCAAGGGGCGATGGTTAGGTTCCCACTTGTTGGAGATGCCCATTGCCCGGCACTTGTGTGGTGCAAATGTTACTTGCCACTTGTCAGCCCAAGCCTGGATATTGTCCACGCCTTGCTGAATTTGGACATGGACTGCTTCAGTATCTGACAAGTCGCGAATGGTTCTGAACATTGTGCAATCGTCAGTGAACTTCCCCACTTCTGACCTTATGATAGAAGGAAGGCCATTGATGAAGCAGCTGAAGACGGTTGGGCCTAGCACACTACCCTGAGGAACTCCTGCAGTGATGCTCTGGAGCTGAGATGACTGGCCTCCAATAACCATAGCCACCTTCCTTTGTGCTAGGTATGACTCAAACCAGCGGAGAATTTTCCCCCTGATTCCCATTGACTCGAGTTTTGCGAGGGGTGTGGGGGGGGTGTGCAGTTGTGGGTCAGGGGACTGTTTAGAGCTCAGCAAACCCAGAAGTACAAGTTTCCCTTAGCTTGTGTCAAATTTTGTGGCAGGACACAAGTACCATTTTTGGAACCTCTTTCCCGCCTGTTGACAGGGTAGGCCCGTGCTATCAGGCTGCAGCTGGGGTGTGTAGAGAAGGGAGGGAGAGATCAGGGGTCCAGATATCAGAAGTCGATCCAATAGCACAGTTTTGTGGGGGGACGGGGTGTGGGGGGAACAGTGTGGAGGTCTTCAGAGTGGAGGCACGGAGGATGTCTGATGCATTCCTGCCTCTGGGGTCCTGAAGCCCAAGGGAAAATCCAGCTCATTGGGTCAGAACCTTTGTTGTCTGTATTATAAAATCTCCAACACCTTCTCCCATTTAAGTTGCAATCCCCATCAGTTGGCTTAGTGATAGTTGAAACTTTCCATGACTATTAGTTTTTTCATTCATTTCATACTTTTGCTTACACATTTCCCTCTCTGCTCCTTTCCAGTATTTAGTAAGCTGTGATGGATGCCTAACAACCACCACCCCGACCTCCCCCAACTTCTTATCCTTTATCTTAATCCAAATGGATTCAGTTTCTATCTTTTAGTTAGCTATGCCCTTCTTTGCTACTGCCATTATAGCCTGTCTGGTCTGCAGCCATGTTTCTGTTATCCTTATGACACCTATTTCCTCTCTTCTAATTACACCTCCAATTCCATGTTTTGTTGCTGATGTAATGCAGTCAAATTAGAACAATGTATAATGTGCTCTTGTTTTTCATTATTCCTGTTTCAATTGTATCTCTTTTTGTACATTAGCCTTTGTGCCCCATACTTTCCTTTTCTTAATCTTTAGGTTACTACTATTTCCACCTGAACAAGCAACCAGTGAGCATCACTGACAGTGGGGGAAAATTTCCATGGCATTCTCCTGATCTTCTGTCATAATTTCGGCAGATGGCCAGCAAAACCCTGGGGAACAGCATGAGCAACATTATTATAAGCTTCTTTACGTTGTTACTTCAGCGGTTCCACCAACGTTAATAAATCAAGAGAATCCCAACAGGAATTCTCCCTCTAAATGTCCATTGCTATATTCCACATTTAATTTTACACTCCCAGCGCCCTACATTACCAGTGGCACTGCAGCCCTCTTCACTCTTTAGAGAAACATTAAAATATTCCAGGTAGCTGATTGTGATCTCTACTCTCACCAGACTTTACCTGTGGAAACCCTAGGGCTTTAAAAACTGACATATATTCAAACAGTTTTCTCAGTATCTGAATTCTAAAACCTCCAAATTTCCTACCTCTTCTGTATGAATGGTGTGAATTTTCACTTAATGGGTGCAGGTGTGAATGACTGTGCGTTTGTCTTTATTCATGGTTCAGATGATAGGAAGCTTGTCTAAAATCAGTTACAGTGAGCTCCAAAATAACATAGCATATGATAGTCATATATCATGGAGGTCTTGTGGCGCAGTAGGTAGCATCCCTACCTCTGGGCCAGAAGCTTCAAGTCTGAGGCCTACTCAAGGCCTTCATGGCCAAGGAAGGTGCATTCATAATGTGCGCAAAACAGTTGATTATCAACTTGTAAATCTTTCCACAATGCCTATGGCAGGTGATAAGACCGGGAGAGTCTCCTGGTCAACGACGCTCGAAGTGGAGTGGCACCCCTCAAGCTATAGCCTCTGGCTTCAGGCTAGTGACATGTTCCAGAAAAAACTAGCTAAGTCTGCCTCATGCACCTCTGTGTGCAGGAAGAGAATCGAGAAGAAGGCATATATCAACACTCCTTTCAAGTGAAGCAGCACTTCACTTGCGCTTCCCTCAATTTAGTCTACTGCATTCGCTGCTCCCAATGCGGTCTCCTCTACATTGGAGAGGCCAAACGCAGACTGGGTAACCGCTTTGTAGAACACCTTCGGTCTTTCCGCAAGCATGACCCAGACCTCCCTGTCGCTTGCCATTTCAACACCCTGCTCTCATGCCCACATGTCCATCCTTGGCCTGCTGCAATGTTCCAGTGAAGCTCAACGCAAACTGGAGGAACAGCACCCCATCTTCCGACTAGGCACTTTACAGCCTTCCGGACTGAATATTGAGTTCAACAACTTCAATCATGAACTCTCTCCTCCATCTCCACCCCCTTTCCGATCTCCCTTTTTCTAATTATTTATAATTTTTAAAAAATATTTTTCTTTTCCCATCTATTTCCATTATTTTTAAATGTATTCCCATCTATTGTTTCATCTCCACCTTTTAGCCTATTTCGATCCCTTCCCCCCACCCCACCCCCACTAGGGCCATCTATCACGTGCTCATCCTGCTTTCTGCCCTTAATGTCACCATTAGCACACTTCTTAGCTAATATCACCACCGTCAACACCCCTTTGTCCTTCTGTCTATGACATCTTTCGCAATCTCTTCTTTGCTTCCACCTATCACTGGCCCTCTATCCAGCTCTACCTGTCCCACCCCCCTCAACCAGCTTATATTTCACCTCATTTCTATTTTTCCTCAGTTCTGATGCAGAGTCATATGGACTCGAAACATTAACTGTATTCCTCCCCGCAGATGCTGTCAGACCTGCTGAGTTTTTCCAGCTATTTTTATTTTTGTTTCAAATTTCCAGCATCTGCAGTATTTCGCTTTTATCATATATCATTTTGTCTGTAGAAAACACACTATTAGTATTGAATGGCTTGTAAGAGTCTCAACATTGGTGCCTGAACCTCCATCACTTTTTTTAATACATTTCACTGTAACATCTCCTCACTATAATACTATAAGATCTACCATTCCCATATGTAGGCCATGAGTTGTAACATACCATGAACTAATAGACCATGCTGATTCATTAATAAAAACATATGAACTATCATCTCACAATCTCCCAGCAGCTGACTGAAGATCTTCAAGGTCAGTTTCTCACTAAAATGATTGACTATGACGTGTTACTGCTTTATTTCCAGCACCCTCATGACTGTTACCCTGCTGAAGCAACATGGGACTCCAACAAAACATTCTGCAGAGCAGCATGAAGTTTCAGGTCTGAGAAAAGTGGAGACCAAGTACCTCGAGGAAAAGGGAGTGGAGCAGAGATATTTGATAACACGGTGATTGGGACTTAGAAGTAAATTTGCACCCTACCTTCTCAGCCAATGAAGGCAGCTGACGCAAGCACATTTCATGTGAAAAAACTAGAAGACAATAAAAATAACCAAAAGTAGCACAGCAGCATTACAAATTATTATAATTTGCTGACATGGTTTAATAAAAGGAGTAACCTGACAGATGAAGAAAATTCATTCATGTACATAAATTCTAACACTTCTGCAATGGCGTAAGATGTACCTCACAAATTTAAAACTATATCTATTAATTCATGTTCATAATCAACACTCCAATATATTTAATGAAGAACTGGGGGCAGAGATCTGTAAGAGAGCTATGCTCAATGAGCTATTGGTCACCCAATTTATAGGACAAATACACATGGGGATTTTCTATGTAACAGTAGTACTTCTTCAAAGCGCACATCAATGTTTAACTGCAATGATCAGACCAACAAATTAAATACTCTGACCCTGAATTCACCTACCATAACTTTTGGTAGATCAGTGGAACCCTAGGCGAAATGGCCACTTTAGCTTTTTACACCATTGTTCCATCATTCTATCACCAGAAAACCTCATATGTCTGCTCCACAACCAACAATCCAGCTCAAAAACTCTGGAGCAAAACACCTTCCACACTGGGAAAGGGCAATAGACAGCACTGCCTGGAATTTGACAAAAATTCTTCAGCAGGACTTTGGCAGAACCCCCAGTGTAAATAGCTAAAATCAATTTATCCGTAGAATTGAAATGAGATTGCTGAAACAACTGGTGTTGAATTATGAGCTTTTGGGGGATGTGGAATTGTACCCATGAGAAATTAGATTAAGCCTGCACCAAACTCATGTCATATAGAGTTGTCAGAGAGAGGAGACTGTCATTCAATTGTTCTGAGCTGGATTCAATCTCAAATTTCACAGGTCCTCTACCAACGGACCGATTAATTGCAAAACAGCAACATCTATTTGGGGTCTGGTACTTTGTTCATTGCAGGGGAGTGCTTCCTGAGAACTATCCCCCTTTTATCTGGAACTGTGCTGTATTAGCCAAATCATTTTTGTGCAGAACGTGGAATTGAAAGAGCATTCTTCATATCGCAAGAGCCTTTGTGTGCCATTTGAATTTTTTTCACAAATAGTCTCAAAGGAACTGGAGATTACAAGCAATGTGCAGCACTTAACTCTCAGGACAGGGTTGCCATAGAAACAGAGCTGAACTCGTTAGCTGAGACTGTACAATCTAGTCATCTCCCTTCAGTTGATGATAGTCTTTTCTGACTATTTATAATTTACTATACTTACAATATCAGCGGTGTCACTCCCTGACAAATCCTCAGACTGGCATAAAAATGCAACATGTATCAGTGATATTTGGCTCTTTTAATCTTTCTCTCAATTGCATCCGACCTAGAAACCATCTCATTGTCAATGTCACTGTTTAACCACTCCCCTGATGGTTCCAGGTGAGCTGCCTTCTTCTCACTAATAGTTTTTTTATCGCTTCCTTCTTTGCTGCAGGAAGGCATCAGTTCTCCAGTTTTCAGCTTCACTTGAATGCACGTGAGGAGCTCAAAATGGGTGTAGGAGACTGGGTATAAAGTTTTACTTCAAACCCCATGCCACACTACCAGCAACAACCACCCCTCCCCCTCCCCCAACACCCCCACCCCCCTTCTGGGTGTCTCACTCTTACCTGGAGGTCCATCTGTGGGAGCTGACAGGCTGGAGAAAGGTGGGCTCACTGAAGGGCAAGGTGCAGAGGACATCTTCTTCAACCAAACAAGCATGGTTAGAAATGGCCAAGGAAGTAAGCAGCAGCAATGTGGTCCTCTAACCTGGAGACAGTGGACCTTGAGAATGCAAGTCCTCAGGAGGGTGGGAAAGGTGAGAGGCATAATAATTTTAGGTGCCAAACCAAACTCTCTCATTTTCCCAGCATTCTCCAGCACAGCATACCTCCCCTGCCAGAAAATGTTGACATCATTCTGTGTTCAACAGTCATCATTTGACATCAAATGACAACATTGATGATTACAAAGCTCAAACGTCATTTGTGATCAAATAGCATCAGAAGGCATTCAACTGCTCAGAAGGCAATCAACTGGCATGAAAAGCAATCAAGGAGCTTGTTCGTGAGGAAAAACTCTAGTTCCAGCAATCATAGCAAAATTGATTAAGTTTCAGACATCAGATTTTTCTAAGTTTCAGCAAAGCAGTAAAACGTATTTTTTCTAATTTTCCCTGCTGTTCCCTCCTCCACTTCCAAACCTACCTCCAAGGCCCTGGGAAAAATCCCCTCATTATTGATTCAGGAAGGAGTAGAGAGATACATTCTGGTTGTTAAAGTGGAAGAGAGAAGAAAGTGGCTTGAATAGATCCAGAAGGATATATACGATGAAGCAAGTTAAGTGCTCTGCATTGCCTATTCACAAGGCTCTCATTTGCATATCCTCCAATCTTTAATGGGTCTGACCCAATGCTAGCTGAGAATCATGTCTGTAAGACAATGACCTTCCTATAATTGTTCATATAAGCCAGGAGAATGACTCAGCTCCTGAGCTGAATTTTCCTTTAATGAAGGTGATAATGTGAACTGGCTACCTGTTACAACCATGGTTCATGTTTGCAAGATAAGGAGCTTTAATGTTTTGCTTTCTGACATGTTATGCTTAATATGGGTGTTGCAGACTGGCACATTCCAAGGTCCAGGACTACATGCTGAGGGATGCACTAAAGCTTGGGGCAGCCACCGCAAAGGAGCAATGGGGAAAGGTCGCTGTCTAAGACCTTTCTGCCATAGGGCACCGAGGGGCTGGGAATTGTTTAGATCCCCTCAGGCTGTACAGCTCACAATGAATGTATGCACTGAATATTAATTGTATTGAAGCACCTCAGAGTGCAACATGATGTATGTTGATAACTCCAATACCATTGTCTGATTGTTCATAATGACTATATTGAAATGATGGTAATATTCATTGATTGTATTGAAGCACCTCGTGATCCATGTGTAAAAGTTGAATCTGATTGTCCTTTTTGTGACAGCGATTTAGAAATGTTTTGTAATGTTCTTCCAGATATTTTATGAATAAAGAATATTTTTCAACAAAAAAAATGTTATGCTTAATATGGATACTAATAGCTGAGACAATCTCTGGCTCTAGCACATGGTTGGTTAGATGAATATTCAAATTTTAACCCTACCCTATATTTCAAAGGGACCATTCCTTCTGCAACATCCTGGTTCACACTTCCATCACCCACTCCCCTGCCCATGCAAGCACCGGAAAAACAACACCTGCCCCTTCACAGCCTCCCTTCCCAGTGCCCCAAGCACTCCTTCTAGATAAAACACTGACTTACTTGTGGTTCCTTGAATTTGGTATACTGTACTCAATGTTCATGATGCAGTCTCCTCTAAAGTAGGGAATGAAACACAGAATAGCTCCATTCAGTCTGCAAGCATGACCCCAAACTTCTAATCACCTGTCATTCCAATCACCCCACTCCAATCTTTCTGTCCTCAGCCTCCAGCAATGTTCCAGTGAAGCTCAAAGTAAATTTTAGGAGCAGCACCTCATTATGCATTCAGGCACCTTACAACATTCCAGACTCAACGCTGAGTTCAACAATTTCAAATCATAACCTCTGTCCTCATCTTTTTTCTTGGAGAGCAATGCGTGTTTTGTTGATGCCATTTACTGCTCCTGTAGATCCATCTTTGTTTCTTTACTGGTTCCATTACCTTTATTTTTTGCCTTCCACCGTCAACCCTTTTGTCACTTAAAATCACTCCTGTCCTTCACACTATCACAGATCTTCCCTTTTGTTCTTTCCTCTTCTCCGCCTTTGTCTCTGCTTAAAACCTGTTATAACTATAACATTTTCCAGTTCTGACAAAAAGTCAATGACCTGAAACTTTAACTCTGCTTTTCTCTCCCAAATGTTGCCTATTTCCAGAAGTTTATGTTTATATTCAAGTACAAACTGGAGATGGACTTGCAATCACATTCTTCCTGTCATGTTTTTATAACGATGTAAAAGCATCAATCACTCATAAGGGATTGGGTAAAGACATTGTGGGCTCATTTATTTAGACTAGGTACATAAGAATATATATACATGGAAGACAGCTTGAAGACATCAGCAGCAGAGCTGTGTGTGCTGTGTTCTGCTCTCAGGCCAAAGTACAACTGAATGGATCACATAATACACTTTCTTCTAGTGATGGCATGCTGCTGTCCCTTTAAGGCATATTACAACATTTCCATCCTCAGCTACTTCTCCCCACACAGTGTATCTATCCACACCTAATTCCCTCAATAAATTCACACTAGGAAAGGCCTACATGCTCACATACACAAAAATATTCAGTAGATCTTTTCCAGTCACTTAGCCTTGGTAAATGAGATATTGAACCTGGTTTATTCATGATTTATCAGTAGATAAAAACATTAAAAGATCATCTTAGACTTGGAGGATTGTGGGTTAACAATGTGCATACTGGTTTGATTTTTGTTTTATTCTTGAGGTTAGCTGCAGTCATTGATTGAGAGCTTTGTTAGATCATTGATCAGGTAACATAGCAACAGGTTAGAAGAATCACCATTGGCTAGGAGATGAAGCTAATTAAGTGAAAAACAGCTGGGTTTTGCAACCATGATGTAATGCAGAAGCAACAAGTACAACAGTTGAAACAATGCTGTCTAGACCATATATTTGAATATTGGAGGCTCATGCTGAGTCTGGGAAAGTATAAACGCACATCTAATTTAATGCTAGCTGCAAGCAGTTAATTTAGAGGGTGTTATAGTGTACACTGAATTGCTAACTTCTTGGTAATCAACTCCATTGATTGTGTCACTCTTAATTCCTCACCAATGCTGCATCGGCCATGATCAATTTGAAACACACTTCACAGTCAATGTTCATATTACAAATGACAAAGAGGATGAAATGGAATAAAACTGGCCCTATGAACTTTCATACCTTATGAAAAATAACAAATAGATGGATGTGACTAAGAGGTTAATGAAATTGTCTAAATATTGTTCAGTTAGATCCAAGCATTGTAATTATTGTCAGATATCTATTATTCTACACGGATATATGTTCTATCACAGCCTCTTGATTAGATACCACTCCTAGGTATCCACTATTGTCTGTATAATCTCATAACGGTTTGTATTTATTCTAAACTCCGGACATCTTTCAAGGAAAGGATAGCCACAAATCGAGGCACTGTAGCATTCTTGCACACCTCTTAAAAATTTGTTTAAGACAGCACCTGAAAGAGATCTAGGAGGTGATTGTCTTCCTGGAAGCAATGTATAGGTGATTGGGTAGGTGCAGAAAAGGACAGCATTGAGAGGGGAGAAAAAAACAAAAATGGACAGGCTGAATTTTAACTTTCAGACCCGCATGGCAGCGCATTGGGAGCCTGGGAGTTTCAGCAAGAGTCTGCCAGTGTCCTTTTAACTCAGCCACAGTATTTGCACCTGATTTCTGAGTTTCCCAACCAATTAGTGGGCGGGGATGATCAGTCTGTTTCAGCTGCACTATTTGAAGGGATCTCACAAGGGTCGGGATGGAAGCATTATCAAAGTGTCAAAAGAGAGCCAGGAATTTGGCAGAGAGAGAGAGAGAGAGAGAGATAATATGAAAAAAAGCAGTACCATGGTTCTCAGGTGTACTGTATCCCTGAAGTCATGCTACGGGCTGTCAGAGCCGCAAGAAGATTCTGTTCACTGCGGACGGGAGAAAGAAGGCAAGCTCTGAATAAGTAGGGCTGGAAGTGGTAGTCAAAGCCAGTAGTAGGAATGTGATGCTTTATTCCTGAATACAAACTGCAAGAGACTTAATAACCAGACCAATACAGAAAAGGTAAGTGGCATTGTGCATCAAAACACAAATCCCTTCACTCTGTCTACCTGAGGCATCTCCTGCACATTACTCCTCAGGCCAACAAAACTGACAGATTCACCCCTACCTGAACAGCCACCACTTGCACCCGCCCTTATCTATCACCATCTCATATCCACCCTGAGAGTATCACTCCACAAATGTTGTTCAGTCATCCTCTCAAAACATTCCATCTCTCACACTGATAACCCTCTTCTTTCTCTCCTTTTTTAAAAATTCATTCACAGGATGTGGGCTTCGCTGGCTGAGTCAGCATTTATTGCCCATCCCTAGTTGCAATTGAGAAGGTGGTGATGAGCTGCCTTCTTAAACCGCTGCAGTCCATGTGGAATAGGTATACCCACAATGCTGTCAGGGAGGAAGTTCCAGGATTTTGACCCAGCGACAGTGAAGGAACGGTGATATATTTCCAAGTCAGCATGGTGAGTGATTTGAAAGGAAACTTCCAAGTGGTGGTGCTCCCATCTATCTGCTGTCCTTGTCCTTCTAGATGGTAATGATCGTGGGTGTGGAAGGTGCTGTCTAAGGAGCCTTGGTGAATTCCTGCAGTGCATCTTGTAGATGGTACACACTGCTGCTACTGTGCGTCGGTGGTTGAGGGAGTGAATGTTTGTGGATGTGGTGCCAATCAAGCGGGCTGCTTTGTCCTGGACAGTGTCAAGCTTCTTGAGTGTTGTGGGAGCTGCACTCATCCAGGCAAGTGGGGAGTTTTCCATCACACTCCTGACTTATTCTTGTTGATGGGGGACAGACTTTGGGAGTCAGGAGGTGAGTTACTCATTGCGGGATTCCTAGTCTCTTGCCTGCTCTTGTTGCCACAGTATTTATATGGCTAGCCCAGTTCAGTTTCTGGTCAATGGTAACCCTAAGGATGTTGATAGTGCAGGATTAGTACATTAGTGATGGTGATGTCATTGAATGTCAAGAGGCAATGGTTAGATTCTCTCTTGTTGGAGATGGTCATTGCCTGGCACTTGTGTGGTGCAAATGTTGCTTGCCACTTGTCAGCCCAAGTCTGGATATTGTCCACGTCTTGCTGCATTTGGACATGGACTGCTTCAGTATCTGAGGAGTTGCGAATGGTGCTGAACATTGTGCAATCATCAGCGAACATCCCCACTTCTGACCTTATGATGGAAGGAAGGTCATAGATGAAGCAGCTGAAGATGTTTGGGCCAAGGACACTACCCTGAGGAACTCCTGCAATGATATCCTGGAGCTCAGATGACTGACCTCCAACAACCACAACCATCTTCCTTTGTGCTAGGTATGAATCCAACCAGCGGAGAGTTTTCCCCCTGATTCCCATTGACTCCAGTTTTGCTAGGGCTCCTTGATGCCACACTCAGTCAAATGCTGCCTTGATGGCACTCCTGCCTCACCTCGGGAGTTCAGCTCTTTTGTCCATGTTTGAACCAAGGCTGTAATGAGGTCAGGAGTTGAGTGGCCCTGGCAGAACCCAAACTGGGCTTCAGTGAGCAGGTTATTGCTAAGCTAGTGCCACTTGATAGCACTGCTGATGACCCCTTCCATTACTGATGATGGAGAGTAGACTGATGGGGCAGTAATTGACCCGGGTTGGTTGGATTTGTCCTGCTTTTTGTGTACAGGACATACAAGGGCAATTTTCCACATAGCTGGATAGATGCCAGTGTTGTAGCTGTACTGGAACAACTTGGCTAGCAGCGCAGCAACTTCTGGAGCACAAGTCTGCAGTACTATTGCCAGAATATGGTCAGGGCCTGTAGCCTTTGCAGTATCCAGTGCCTTCAGCTATTTCTTGATATCACGTGGAGTGAACCGAATTGGCGGAAGACTGGCATCTGTGATGCTGGGGACCTCTAGTGGAGGCCGAGATAGATCATTCACTCGGCACTTCTGGCTGAAGATTGTTGCAAATGCTTCAGCCTTATCTTTTGCACTCATGTGCTGTGCTCCCCCATCATTGGGGATGGGGTATTTGTGGAGCCTCCTACTCCAGTGAGTTGTTTAATTCTCCACTACCATTCACAACTGGATGTGGCAGGACTGCAGAGCTTAGATCTAATCTGTTGGTTGTGGGATCGCTTAGCTCTGTCTACACTTGTTCCTTATGCTGTTTGGCACGCAAGTAGTCCTGTGCTGCAGCTTCACCAGGTTGACACCTCATTTTTAGGTATGTCTGGTGCTGCTCCTGGCATGCCCTCCTGCACTCTTCATTGAACCAGGGTTGATCCCCTGGCTTGATGGTAATGGTGGAGTGGAGGATATGCCGGGCCATGAGGTTACAGATTGTGTTCGAGTTCAATTCTGCTGCTACTGATGGCCCACAGCACCTCATGGATGCCCGTTCTTGGATGCGTGATCTGTTTGAAATCTATCCCAAATTAGCACAGTGATAGTGCCACACAACACGATGGGGAGTATCCTCGATGTGAAGAGCGGAACTCCATCTCCACTGTGCGGTGGTCACTCCTACCGATACTCTCATGGACGGATGCATCTGTGGCAGGCAGGTTGGCGAGGCTGGGGTCAAGTATGTTTTTCCCTCTTGTTGGTTCCCCCAACACCTGCTGCAGGCCCAGTCTAGCAGCTATGTCCTTTAGTACTCAGCCAGCAGTAATGCTACTCTTGGTGATGGACACTGAAGTCCCCCACCCAGGGTACATTCTGCACCCTTGCCACCTTCAGTGCTTCCTCCAAGTGGAGTTCAACATGGAGGAGTACTGATTCATCAGCTGAGGCAAGGTGATACGTGGTAATCAGGAGGTTTCCTTGCCCATGTTTGGCCGGATGGCATGATTTCATGGGGTCCAGAGTCAATGTCATCTCCCTCCTGACTGTATACTACTACGCCGCCACCTCTGCTGGGTCTATCCTGCCGGTGGGACAGGACATACCCAGGGATGGTGGTGGTAGTGTCTGGGACATTATCGGTATGGTATGATTCTGTGAGGATGACTATGTCAGGTTGTTGCTGTGGGACAGCTCTCCCAATTTTGGCCAGGTGTTAGTAAGGAGCTGTTTGCAGAGTCGACAGGGCTGAGTTTGCTGTTGTCTTTTTCGGTGCTGCTGAGTGGTCTGTCCGGTTTCATTCCTTTTTTGTGAATTTGTAGTGTCTTGCTAGACATTGCAGAGGTCATTTAAGAGTCAACCACATCGCTGTGGGTTTGGATCAGACAAGGACAGCAGGTTTCCTTCCCTAAAGGGCATTAGTGAGCTAGATGGGTCTTTACAACAATTGACAATAGTTTAATTCCAGATTTTTTTTATTGAATTCAAATTCCACCAACTGCCATGGCAGGATTTGAACCTGGATCCCCAGAGAATAACCCTGGGTCTCTGGATTACTAGTCCAGCAACAATACCACGACGCCATCACCTCCCCTTGCAGGAGAAGGGAGCACAGAACACCAGAGAGAGGCAGAGAATCAGAGGTTGCCCTCCAGTTATAACCACATTGACAGTTGTGGAGGAGGAGATAACCAGGGACTTGGCATGCATAGCTAGTGGCGATAGAGTGATGAGGGTCACCTAGCTACCTGGTGGCAGAACTAAAAATCACACAGCCACGTGCCATCCAACACTCATTCATATAGACTTGATGTCTGCAGCCACCATAATATGATGATTTTTACGATGATAACTTAGAATCTTCTCATCCTGTCAGTTATAATTCATGCCTTTCACTGACTCTGCTTGATGGTACAAATATCTGTAGGACATTTGATTGAGGAAGGTGAAGACATCAGGGGTATCTTGCACAGACATTCATGATAATCTATCGGTGTGTTGCAGACCGGCTAAATGCTGATGGAGAGAAATCCCTTTCAGTCGATGAACACTGCTGGCTGATCTGACGGTGCCTTGATTGCCACATCTGTGCAATCTATGAGCCTGAACCAGTGGGAATCCATCCAGTGCAGCAAATCCGAGGGTCAGCTCATTTTGACTGGCCTCACTGGTGGCAAAGTGCATATAAGTGGCAAACATGGCATCCATCACCATGCACTTTTGGAATGCAGATAGTGAGATTCCACAAGTGACTCCATCAGATCCCTGGAAAGAACTGGAGGCAAAGAAATTGAGGGCTGTGGTGATTTTGACCATCACTGGCAATGTATGTCCACTTAGTCCACTTGGAAGGAGGTCTTATCCAGGAGTTGCAAATGTCAGCAATGACCAGATGGGAAAGTCAGAACCTCTGGAGGCACTGGTGCTCAGTCATGTCCAAAAAGCTGATCTTTTGTCTGTATGCATTGTGTTGGGGATATCGCCTCCGGTAATCTGGAGATCTGTACTCATTCCCTTTTCCCTCTGGAGCAGCAGCTGACTGATGAGAAGGCAGTTGCTGCTCCTACTGCTGTTGGTTTTGCCACTGCTACTTCTCTTGTTCCTCAACACAGCTACAAGATAAAGCTACATGATTGGCTCTCATGCTGCAATGAAAGCTGACAGCTAGGAAGTGCAGATCAAAGGCAAAAAAACTTCATGGTAGCAGAAATTATCTCCAACGTCTTGGAAATTGATTCAAAGCAGTGAAAGCACACTCTCAGAACAAATCCTGTGAGCAAAAGCACCTCAATTAGGCGAGAAAGCAGCTCTCATACCTCAGTATTTAAAGCCTTTCCAGCCGGTCAATTTTTCAGCCATGTCAATGCCCCCTGTCCTCCCATTTTGTTTAGCCTGGTGAGTTCCAGGAAGCCCAGGAAATACGTGCACACAGAGTTAAATGCAGAATGCTGAATTATAACTGCATTTAATTAACATATTAGAATCTCAGATCCACCTGTCCCACAGGTGCTTCCCACTGCTAACAATTGCTTCCCAACATACTGGCAGTTTCCCCTCAGTGAACTAAGGATCAGAAATCAGTAGAAAACCCAAGCCTTGCATCCATATAATTCTACCTAACAGAGACTTTATGGGCGGAATTTGATGCTGTCCCTCCATGGTGAGTTTGGCAGTGAGGGGCATTTAATCGGGTGGTAGGGTGGCAGGTAGGGACCCAACCACCTTCCCACTCTGTCCTGATTAAATTCGTAGCCAGAAGGCTTGTGAATGGCCTTCCCACCCCGTGGCCAATTGATGCCTTTAAGTGGGTAATTAGTGCAATGAAGAACTACCGGCCTCTGATTGGCCAGCAGCCCTCGGTGGGCAGGACTTCTGCCCTTGGGGTCCTTGATCCTGGGGAAGACCTGCCACTGCCCAGTTAAGTGCTTGATTGGCATTTAATATAGTGGCCTTCCTGAAAAGAGGTGACATGGTGATCTCGCCAGCTCTCCAGTTGGCAGGCTAGACCCCTGTCTCCTCGATTAAAATACTGCCCTATATTTTAAATGCTCATATTCCTAGGAGCACAGTTCTATCTGTTCTTTACTGAAACAACCAATAGCTAAAGGTGACTTTAAAAAAAAACTGACCTTACGGAAACTCTGACTTATTTGTCACCATGAACAACTTTTATATATTATCTAAAGCAAGTATTCACCTAGCAGGTTGAATAACCTTGGCCTAACTCGTGCCAGAGTCCACATTCTAAACAACACAGAAATAAGGAGGGCTATGTCTGCTGGATGGATGTAAAAGATGCCAGGGCACCATTCCAAAGAAGGGCAGGGGAATTATCCCTGGTGTCCTGACCAATATTTATCCCTCAATATCATAAAAACGGATTATCTGGTCATTATCACATTGCTGTTTGTAGGTGTTTGCTGTGTATATATTGGCTGCTCTGTATCATACATTACAACAGTGATTACATTTCAAGAGTACTTCATTGCCTGTAAAGCTCCTTGAGACGTCTGGTGGTTGTGAAAAGCGCGTTATAAATGCCTGTCAATGGCCCAGTGGTATCTGCCCTCTTTAAAGTTGTCTCCTTCTGGCCCTCATTACGCCATCTAAAATATGTAAACTAAAAATGTAATTATATTGAGCCTGCCCTTTTGCATTGTGTGGGTGGTGTCCTAGGCCCAGCCATCTTCAGCTGCTTCATCAATGATCTTCCTTCCATCATAAGGTCAGAAAGGGGGATGTTTGCTGATGATTGCATAATGTTCAGCATCATCCATGACTCCTCAGATACTGAAACAGTCCATGCCCAAATGCAGCAAGACCTGGACAATATCCAGGCTTGAGCTGACAAGTGGCAAGTGACATTTGTACCCCACAAGTGCCAGGCATCTCCAACAAGAGAGAATCCCCAAAGCCTGTCCAATATCTACAAGGCACAGGTCAGGAGTGTAATGGAATACTCTCCACTTTCCTGGATGAGTGCAGCTCCAACAACACTCAAGAAGCTTGACACCACCCAGGACAAAGCAGCCCGCTTTATTGGCACCCCATCCACAAACATTCACTCCCTCCACCACCAATGATGCATAGTGGCTGCAGTGTGTACCATCTACAAGATGAACTGCAGAAACTCACTAAGCCTGCTTTGGCAGCACCTTCCAAACCCATGACCACTACCACCTAGAAGGGCAAGGGCAGCAGACACATGGGAACACCAACACCTGGAAGTTCCCCATCAAGTCACTCACCATCCTGACTTGGAAATATATCACCGTTCCTTCACTGTCGTTGGGTCAAAATCCTGGAACTCCCTCCCTAACAGCACTGTGGGTGTACTTACACCACATGGACTGCAGCGGTTCAATAAGGCAGTTCACCTCGACCTTCTCAAGGGCAATTAGGGGTGGGCAATAAAAGCTGGCCTAGCCAGCGATGCCCACATCCCATTAATGAATAATTTAAAATAAACTTAGTGAGACTGAGGCTCATTTACAGGTGTGTATATGTTGTGCTTCAGCAAAAAAAATGTATCATAGACATCAAGATTTTCTATTTGCTGGGCAAAGCAATTTGTTTTCCATGCAGAAATCATAAAGCTGAATACTAGCCAAACATACCCTGCTGGGTTCTTTCAGTATTATTTGTATGATGTTGACATAAACAATGATCACTGTCGGGGATATTACAGAGAGAAACATGGGTACATGCTTGTGGAAGACACCACTGATAAGAACTTTTGGCTCACTACATTTGTGCACTGTAAGGAGGGCACTGTTTGTGAATTTCTAGTGAATTTCTGTTGGCTAACTCCAAAAACCTGGGTTTGATGTGGAGAACAAACACGAGATTACCACTAAAGAAAAGGTTTCATTTACAAAAACACAATTCACTACAATAAATTCTTCTTTAACTTGCCTTACCTTAAACTGTTATGTTGTTCAGACTTCCACCTGCCCTTGAACTGCAAGGATACCTATCCAAAGCCAACGGGGTCTTTCTTTGCATATGCATTTGACATCACCCCAAGGACTTTAGCACATAGTCATATTTCACTTCAATGAAAGAAAAATTGTGTACAGTGTAAAACAAGTTGTCGATTTGCTATTAACATATTTTGTGCTACTGGTGTTGACTAATTTCAGTCCCGAGATCAGGGGTGGGGAACCTACAGCCCATGGGCCGGATCTATCCCATTGCTCAATTTCATCCAGCCTGCAGTAATATTTCTAAAAATATAGACCTATGACAGGAGCGCCTTCAAAATTGCATTTATCATCATCGTTACGAATTAGCTTTGGATAATTTGGTTAAATTACTATAATAACATTTAACAATATAATAACCAAATTCAGCCATCACATTAAAACAGCAGGCAAGTTGAACATTTCTGTATTCTCTCTAAAATAAAACTAAAAAGTTGATTTTTATGTGTGCATATCCTGCAACTGATTTTACCTACGTGTAAATGGCCCATGATAAGAAAAAAGTTCCCCACCCTTGCTCTAGATGCTTGTACCAAGCCAGGTGGGTTCCACCAGGGCTATGTGACTCCAGGCCCTCATTACAGCCTTAATCTATACATGGACAAAAGAGCTGAACTCAGAAAGTGAGGTGAGAGACTGCCCTTGATATCAAGGCAGCATTTGACTGAGTGTGGCATCAGGGAGTCAATGGAAATCGGGGGTGGGGGAGGAAATTCTCCACTGCTTGGAGTCATACCTAGCACAAAGGAAGATGGTTGTGGTTGTTGGAGGTCAATCATCTCAGTCCCAAGACATCGCTGTAGCAGTTCCTCAGGGTAGTGTCCTGGACCCAACCATCTTCAGCTGCTTCATCAATCACCTTCCAACCATCATAAGGTCAGAAGTGGGGATGCCAGCTGATGATTGCACAATGTTCAGTAACTGCTCAAATACTGAAGCAGTCTGTGTCTATATGCAGCAAGACCTGGACAATGCACAGGTTTGGGCTGATGAATGATAAGTAACTTTCATGCCACACAAGTGCTAGGCAATGACCATCTCCAACAAGAGAGAATCTAAACATCTCCCCTTGACATTTAACAGCATTACCATCGCCGAATCCCACCATAAGTATCCTGGGGCTACCATTAGCCAGAGGCTTAACTGGACTAGCCAGATATGTACTGTGTCTACAAGAGGAGAACAGAAGCTGGGAATTATGCAGTGAGTAATTCACCTGATGACTCCCCAAAGCCCGTCCACCATCTACAGGGCACATGTCAGGAGTGTGATGGAATACTCTCCACCGCCTGAGTGAGTGCAGCTCCAACAACACTCAAGAAGCTCAACACAATCCAGGACAAAGCATCTTGCTTGATTGGAACCCCATCCTCCATCTTAAACATTTGCTCCTTCCACAACTGATGCACAGTGGCAGCCATGTATACCATATACAAGATGCACTGCAACAACTCGTCAAGCCTCTTTCAACAGCACCTTCCAAACCTGAGATCTTTATGATCCAGAAGGTCAAGGCTAGCAGATGCATGGGAACACCACCACCTAAAAAATTCTCCTTCAAGCCACACATGATCCTGACTTGGAACAATACCGTCGTTCCATCACTGTCGCTGAGTTAAAATCCTGGAACTCCCTTCCTGACAGTACTGTGGGTGTGCCTACACTAGACGGACTACAATGGTTCAAGAAAACAGCTCACCATCGCCTTTTTGATGGTAATTAGGAATGGGCAATAAATGTTGGCCTTGCCAGTGACACTCACATCCCATGAAAGAATGAAAAACAAGGTGGTATAGTCAATTCAAGTATCATTGTAAATGATGAAACCTTTCAACTCGATTGGCAGAAATGTAATCTTTTTAAAAAAGTCTTAGGTTTTCAAGGCTTCTAAAGAGTTACTAATATTATAGTAATTTCTGATAAAATATTAAAACTCTAAACCTTAGAAGATATCACAACTCAGTAAAATAGCATGTGCACAAGGCACCAGAAATGCACTGCACTCACAGCAGATGGCCCCCACTTTATTAGAAGGGTTGGGTTTCAACACATGTGGAGACACATTCCTGATGGAGAACACATGTGATGGGATGCTTGGGTGCACCTTGGGCGATAAAAGCTCCTGGCGTCTTAAAGAGTCATGGAGTTTCAGAAAGAGCTGCCACAGTATTATGCAGTTCACTGCCCCTGAGGTTTTGGGATGATTGATTGTGAGTGTTTTGGTTGCTCCAGATCGATTTAAGTGTGTCAGGTAGTTTTTATTAAAAATGCTTTTAAATAGGTCTTTGACTGACAACTTCCCTGACATGTAAGTTTTCTTTGCTGGTTTTAAAATTCCATCTCTTGATAATGGTTTCCTGCCCTGCTGGCAGGAGAGGATAGCAGCAACACGAGGAGGAAGGCTATGGGATTCACAGTTTGAAAGGGAAAGCACAGAAGAGTTGCATCATGCTGCATGCAAACAGGCAGAAGGTGAAGGTTGTACACCTTATGGAGCAAAATGGTCCCACCAGCAGATAGCAGAGGAACTGAAAGCTGGTTCCATTACACAGTCACACATGGATGCCATGCCAGAAATAGTTCACTCATCAGAAAGGATAACGTTTAAATAAGAAAAAAGTTAACTAAGTGAGCATTGCTCCTATAGAGAGTGCGTCTGGGGAATTGATAATGGAATGTAGGGAGATGGCGGATGAATTAAACAGGTATTGGCTTCACTATGCAGGACACCAGTAACATCCTGGACATAGCTGTAAATCAGGAAATGGAAGGGAAGGAGGAGCTTGGGAAAATTACAATCACAAGGGAGGTGGTATGAGCAAATTGTTGGGGCTGCGGGCAGACAAATCCCCAGATCCACTAAGGTCTTGAAAGATAAAAACAAAAAACTGCGGATGCTGGAAATCCAAAACAAAACAGAATTACCTGGAAAAGCTCAGCAGGTCTGGCAGCATCGGCGGAGAAGAAAAGAGTTGACGTTTCGAGTCCTCATGATACGTCAACTCTTTTCTTCTCCGTCGATGCTGCCAGACCTGCTGAGTTTTTCCAAGTAATTCTGTTTTGTTAAGGTCTTGAAAAAAGTGGTTAGTGAGATAGTTGATGCACTGATTTTAATTTTCCAAAATTCCCTAGATTCGGGGAGGGTTCCATTAGATTGGAAAATAGCAAATGTAACTCCTTTATTCAAAAAGGAGGCAGACAGAAAGCAGGAACCTATAGGCCAGTTAGCCTAACATCTGTCATAGGGAAAATGTTAGAGGCTATTATTAAATGTGTTATAGCAAGGCACTTAGAAAAATTTAAGGCAATCAGGCAGAGTCAACATGATTTTGTGAAAGGGAAATCATGTTTAACCAATTTATTGGAGTTCTTTGAAGGAGTCACATGTGCTGTGGATAAAGGGGAACCGGTGGATATACTGTACTTAGATTTCCAGAAGGCATTTGATAAAGTGCACATCAAACGCTATTGCAAAAAATAAAAGGTCATGGTGTAGGGGGTAACATATTGGCATGGAAAGAAGATTGGCTAGCTAGATAGATTCTTGATTAACAAGGGGGTGAAAGGTTATCAGAAATTGAGGGGCACTCCATTCCCAGAGCCATGTGCTATCCCATTCTCCTGTAGATGGGAGCTCACCTCAAAGGAAAACTAGGAGAGGTAGGCCCATCTGCACTGACATGGAAAAAAAGGTAAGAGAGAAGCACCATGTTAATAAAGAGACAAACTGGGAGAAGGTAGCGCTTCCTCTCCATTCTTATTTCCTCCTGAAGGGAATTAAAATTCAACCATATTTGGAAAAGTGGAAGCACAATTTGTTCTCTTTGTTAGTGAAAAAATGGCTGCTGGCTATGAAGAAACCAGGCAAATATCTTCAATTGTCAAGGCAGCATATTATTATTGCTCTTTTTCTGCCTCCAAGTAAGCCATCACATAAAAAGGGGGCTTAGGGAAATCTTTATACCAAGCATGGCATCTATAAGTGAGTTTAAAAGAGTTGCAGCATTCTATAATCACGCTGAAAACCATTTTTTTATTCAAAAGACCAAAAACAAAGACTTTTCTTGAGCATTTTTTATTATTCATTCACAGGATGTAGGCTTCGCTGGCTGGGCCACATTTATTCCTCATCCCTATTTGCCCTGGAAAAGGTGGTGGTGAGCTGCCTTCTTGAACTGCTGCAGCCTATGTGGTATAGGTACACCCAGAGTACTGTTAGGGAGTTCCAGGATTTTGACCCAGCGGCAGTGAAAGAGCGGCGATAAATTTCCAAGTCAGGATGGTGAGTGACTTGGAGGTGAACTTCCAGGTGGCGGTGTTCCCATTTATCTGCTGCCCCTGTCCTTCTAGATGGTAGGGATCATGGGTTTGGGAGCTGTTGAAGGAGCCTTGGTGCATTTCTGCAGTGCATCTTGTAGATGGTACACTGCTGATACTCTGTGTTGGTGGTGGAGGGAGTGAATGTTTATGGATGTGGTGCCAATCAAGTGGACTGCTTTGTCCTGGATGGTGTCAAGCTTCTTGAGTGTTGTGGGAGCTGCACTCATCCAGGCAAATGGGGAGTATTCCATCACACTCCTGACTTGTGCCTTGTAGATGATGGACAGACTTTGGGGAGTCAGGAGGTGAGTTACATGTCACAGAATTCCTAGCCTCTGACCTGCCCTTGTAGCCACAGTACTTATATGGTTAGTCCAGTTCAGTTTCTGGTCAATGGTAATCCCCAGGATGTTGATAGTGGGGGATTCAGTGATGGTAATGCCATTAAATGCCAAGGGGTGATGGTTAGATTCTTTCTTGTTGGAGATGGTCATTGCCTGGCACTTGTGTGATGCAAATGTTACTTGCCACTTGTCAGCCCAAGCCTGGATATTGTCCAGGTCTTGCCGCATTTGGGCATGGACTGCTTCAGTGTCTGAGGAGTCATGAAAGGTGCTGAACATTATGTAATCATCAGCTAACCTCTCCACTTCTGACCTTATGATGGAAGGAAGGTCATTGATGAAGTAGCTGAAGATAGTTGGGCCGAGGACACTACCCTGAGGAACTCCTGCAGTGATGTCCTGGATGCATAACAACCTACCCTTTAAGACAGATAGAAACTAAAGTACTATTTTATTTTACAGCAGTTTGCCCTGAACTATACTCAATGCTAAAACAGGAAATCTGAATGCATGGATTTGTGATCCTCATTTGTAGGCATTTGGTATTGGTGCACCCTGTCATGAAAAAATACTAATGTGTATAATGTTATTGGAAATTATTTTTAAATTGGAATTATAGTAGGGTCTGTGTCTATGTGTGTCTGTGTGTGGTTTAATTGGATTAAAGCCAGCTAGTCTGGGTGCTTTGATGTATAGTAGTTCTTAGATGTTAATTAGATAAACAGTCAGGAAGTTAAAAAGGTTAAGTGTATATTTGCATTTGTTGAATAAAGCATTCAAAAGAATGGGTAAAATCTTGCACCTGGCTGGGAGGCGCCAAGCAATGTGTTTATATTACTAATAAAATTAATGGGATGAAAATGTTATTGTTAGAAGATGGAATGTTAAAAGTCTAGGATACCATGGAAAATTTAGATTCAAAGGAAAAGCTAGGTATAAACGAAAAGGAGTTTGTGTGTTTAAGTCAGAGGCATTTAAGATCTAACCAGCCTGTAAGCCTACAACTGTGTCTGCAAAGGAACCAAATTGCAAGGAACCTCATTTTGAATTTGTAAGGTCAAATGTGCTTTGCCTAGTTTCTGTTTAAAGTTTATGGGTTACTATTGACATGGTGGAGATTTACCTGGAGGTGATTAATTTGGGGATTTGTTTAAAAGTTATTATGGTAATAATTTGTAAACAGGTGTATGTGTTTAATTTGTTGTTAAATTAATAAATGTTTAATTTAGTTTTATATTAAAAAAACGTCATGAGGCTCGGTGGTCTTATTCCTGAATTCAGAGCTGCATCTCAAACGTACCAATTGAAAATATAGGTTATGACAGCTGTTCAAGTTTCCCTCTGGGATTTAAACAACTCAGTCTTTGCCAACTACTGTGTCATAATACACCCTCTTCGGACACTGGCAGGTACAAAACCTGAAAGGTTATAAAGGAAATTCAGGTTCAAAATCAAATGGGAACAAAGGATTAGCACCATTTTTTCCTATGCATAGTGCCCATGCAAACCACTCAGTTATCGAGTTCAGAGAAATTAGGGATCGAGTTCAGAGAAATTAGGGGTGAGTAAGATATGGGGGACTTGGCAGTGATCTCCACATCCCAAGAAAAGATCTTTTAAAATTTAGGCACCAAATCCAACAAAATCATCCTTAATTGTTTTTATTCATATTAGAAGATACATGATCTGACAAGTCTTCAAACAAAAGAATGTAAGGTCCCTTTCAGAAGTCTTGAAGTGCAACTACTTCTTCTGATTGAAATTACTAAGTAGACAGCAATCTATTTGCATAGAGATGGGAAATCTAGAGGACTCAGGATGGAAAAAACTGTAAGAGACTAGTAAACTTCTGATTTTCTCAGTTGCACATCTTCCTTACTCTACAGTGTATAGAGTTCAACTTTAATTTGAAGAATGATGACTAAGTTTAATGGTAGGCAATATAGCATTTCATCTACACAGTAAATAACAAGCTTCAAAGCAATTGAAGCAAGAGAACATCCATTGATGACTCTGAAGAAATTGTCACCAGCCCTTTGCCACTAGACCATGGCAATGCTTGACTTGATGAAATTAGCAAGAAAGAAAGGAGTTCTGTGGAATTCTACATTTATTTCACTTTCTCAGTGTGTGACAGACATTAGCAAGAAAACAAAATCTCCTTTTTTGTTAAATACCAAGTAAAAATGCTTATTTTGAGAATACTTCATAATTAAATAGCTTGATATACTTACATCTATAGTCCTTTGTGCATTTTATCCAAAAAATAGAAGACTGTTAAGATCTTTACACAGTGATGGAAGAACATTCTTGTTAGGTGAAAGCTTCTCATATTGTAAGCCTGTTTTAATGGTAGATTAAATAACAAGTAAGCAATGAATGCTAGAAGGTAGACTTTGGAAGTGTATTTAAGTTAATAACATAATATGAATCGAATCACAAGCTGTTCTTAAACTGATTCGTGCTATACTTTCATAGCACTATATTCCCCATTCTGTGCATGTGTATCATCCTCATTTCCATGCATGTCATACCTAGTGGGCTGATGCAATTAGTTCAGCTGGTTTCCCATTGAATTTTCTGTGACAAGGGATGCGATAGTTTAAATCCAAATTGAAATTATAACTCACTATCTCATCCACAATCAGCTATCACACTACTTGATCTCTATAGAGGGAATTCTTTTTACCCATTTCATCTCATTCATTTTGAAATCACTAGACATCTTCTTCCCAATGCAGAGGACTAGATTCCATACGGGAAACAATTTTGGTTGAGTAGTTCTGTTAAATGACATCCAGTTGAAGATTAAATTCCACCTGATAACATATTACATATAAACCACTCTGCCAGAATTACATTCATGATTGCAGATGAGCTCACTTTCATTTCTCATTAATTGACATCACCAAGACTCCAGGAAAGTTCTTTCAAATTTAGCTTTTATGTTCAATATAACCTTTTCTTAGATCACCATGAAATACAGGACTGAATTGTAAAAAGTTAACCAAAACAAGGACATTATCTATAGCAGGTAATTAACTTTCCTTACACAATACACCACCTAGGGGTACAATAGTGTAGAGGCTATGTTACTGGATTTATAATCCAGAGAATGTGAGTTCAAATTCCACATGGTAGTTGGAGAATTTGAATTAAGTTGAAAAAAATGTATTAAAAATTTATTTTAAATGCTGCTATCAGTAAAAGTGACCACAGAGCTATCATTAGTACAGAAACTTCAACAGTACAATGGCATCACAGATTCTACTGCACCACTACAGAGCAGACCTACTGCCCAGTATTATGTCCCCAACATGATGTTGTTCTAAGTACTGGGGACGGGACTATCAGGAATGGGACCAATGCTGCTACACTGGTGCCCACTCCACAAACTGGCTGGATGTCAGAGTAACTCCTTGCAGCACCTACTTGCTGACATGGCCTAATTCATTGCAATGTCAGAATTAAGTCAAAAAATTCTCTCTCACCTGTCAGCATGTTTGTAAATGGCATTGTAGCCCACTCTTCCACAAATGGCAATTGATGTTAAATCAATTATTATTACAATTGTGATTGATAGCTTTTTGTTGGCTAAATGTGTTAAGGTATATTGGGTAAAGGCAGGTATATAGAGTTAGATTGCACATCAGCCATGATCTCAGTGAATGCCGGAACAGACTTGTAGGGCTAAATGGCCAACTCCTGTCGTATGTGACCCACATGCAGTTGTAGACCACATAAGTCTGATTCCTCCAGACAAACATGCAGCTGATTGTACCAAGGGTTTGGTGTGTTTTCTGGAGGCAGCTTAGTTCACCTATTTCAAAGTCTTTAACACCATCCACCTCTGCACATTTGCTGTTAAAACTCTCATCTGTGCTTTTGTCACATCCAGACTCTGAGTACTCTGCTTGGGTGGCTCCGCATCCTCCACCTCCAAAGTCAATCCATCCAAAGCTTTACTGCCCTTATCATAACCACAGGAAAGTCCTGCTTATCAATCCTACCTGTCCTCACTGTCCTACCTACATTGGTTTCTAGCTCCCAAATCCTCACATTTAGATTTCTCACCTTCATGTTTAATGGTCTTGCACCTCCCTTTCTCTGTAACCTCCTTTACCCCTACAATCCCTCCACCCTGAATTCTTCATTCCTCTGACTCTGGCTCCTTGTCCATTCACCCCACAACTGGTGGTTTTGCCTTCAGTCACCTCAGCTCCACACTAAAGTCCTCTGCCCGTTCACGTGCTGAAAATCAGGAGCACATGCCCAAAGGTCTGTGGATCAATTAAAATTTTCAAGGCTGACATTGTTAAATTTTTGTTGGCCAAGGGTATCAAAGGGATATTGAACAAAAGTGTGTAAATGGAGCTGAGGTACAGATCATCCATGAGCTAATTTAAAAGCTGAAGGGGATGAATGCCCTACCTCTCCTTTTTAGTGGTTTCTTTTAAGACCATCCCTAAAACTTACCTTTTTAACGAAGCCTTTGATCGCCTCTCCTAATATTTCCATCTTTGAGTCGGCAATCATTGGCTTTTGATCACTCGCCTTTGATCAGCTTGTAACATTTTTCTACAGTAAAGGTGCTATATCAATGTAAGTTGTTGTTGGGTCTGGTAAGGGCTATTCTAGATATGTCCCCAAAATTGATATTGAGGCAGACAGGGGTAGTGGAGAAAAATGTGCAAGCTGCTTCTTTTGAAAGTGGCATGTGAAGCAAAGATGGGCAGAAACCCAGCAGAGATTGCATTTAGCCCTAATTACCAATCACTCCATTATGGAATGCTTGACTTCTACCCCAAAAGTAGGATTATTTTGTACTTGTCAGGTGAGGGATGTCCGTATCTGTGTTCTATTCACTCCAAATAATAATTTGCAACCCCTGAGGAGCACTCCAATGCAACTGGGGTGAATGTCTTCATCTCTGTGCCTTCTCCAAATGAGCTTTCCAATTTGGTTCCCAGTGGTGCCATTATGTGAGCAGATTTTTCCCAAACCATCATATTTTGTTTCATTTTTCATAATTGACATAAGTTGATCATCTTAAGCAAAATGACACATTGGAATAGTTTGAGGGTGAAGTGAATGAACAGGGACATTGTTAGAAACAAAATGAAGAGCTTAATGAGTGCAATGCCTGTCCTGAGAAGTGCTGATTAGTTTTGAAGGAGCTTCCATCTGTATCTAAGGTTTGATGGACCTTACAAGTGTTTGTTGCTGATTCTGGTAAAGTAAGATGCAAAAATTTGCAAAGCGTTTCATTAGGCAGTAATGACATACCTCATATGTAGCATGAAAAACATCCAAAAAACATTTATTCTAATGCAATTAGTCATACAATCTAGGGTGGGAATTACCAAGGCACATGGAAAGAAGGTAATCAACATAATCAGTCAAAGCAGATTGCAATCAGCACACCACTGCATATCAAATAGTCAGGATGTATACTGAGAATTGATATATTACCCTTCATGGAAACATAATGCAATGTACTATAATGCAACAAAATGAAATATCTTCTGTATGTTTGTCCATGGAACAATAAGATTGAACATCTACAGCTGCTCTAGGATTTAGGATTTCTGACAGGCATTGTAGTGCATCCACCCAGCCCTGAATCTAGTTTTAACTCTATTTTAGTGATGCCGTGAAGCAGAAATTGCTCCACAGTGATGTTTAAGCAGGAGCGTTGCATTCAAAGGAGCTTGGGTTAGAGAGAGAGAGCAACAACACTGTTGCTCCGATTAACACTCTCCGCAAATGCGGCTCCCACTGGCAACACAGGATTACAAATTCTCTCTGTGGTGTAAATACAGCCCAAATGATTTCAGTGTAGACAACTTCTTGTCATCAATACTCAGTGTTTAGGGAATATATAGGGGTGGGGGAAAAGCACATGCCAACCTCAGGCATATGGCCTTTATGTCAGTTTAGGATTATTATGCTCACTCAACATCCCATCAAGTGCTCAAAGGCAGAAGACTCCATTATCATGTATCTATTCTAGCACATGCGGCGCCTGATCAAGAATGATTGATGGAGAATATAGAGGAACATTTACTCTGTATCAAAGGCTTGCTATCCCCAAATCTGTGATGGGGAAATTTAAATAAAGCTTTGCTCTATCTAACTCTGCTTTCCTGGCCTAGGAATACCTGTATGTAAAAAAAGCCTTACTCTGTATCTAACATGGGCTACATCTGAATACTGAAAATTGAGCAAAGCAGGGAGAGTTTTACTGTCAAGAACTCCTCAACTTGCCATGAGGTAAAAACTTCCACTCTGTGGTATTTTGCACCTGAGGAATAATCCAACTGAGTGGGTCATCTGTCCTTATAGAACCTTGCCTGAAGCCAATGGAATAAAAATCAGGTGGGATCTACAACAGGCATGCAATGTGCTCAGCCAGATTACTATATAGCCAGTGAATTTGATGTTATGAATCATCCAATAATCCTGTAATTGTAATATTTCTAACATCCATATCACACACTTCATTGCAGACAGTTATTACTTAATTATTGTAGTTACAGGAGATCCTTATCTACATGAATTATAGGACAGCTGTCTGCACTGAGGTGTATACATGTGCATCTACTTTGGAATTGGAGACTCTAAGATTATAATTGCAGAATGACTGGGTGAATCATAGTACATTAAAATGCTTCCCCCTGTGTGACAGTCTTCCAGTCCTGCTGAGTCAATAGCAGTTTTTATTTCAGGTCACCCTATTCATTGCTTTTCCTTAGATCATGTTTGTTGCTAAACAGGAATCTGCGGGCAAGTGCTTTGAAGTTGAAATGCACTGAAGTTGAAATGTTACCTGTTGTGCTTCGTGTATTAGTTTATTTATTTGTACATTTAGAAAACAGTATTTTGCCCAATATGTTGCATCATCAGCTCCAAACTGTGCTAATATTGATTTGTAGATCATTATGTTACAAATTGGATTTGAACTGGACCAAATTACAGTAATAATACAGCAATCTCCTCAATTATAGCTGGATTTGAAACCATTCCTTTGAAGGACAGTGTACTAATCCACTGTACCATCGAATCTTCGTCACATTATTGCAGGAAACTTTGCATTACCCTCTCAGATGGACATAAAAATCCGGTGGCACTATTTTGAAAAAGAGCAGGGAAGTTATCCCTGCCATCCTGGCCAATATTTATCCTTCAATCAGCGTCATTTTTAAAAAATGATCTGGTTGTTATCACATTGCTGCTTATGGGAGTTTGCTGTTTGTAAATTAGCCGTTATATTTCTAACATCATAACAGTGACTACACTGCAAAAGTACTTCATTGGCTGTAAGGCGCTTTGGAACATCCCGAGGTTGTGAAAAGCAAGTCTTTTCTTAAAGGTCTCATTGCACCAGAGTTCTTTATGAGAGGATTTCACGATCTGACTACTTCCAGCATAGTTCTCGCCCAACCAGTTTTGAGACGCTCAGTCAATTTTTTGTGCATAATTCATAAATTTTCAACAAGTAGCAAGAATTCTAAAAGTCCAGTATATTTTTACAGAAGCCCATTGTTTAAATTTAATTATGTATTTTGTGATAAAGGTATTAGTTAAAAACATTTTCCATAAGTTTTCATCGACAGCAAAGAGAACACTGGGGTACATGGAGCAGTGAAAGTAGAGCAAAAAGCATCAGTAGCCTCAACATCAATGGAAACGGACATCAAGTAGGGTGTAAAATACTGAGATGTCGATTTCTTATAGCCCATGTTACATTACCACCAAAGATCAATTTCAGCACCCTGATCACAAGCCAGAATCTGTTGCTCCCATTTGGCTTTGAAGTTGGAAGAAGATGTCAATCCTAACCTGATCCCCATTCCAGTAGCCTGCAGTATAAATAAAAATAGATTTAAATAGATGGTGATTGACTAAAATTGCTTTACTGCAAATGAAAACTAGACTGGTTGAAGCAATGGGTGTGGAACAATATCCTCTTATGGGGACTAAATTCAAATTCAGAACAGACAAATGGAATACAAGTTCCCTCTCTCCAACAGTGGCTAAGAGTCCTAAGTGAAATGCATTCCAAATAGACACAACTCCAGAGCATCAAAGTACACATATTTCAGCATGAATTATTTAATCTTTGTCAATAAGGTTGTAAGGCAAACTGACTTCCTAACCGTGAATCAAGAATATCACACTTGCAAGCATGAGATTCTCTTCTAAAACTAATATAGGGAAGGTTATCAAAGAATTTCAATGGAGTGCTAAATTATAACTAAAGTATTATTTAACTATTCTCATGTTTGGCACTGGGTGGCAAAACAAAATCCAAGTAAAACCCACTAAGTACTACCTGTATAACTTTAACAATTACATAGTAACTTGCATCTACTAAAGTGCCTTTAGATATCAAAGGTGCCTTATATTTGACAGTCCAACTTGAGCCAAAGAAGGGGGGAGGTGATTGCTGAAGGCTCTGACACTGATGGTAGAGCAGAGCAGAAGGAGGGAGGAATATGATGTAGACTGCAGTTGGAAGACAGAGAATGTGGACTGAGGAAGAATGCAAAGGTAGGAAGGGGCAAGGCAAGGACAGATATGAAGACAAAAACAAAGATTTTGAGGGAAAGGTAATCAATGGAGGTCAGTAAGGATGAGGGTGATTGGTCAGCGGGATTTTATGTGAGGTAGGATGCATTGAACAGAGATTTGTATAAATTGGAGATTAGATAAGGTGGAACATGGAGATTCAGGAGAAGGCATTGGAAAGGTCAAATCTAGAAGAGGTAAAAACACAGTGAGGATTTCAACAGGTTCTAATGGGGGCTGATCAGATTGACTTCCACCTAGCAAACATTAAGCTGCAAAAAATCCTAGCTCTTTCACAACTTGATGTTGACAGTACAACAACAGTTGCAGAATCTAGGATGATAGTGGAGGATTAAGGCTAGGTATCATCAAACATATGAAAGTTGAACCTTGCTTATAAATAATATTATTGGGGGCCAAATATAGATGAGGAATATGAGGGAACTAAGATACAAATTTGGGAGACACTAGAAGTGAGCACAGGGCAAAGGAGGAGAAACCATTACAGGCTTCATTGAGACAGATATGATTGGAATCCTGAGAGGGCAATGCCACAGAGGTAGACCACAGAGGATAGGCAGTGAAGGTAGATGGTGTATTTGACCATGTCAAAAGCTGCAGAGAGGTTACAGTAGTTCAGAAATCAATGGGTGGATACCTAGAGAGTGGGATCAGTTGCTAACGTTCTTAAACACTGGGCTAAGGAAGGGCAGTGCAGTGGTCAGGAGTTGCTTTCAGAGAGAGGGTAATAAAATAGGAGGCTGGTATAATGGAAAAGGTGCATCTGGTATGGTCTAAAAAGAAGTGAAACTAGATTGGTGTGAGGTTGGAAGTGGGGTGGGAATGATGAAAAAGAGGCTGGGAGAGCTGAGTGACTAGCCTCTGTTTTGGAGATGAGGAAATCTGAGATATTTGCAACTTTAAGACCATAACATTCCCAAAGGAAAAATTAAATTAAAAAAATATTAAAACTAGAGATGTGCAAATGACATGGTTCAATACATTATGTCAAGAAATGATAGGTCTTGGTAATCCGACTCACAATTTATCACGCAGTGAGATCCTTATCTCAGCCATTTCAGGGGCAGATGAAGATGCTAGTAGAAGATTAGTATTTCCCTATTTGTTGAGGTAGATCTACTCAGACTGCTCTTGTCACATTATCACTATCATCTCAGCCAATTTGGTAATATGTTGGCCCTCCCTCAAGACTGTGAAATTACTTATGTTGTGTAAGGAAAGGATTGATTAAAAGATTTATGTTTGAGTGTGGTGGCTGAAGAGGAATGTTAGCCAAAGCACCAGAAGGATTTTCTGAGGATCTTCAAACAGGATGCCTAATGTCCACTGGAATAGGCATACAGAGTCTCAAAATAAAATCTGAAACAATTGTCTGAAACAATGAAGCACTCATTCAACACTACAATTAAATATAAATATATGATCAGGTGTCAGAGTAGGGCTTGAACTCTCAGCCTTCTTATTTGGAAATAGTACCATTAATTTAGCCAAGCTAACACAGTAAGCAACAATCAACATTCCAAACCATAGACTTTCAATTAGCAGAATTCTGCATATCATGGAGATTGTCAACACAAGTTAGCAGTGTCCACTCCTGGTGAAGAAATAGGTAATGGTTGATTTTCTGCTTCCTAACTCAAGGATGTTTAGGCTAATTTTAAAGTCCTTATTAAAATCACCTAACATAGTGCAGACCTGGGATATCCCTGGTATGGTTCAGTTACTCACTGCATAAATATTCTGCAGCAACATAAATGTTTCAGCATCAGCTTCTATATATGCACAGTATGCTTTCATCAAAAGTTCTTATGCAAGTACACTGTAAAGCAGGTTAATTGAACACTTATCATGGCAGAGGAGTTAATAGGTTAAAGAAGATCAAACTATGGAGAAGCTGTGTTTATTGAATTGTTACCTCATATAGGTATAACAGTCATGTTGTACTTAGTTAAGTTTACATCTGCACACTTGTTTGGAATTCACAAACTAATCTCTGCTTCTGCATGATGTGTTCTGAGTGCATAAAGCTCTATATTCAGCTAATTTTGGGAGAGTATCATTTATATGGAAGCATTCCTCCTTTACTGGTTTATTTTCACTCCTTCAGAAATTGTTCAGTATGTAAATTCTCACTAAGTTTCTGTATTTTGAAAAGCAAGAACTTCAGTTTTCAGGGGGTTCATTTCTGTTTGTTAGCCTCATATGGCTCAAGCCTTGTACTGTTCAAATTGTGAAGTGCAAGATGGCATAATTAGCAGCATCTCTTGTATTGGCAAGTGGAACTGCATCACATGTCTCTAAGCAATCCACTCACTGCATCTATCAAAACAAAAATCAAATGAATGAAAGTACTGAGCAAGTTGCCAGAAAATCCAGTAGACAAGCAAGAAATAGCTAACTGGCTGCAATTAAAAGATTTGTGTGATCTCTCAAAGTGTCTTGAAAGATGGAAACAAGGTCTACAAGTTCAAATTATGAGTATCTAACATGACCTTGTTCATCTGTTGTGTTTGGCACTAAAGATTCTCTGCCGATAAAAGTCTGGAAACATTCAAGTTCAGTCCCTGCACTGTATAGAATTAGTTGATTTCAGCCAAGGTGGCAGAAGGAGTGATACAAATTAGGGAAGGCTAAATTAGCCAGAGTTCCTGCTCCTGGACTATAACTGAGACCCTTATTGTAAGTGCGCATGTGCTGAAGAACAGGATCAGAATTAACTGTGCTCTATAATGTACTGGCACTCACTTTCAATACTCATAAGAAATGGCCACTTGAGCAAGATATTAGATAGAAACTGCCACCATAGAACCAAGCCTTAGTGAGACAATCAAGGGCATTAGGTGAGGGGAAGAAATTGGGGAGAAAATTGGAAAGAACAAAAGCTAGAATCTTGATGGTTAAAGAAAGATTGTCATTGTTGGAAAGTTATTAGCACAGCTCTCTAACTGTAGTTTTCAAAACATGATCCCAAAATGTAATTTGTGTAGTGACAAATATCACTCATGTCACAAATACGGCATTTGCATCGTATGTATCTAATTTCCTGGGGATGTTTTACAAAATAACTCTGCCAGCCGATGATTCAACATTGCTCTTACTCCCCCTATGTCATTTGGATGGAGATTAGTCAGAGCAAAAGGGATCACATACTGAGCCAGTAGGAATCTTCACAATGTCAAGGATTTTTAATGGAAACAGGAGTCAGCCATGGGGCTAAAAAATGCACAAGGCAATCCTGCCACTAACTGAACTCAGAATCCACCAAAGTCAGGATTTATATATTTCTGCAATTGCCACTAATCATGATAATGCCTCTGTATAATTTTCATGCAGCCCTGTATTTTAATTTAGTTCAAATTAACAATGCATAATATTTAGCGGGGGGTGGTGGGGGAAGCTTGCATTTTCATTTGAACAAACCCCACTCCAGGGCAGAACCAACCAACATTTTTGCTTGAAAATCCATATTTATTAAAATTCAAATAATAATATCCTCCTTGGCATCTATTATTATTCTATATATAATTCATCTAAAGCTTTCATTAGATTCTAACCTATAGTTCACTCCTGGGATCCATTATTCTATACATAATTTATCCAAGCCAATTAGTTTCTAGACTGGAACTTACTTTTGTGTATCCATTATTCTATATATAATCCACCTGATCAGATTCCAGCCTGTAAATCACAGGGTTGCCTTGCATTCACCATACAGTTTCGTGTGTGTGATTTTTCTTTTGTCTTTGAGTCTTGTTTCAGTTGATGATAGCTGACAGTAACTGTTATGTCCTTGATGTATGATGATGTTTCCCAGTCCTTGTTGAATTAGAACATCTCAGCTGTTCAGTTTGGGAACGGCAGTTGACCTCAGTTTCTCTGGGCAAGGACGTGTGAAAGAACAAATTTAAAATGCAAGAAACGCCTATGTGGATATCAGGTGAAAACAGGATCAGGCATGCTCATGATGCCTCTGGTGATCAAATCACTCATAGGATCTATGCTCCTCCATAAAGAATGGCTGCTTGGGAAAAATATCAGAGAGTGTCCAGTACCCATGGAGCCTAGCCAGAAAGGAAAGGAAAACAGTAGACAAAAAAGGCAGCTCCTTCACACCTTTGATTTGAGTAACACTCTCAGCCTGCCCTTTGAAAGCGGCACTTACTAAACAAAAATGCTCGCAAAGATAAAAGGAAACAGATAGAAATGAAAGATTGTTAAAGCTAATCATGATTCTTTGCAACAATGATGATGTACTCTTCCTATATAGGGCTGGAAATGATTGTCTTACTGATCCATGCACTGAACATTTTTAACCTTCAGGTTAACTCTGACAACTTAAAGCCTTGGCAATCTTTGGCAAATAAGTCTGTCTTTCGTTTCGGCTGCGAGTGCTGATAATGGAGGCCTTTCTTCAGTGCATGTGAAGGATATAGAACCTTCTGACAACACCCACTCAACTCCTTCCCCCCATCCCATCACAGTCAGTTGTGAAGGCTAGAAATTACAGATGGTGGTATTAACTGACTGATGTTTAATCTTTTCATTGAAAATGTTGTCCTCTGTTATTTTAACACAGGTAGGAAAATGTGTTTATTTTAAATGGGTTAGAGTAAGTTCCTCCTGTAAACCTGTAGAAGTCAGACACTGTAAAAGATTACCACTCTCTTCCCACCCTTGAATTGCGACATAAAAGATGTAAGAACTCTGAAGTACTTAAATATTTTGCTCCCCTACCCCGACTGAAAAACACAGCCATAATAATCCTAGAAGATGTTTAGTTCACTAATAATAGTTTGACATTTAGATTCAGATTACAGTTACATCTAATTATTTTGATCCAAAGCTCCAGTTGGATTTTGCATTGTGATTTGATGCATGGGGAGACATGAGATCATTACTACCCGTGCCAATTATCCAATTACCATTGCTGCACTACCATTGGTCATGGGACAGCAGTTCAGCGCGCACACACACACACACACACACACACACACACTTAGTAAATTTATGGGATCATGTTATAATGCATCATTTTGCTTAGCCATTTTCTTTAGAGGAAAGTGTGTTTACCAAGATGAGCAAAGTCAATATTAGAAATAGAACAGTTATTCTACTTTGTATTTAGAATCAACACAAAGCATTCTCAGCTCAGAAACAGTAGAGGTTCAATATTTGAATTCACTACGAATCATTTTGAAAGAACCCAAGCCTATTTAACTCAACTCCTTTCAGCAGGCAAAGAAAAAGACTTTGATCCCATTAGTCTGAGTTGTATTCAAACCCAGATTCCAGAGGTGATCATTTCTAATCCACTGTGTCACCCAGTTATTGTGCTTAGTCGGTCTACTAGAGCACTGACTCATAGGTTCAATCCTGCATGAAGAACAGACCAATCCTTCCTCCGACATCATCTTAAACACCCATTCAGCTGTAAAATGTCAGGAACAAAGGCTTTATGTTGTTGTATAACATATTATATAACAAAGTAATTTCTGCCAATGGGGTTGGTCAAGTCATTGGAAATTCTGTATGACTTCAAAACAAAAATTATCAAAGCAGTGCAAGGTGCAACTTAACAAGAAATGGTCAAGAATGCCACAGCTTTTATAAACGTTGTACTGCGCATTTACAGGAACTGACACTGAGGCACAAACTGTAATATCAGATGGGAAGAAAGCATTCCCTTTTACCTGATCTATACTGTTTATGGTATGCATAGGAGCCAACAATGATTGACACATGAGGCATGAGAGCTGGTGGTGTAGTGGTATTGTCACTGGACTGGTAATCCAGAGACCAAGGGTTAATGCTCTGGGGCCTGGGTTCAAATCCTGCCATGGCAGATGGTGGCATTTGAATTCAATAAAAATCTGGAATTACCTGGTCTGGCTCCAGATCCCACAGCAAAGTGGTTGACTCTTAAATGCCCTCTGAGCAAGGTCAGTTAGGGATAGGCAATAAATTGCCTAGCCAGCCACATCCAATGAATAATAAAAAAAAACAATGTCAACATTTCCATTTTACACAGCATTTAGTATTTTGCTGTCAGAAAATAGTTATTTATTCTTCACAAGATTATATGTGCTAGTAACATGGATTACCACAGTCCAAAATAAAACCATTGGGCATACAGTATAAGTATTCAGTTAATTTACAATCTGCAAAGCTCATTCAATGGGGTTAACATTCAATCAAAATAATTAAAAATAAAGCATTCACTCCCATGTGGGATCCTATCACTCACCTAATGCAGCAAAACAGAGTATCTTCTGAGAATGAATTAAGCATGGTAAGTAAACTGTGGCAGCGTTGAGGAAAAGGATATTACAGCACTTTACATAATTTGTCCCTTTTTGCCAGAGATTAAAAGAATTAAATGATGACAAAATTATTTTCCAATAAATATATTATGACATACTAGATGTAACTTCTGAGGATTACCATCATAAATAATCACAATGTACATGGTTTTCCATCACAGTCTACCGTATCTTAGAATGGGGGAAGTGCAGGATGCATCATATACTTGCCCCACTCTCACAGGCATCTGAACTTGGACATTCCTGGTTGTTAGGCAATAGAATTAAGAATCAGCATCATGCCCAGCAGAAATTTTCATCTAATAGATAATGACTTCCATGATAGAGCTGGTACTCCTCCGGCTCTGATATAACAAATAATTTAAATTATATGATAGTTCTCATTATGCAGTTCAACAAGACATTAATAAATATTCAAATAACAATTATGAACTTGTAGTTCACACAGACAGTTTTCACAATCATGTAAAGACCTTGGCTGAATTACTTGGAATTGATCAAAAGCTGTCAGTAAATTCTACTCAATATATTTACCTCAACTTAACCCTCCACTTAAGGAGCTACAAAGTAGAATAGAATAAAAAAGGTGCTATTTCACTAAATTTCCATTAGTCACACTGATCAATAAATCTGTGATATTAATTTGCACTTATTGACATCAACTTTTTCACAGCACAGGGGCAAAGAAGAAGTATGATAAACATCTCAATACCGAGAGCCTGCCAAACCATGATGGGGTAGAGGTAGATACAGTTGCGGCTTTCCAAAGAGTATTGGATAAGCTCCTGAAGAGAAAAAAATTGTAGGGCTATGAGGAAAAGGTTGGGGAGTGGAACTAGCAAAGTTGCTCTTACAGAGTTGGCATGGGCATGACGGGCCGAATGCCTGCTTCTGAGCTGTAACCATTCTATGATTCTGTAATTTTAGATGCAGTGCAAGAACAATACTAATGTCTTTAGAGGCCATGTCAGTGACATCGTCACTAGGGTAAATGATCTTTTCTTTTACAATTTTTTTAAAAAGAGATGAACAGAAAAAACTTAAGGTAGAAAAAGACAGACATATTCACAATTTGTCAACAGGGAGACATAATCGGATAGATAGATAGAGAGCGAGACAAGCAAAGCAACAGAGGTGAAAGAGTAACAAAGGAAGGATGGAAACACAAAGAGACAGAGCTCTAATAAAGACACGTACATTGACAGGGAGTCAGCAGTAGAGACAATTAGGGAAAAGCAGATGAGTATGCATTGATACCGAGAGAAATAGACAGGGTGAGGCAGAGAGACTAAGATAGACAAAGGAAAGAAGCAGTAAAAAGCAGATAGGGAAAATTATAGGCACAAAGACAGAGGGATGAAGCAAAGCAGATACAAAAGGAAGCCAGAGAGAAAGACAGAAAATGAATTTGGTGAAAAGACAGATTGTCTATGGCCATGGGGAAAAAGGATTACAATGTACCTAAACTTTTTGGATTCTCACAGAATATGTGAAAAGCTAAATAAATAATTAGATTTTGCTCATGTATGTATTCATAAATTATATAATTGATGATTGGGAGTGATTAAAACACAGCAACATTATCAAATGGTTCACATTACCTCATAATCTGCAAGATCATCTTTATAACCTTAGGTATAAAAACAGAAAATGCTGCAAATACTCAGCAGGTCAAGCAGCATCTGTGGAGAGAGAAACGGAGTTAACGTTTCAGATCGATGACCTTCCACCAGAACTGATGAAATGTCTTGGCTGAAATATTAACTCTGCATACTTTGCTTTTGCAACCCCAGTATGAGATTGTAGCTATATGCCCATAAATATACTGTGAAGAGAAGGAAGAGAGGAAGAAGGCTGGCATCCTTATGTTTACTGATAAACTTTGTCAAGGGAGATGCCCAGAGCCAGTAAAATCTATGCATTGATGCACGAAGGCATTTAAACCGAAAGATTCATAACAATCCCTGCGACTTTATCAAATAATAATGCACACATTAGATAGGTAAAAGTATGCACCGTACAAGCAAAAATACCTACTGATTCTCTTCACCTTTAAATATTTACCGGCAGAATCCTATCTTCGGCACCTATTTACAATCTGGATTGATACGCAATTTAAAGTTTCTGCAAATTTTTTTAACTCCTCCCCCCATTTCAGCACAATAGGAGTCACTTTTCATTAGATTTGTGGACGATACTCCAAAAAGAACTGTTTCTTCCTCATTCTGATGAAGAGTCAGACGGACTCGAAACGTTAACTGTCTTCCTCTCCGCAGATGCTGTCAGACCTGCTGAGTTTTTCCAGCTATTTTTTTTGTTTTTGTTTCTTCCTCATTGTTCCCGCTTCCTTCCACATCAATTTAACTCGGTATATTTCAAAGTTAACTTCAATCGGAGCTACTCTTTCCTTTCACACAACCCTTTCAACAAACCAGTAGGAAATACGCGTAAATAAAAATCAATGCATCTGTCCTCGCGCTTATTAAACGATTAACCTCACTGCACAGATCTGTAATTGGCGGATTCTGTGGTTGAGGGAGGCATTTCAGTGTCAGTCAATCTGGCTTCACGTTCAGTCGGGCTTCTCCACTTTTATTCTAAAGCTCAGAAATGGAGAAGATTTAAAAACTCCAGTATGAAAATGTGACCCTCTTGTATATTTCTTGCCGAGTGACCATTCTACTTAATTATATGTGGCCAGTCATTGGTGCACTTTTAATTACACGGGGTTGATGCGCTTTTTTTAACATGAATTACAAACGAAGATGAATGATTTTAGAGCTAAATTGGTGCTGAGCTAATCTGAGCAGCGCCTTCTCAACTAGACCTTGCTGCGTTCGTTTATAGCAATAGAAACGGATAAAGTTCAGAAGGAAGAGGCTCGATCTCGAGGACTTACTCTGGGTTGCAGGGGATGGCTGCCCGGCTGCTGCTGATGGCGGGGTGTTTGTGCTGCGGATCCTGGTGATGGTGCTGGAGATCTCGCTGCTGCTCCTGCTGCTGCTGCTGCTGATGGTGCTGATGGTGGTGGTGGTGACGGTGGTGGCCGCCGTTCCCTGGCTGATCTTTCAGGCTCTGGTTCTCCTCCAGGAGCTCCTCCACTTTGAGCTCCAGCTCGTGGATCCTGTGCCTCTGGGTCTGGATGAGGGTCTGCTGATTCTGGACGATGGTGGTCAACTCTTTGAGATAGAGCACTGCCCTCATCGGGTTCTCCATCAGGCTCTCCATGCTGAGGATGCTGCGAGAGGAGAGGACGGAGATGTATCAGGGGCGGGCGGGCGGGATGATGCTGCTCAGCGCTCAGGATGCTCCTTGGACCAGCTGGAAAACTGACGCACAGCCACGTTAGTTAAAGGGACAAGCCGCCTGTTAAAGGCACTGCGATCGCGATCATATCCACGCACATGCCGACAAAAAAAGGATAATTTAAAACAAAGAATAGCACAGAGCAGCAATTATTTATTTTCTTATTTGATGTTTCACAGGCGGGAGTACAGCACGGGCCATGCTGCGCGTCTTCATCTTTCAAATCTTAAAGGGAAAGCTCCTGTTTTATGTTGCACTTTTGCATGGTCCAGATAGTGTCCGGCTGCAGCCTGCGCACTATCGCTATCTAGAGAGGATTGCAGATAGGCGGGAAGAGTCTTGATCTGATGAGAAAGCGGTGATTTGAAGGCGAGAGAGAATTGTAAGATGGACCGGGGTCTGGCTAGAGATGAAAGCTCGAATAAAAGCTCAGTCCCCAAGACGGAAACTAATCCCCTTTGCGGTCACAACCCTGGTCACCTCGGTCCCCGCTCCCTTAGTCTTGTATAACATTGAAACCATTCTACACCAATTACTTTCTGACAAGGAAGACTCACCAGCTGCTCTATAAATACTGCAGATCAAAGTGCCAAAAGTCAGGAAGGTTTTAATGTGTACCCAAAAATAGGAGTTTGCATCAAATCTTGAACTATCCAAGTGTCAATTCACAGTGCCCTTTTTAAAAAGGTTTACTCGCTTTGTTACTCCCACCAGATACACCTCCTCCATTGGCTTCAGCAGAGCTGTACTAGGCTGCTCTGGATAATGTTGGTCCCTTTCCAGATACTTGGTAATCTCTGGGAGTTGGAGCCCATCATAGCAGGGCTGCAAACTGGAGCTCCTCAGCTGCAGCTTTCTGGCCCAGCCTGGCTTTCCAGGCCCTATGATGGGTATTGGTTGAGGAGCTGCTGAGAGAACAGGCATGCTGCTCTGTCACATCACCATCACTCCCATGGAGCTGAAGCATATCATTCCCCTTGAGCGAAAGCACACCGGAGGAAATGAGTGACATTTTGAAAGCCCCTATCTGTGTGGTCTGCCAGATTGTTCATCTATTACATCAGGCTGTGCAAGGAGGTGTTGATGTTACAGCCCATGTTCTGGATGAGAACCATCTGAGCTGCCAAAGCTGATATAACAAACTCCTGCTGGAAGGGTCCAGGTGAAGTGGCCCTAGAAGTGACTTAAAGATTTTGGAATGGGAATCCTACTTGAGAAAACTTCTCCATACTTTCAGAAATGGCACGCAAATTCTTAGGCAGTCTTTCCTGTACATGCTGTAATTTTTGGTGTGCTTCAAGCACTTATTTTTTTCGTAGTCTGCATATTTTCCCCATTCATCAGAGCTAAGAGTGACATTGGTGTTAGGCCGACATCTCTGGGATTGTCCTGTCCATCAGTATCTGCTCCTGCTCAAATGAGCTCTGTGTTTCATCAGGTGTAGACCCTCTAACTCACTATCTATCTCAACCAAACTGAGAGCCTCAGCATTAGTGTTTGGGAGTTATGGAATTGTTTTTTAATCATTCATGAGATATGGGTATTATTGGTAAGCTCAGCATTTATTGCTCATTTCTAACTGTCCTTGAGAAAGTGATAGTGAGCTGCCTTATTGAATACAACTGACTGACTTGTTAAGTAATTTTAGAGGCAGTTAAGAGTAAACACCACTGTTGTGGGCTAGTGTCACTTATAGGTCATATTGAGCAAGAGTAGCATGTTTCCTCCACTGAAGGACAGCAGTGAACACAAGAACACAAGAATTTCATGATCAGCATTACTGATACTAGCCTTTAATCCCATGTTTTTTTTAATTAAAAGAAAACAGTGCAACAGTGAGTATATCACAGGCAGTACAGTTATCTACAGATTGCAAAAGGCAATGCCAGAGGCACCTTAGAATGTCCCGAAATGTATTTGCTCACATCTGCCAGCTTCTCTACGATGAGCTGCAGCCAAAAGGACTTGGATGGAATCCCATGCCGGTGGCATTGAAGGTCACCACCGCCTTGAACTTCTTTGCCAGTGGCTCCTTCCAGGGCTCCATCGGGGACCTGTGCATTATTCGCCATTCAGCGACACACGTCCCGCACCCGCGACGTGACAAATACCCTATTCAGGAAAGTGCACCAATTTGTCCAATTCCACCTGGATTCCAAAAGCCAGGCTGCAAGAACGTTGGGCTTTGCAGTAATCTCAGGTCTGCTGCAAGTGCAAGGGGCTATTGACTGCACACATATGGCCTTGAGATCTCCCTGGCAGCAGCCACTCACATTTATCAATAGGAAAGGATTCCACTCTTTGAACATGCAGCTGATTTATGATTACCAAAGGCAAATCCTGCATGTTTGTGCTCAGTTCCATGATGCCTACATTCTGACCCACCCCCAGATGCCACAGGTTTTTGAAGGACCTCGGTGATTACAGGGCTGGTTCCTTGGGACAAGGGATACCCCCAGTAGACCTGGCTGATGACACCAGTTTGCTATCCACAGAGTCCTGCTGAGGAGAGGTACAATGTCACAAATGCCTCCATAAGGTCCACAATTGAGCAGACAATAGAAACATAGAAAATAGAAGGAGTAGGCCATTCGGCCCTTCGAGCCTGCTTCGCCATTCATTATGATCATGGCTGATCATCCAACTCAATAGCCTGCTCCCGCTTTCTCCCCATATCCTTTGATCCCTTTCACCCCAAGAGCTATATCTAACTCCTTGAAAACATACATTGTTTTGGCCTCAACTACTTTCTGTGGTAGTGAATTCCACAGGCTCACCACCCTCTGGGTGAAGAAATTTCTCCTCATCTCAGTCCTAAATGGTATACCCCGTATCTTCAGACTATGACCCCTGGTTCTGGATTCCCCCACCATCGGGAACATCCTTCCTGCATCTACCCTGTCTAGTCCTGTTAGAATTTTATAGGTTTCTATGAGATCCCTCCTCATTCTTCTGAACTCCAGCGAATATAATCCTAATCGACTCAATCTCGCCTCATATGTCAGTCCCGCCAACCCAGGAATCAGTCTGGTAAACCTTCGCTGCATTCCCTCTGTAGCAAGAACATCCTTCCTCAGATAAGGAGACCAAAACTGCACACAATATTCCAGGTGTGGTCTCACCAAGGCCCTGTATAATTGCAACAAGACACCCCTGCTCCTGTACTTGAATCCTCTCGCTATGAAGGCCAACATATCATTTGCCTTCTTTATCGCCTGCTGCACCTGCATGCTTACCTTCAGCGACTGGTGTACGAGGACACTCAGGTCTCGTTGCACATGCTCCTTTCTCAATTTATAGCCATTCAGCTAATAATCTCCTTTCCTGTTTTTGCTACCAAAGTGGATAACCTCACATTTATCCACATTATACTGTATCTGCCATGCATTTTCCCACTCACTCAGCTTGTCCAAATCACACCGAAGTATCTCTGCATCCTCCTCACAGCTCACCCTCCCACCCAGCTTTGTGTCATCTGTATATTTGGAGATATTACATTTAGTTCCCTCATCTAAATCATTAATATATATTGTGAATAGCTGGGGTCGCAGCATCAGCACTGATCCCTACGGTACCCCATTAGTCACTGCCTGCCATTTGGAAAAAGACCCGTTTATTCCTACTCTTTGTTCCCTGTCTGCCAGCCAGCTTTCTATCCATCTCAATACACTGCTCCCAATCCCATGTACTTTAATTTTACACGCTAATCTCTTATATGGGACTTTGTCGAAAGCCTTCTGAAAGTCCAAATAAACCACATCCACTGGCTCCCCCTCATCAACTCTACTAGATACATCTTCCAAAAATTCCAATAGATTTGTCAAGCATGATTTCGTAATTCCATGCTGGCTCTGTCCGATTCTGCCACTGTTTTCCAAGTGCTCAGCTATTAAATCTTTTATAATGGACTCTAGAATTTTCCCCACTACCGACGTCAGGCTGTCTGGTCTATAATTCCCTGTTTTCTCTCTACCTCCCTTTTTAAATAGTGGGGTTACATTAGCTACCCTCCTAACTGTTCCAGAGTCTATAGGATCTCAGAAGATGACCACGAATGCATCCACTATTTCTAGGGCCACATCCTTAAGTACTCTGGCATGTAGATTATCAGGCCCTGGGGATTTATCTGCCTTCAATCCCATCAATTTCCCCAACACCATTTCCCTACTAATACTGATTTCTTTCAGTTCCTTCCTCTCACTAAACCCTGTGTTCCCCAACATTTCTGGTATGTTATTTGTGTCCTCCTTTGTGAAGACAGAACCAAAGTATGTATTTAGTTGGTCAGCCATTTCTTTGTTCCCCACTATAAATTCCCCTGTTTCTGACTGTAAGGGACCTACATTTGTCTTCACTAATCTTTTTCTCTTCATGTACCTATAGAAACTTTTACAGTCTGTTTTTATATTCCCCGCAAGCTTACTCTAGTACTCTATTTTCCCCTTCTTAATCAATCCCTTGGTCCTCCTTTGCTGAATTCAAATTGGCCTCCTTAAGATGAGGATTAGATGAGTCCCAAAAGTGTCCCAGATCATCGTTGTTTACTACACCTGCGCAACCTTGGACTACAAAGGGGAGATGTCTCCTCCCAATAATGAGGACAGTGAAGGGGATGGTGCTGACAAGGGCCAGGATGTCGTGGAGCCACATGCAGAGGCCATTGCAAGGGTATGACACAGCAGACAGGCCTGTGGCAATATGATAGCTAACAGATTATAGGCAGAGTAAGCTGCCAAGACATTTCCTAGACTATTTGGCTGGCTATAGTGCCTGGCTGGCACTCTTCCTCCCTGTGGGTGCCTGATGGCATCTCCCTGACTCTTCAAGGAGAAGGGATAACTGGAGGGAGGTTGAGGTGCCCCATCCCCCTCTTACCTATTCAATGCTGCACTGTACCCAGGGCTAGTGCGAGATTGCAGGTCTGAGCTCATATCCAGCAGCCACTGTGTGTTCAGCTGGACCTGGGTTTCCAAGGCAGCCACCACTCTTTCTATAGAGGCAGCCAAGCACTCACATGCTGAAGTCACAACAGCAGACAGAACATGGATGGACTCCTCCAGCCTTTGGTTTGATCTGCGCATGGCCCCTGGCATCTCTGCCTGATGTTACCCTGCCTGTCTCTGCATCTCCAACAGGTCTCTTAAGGCCGAGTCCAGAGACCCGTCATTTGTATGGGGCTGAGCAGCGGCCTAGTCTCCAGCAGTCCTCCAAGTCTCATGGATCTCAGCTGTCACTTCCTCAACCAGCTGTGGACCCATGTTAGTGATGTTCTCACCAGATTGTGACCCCGAGCCTACTCTAGAACATGGACCTATTGAGGTGAGTGTATCAGCAATGGTGGAGGATGCAGGTGAACGCTGTGACAGTGCATTCTCTGAGGCTTCTGAGGCATCATCCTCAGAGGTGGGGCTGGAGCTGGAGCTGTGGCTAGTCTCCATTGTGGGCCTCCCCTTTTTCTTGCTGGTCCCTGGAATGGAGAGAAAAAAGATTGAGTAGATGCCTAAGCAGACTTGTTAATTAAAGCAATGTGTTACTCTGTAGGCACATTTGACAACTGCAGATGGAGGCATCCTCACTGGCTTCCTGGGGAAGTCCTATTTTACCTTTAGTACAGGCACAGTCCTGCTCCTCCCCAGCCATCTCAGCAGCCTGCTCCTCAAAAGGGGTTTGGACTCAAATGTCTGTAATGCAGCCTCCAGTCGTGGACCGCTTCTTCTTATTGTGGGCGTTCTTGTCCTGCAGATAGACAGAAGGATTGATTGTCATACCTACGGGCGCATGAGCAGTTTAGGAACATGCAAATCAATGGCAACTCGTGCGCCCTCCCCAGTAAGTGATTAACAAGCAGGATGCCCTGCAACTGATAGATGATTGAGAGCATGAAGTGGCTGGCACATATTCAGTACAGATGTCCCATCTGCTACTGAATCCTGCAACTCAAACTCCTGTCTCACATCCCTGTGTACTTGCACACTTAACTGCCTGATGCCCTTACGAGTGCCAGTTTGCAGTGAGTAGATGATGCCACTTACCCTGGCAGAGCACAGCAGGTCGTTCAACCTCTTCCTACACTGCTGGGCAGTTCTTTGGTGGGCCCCGAGGGCACTTATCTCCATTGTGACCTCCTTCCAGACCAGTGTGGTGAAATAGGAGGGCCTCCTGCTGCCATTCCTGGGAAACGGCACCTCTTGCCTTTCCTGGACAGCCTGAAGGAGAATCTCCAAGGAAGATTCACTGAACAGTGGGACCACAATTGTCTGCTCTGTGACATCCTGGTCTCGGCAGAATCCGGAGCTCCTGGCTTGCAGTGAATGAATGGCTGTCAGGGTGCCCTTTAAATATGACACCCAAACCTTCCACCCCATGAGGTAACAACTTCCTGGCCCACCCCGCTGTAAGCCCCTCATAGATGAATATGTAATAAACTGAAGAGAGCAAGGTCGCACATGGTCAGCCGTCCCCATAGTGGGAATCACCCCCACTTTTGCTCCCGCCACCGACCTTAGACTCCAGAATGAAAGATTCTGGCCCTTGAGTGGGAAGTGAGTGGTTTGAGTGTGAATTGAGGAAGAACTATGACGAGGAGATGCGGTCTCAGCAACTGACAGTAGATGAGAAAAACATGGCATAAATGGAAGCAAGGAAGGCAGCAAGCAGGAAGTTTATATTTGAAAGATGGAACATTGTGATTGATGGTGATGATACGTTGCTGTGGTGACGGTCTACATGCTAAAGAATGGAGGGGAGGGATTTTGACCAGTTACAATGTAAGATATGGAGAAAGGGGAGTTATATGTAACTTTGCTGACCTAATGAGGTTTATTAAATTTCTTCCGGCAATGGATGCAGGACGGTGGGACTGTAACTGCCTTATTCAACCATCTCTAACCATGCTTTCTTTGAGAGGCTGTTAGGTATCTTCTTCCCACTTTGTTCCACACTCCTTCTGTCTCTGACCACTTCAAGTGGCATCTCCTAGGATTCATCAAAACTGAGGGCAACCACTGCCCTTCTTCCAGCCTTGTTCATTGTCCAGTCCAAAAGGAAATGGAAATGGAAAGAATCATAAACTTAGATCAATGTAACCTCCCTTTAAATGGTATATTCACCCTTTAAATATGTTGACTCATGAGCACCACCACAAATTGTATATTAAAGCTGGGAATGAGGCTTGCTGTCATACAATTGATCAGCCAGCCTGCCAATCATATTATGAAAACTAGAATTAAAATCATCCAGGCTTGACTCTGATTTCATCGTCTGGTTCCAACGTTCAGTTCAGCTCCCGCCCACCGCCCCCAACCCCCACAGATCCAATTTGTCTCCAGTGTGTTTCTGGCGAGAGAAGGAATTGATGGACGTGGTGAGAAGGTGGATTGAGATCTCTCAATAAGAGATAAGTTTGTTAGAGTAAATTTCATCTTTTTCCTAAAACTGCTTACATTGTAATGACATGAATTAAGACTCCATGGACCACGTTGTACCTGATCTAGCTGGAAATTCTTGACAATGACGTTTGCCCATCCTAATGAACAGAAATAAAACACAAATTGAAATAAGCTGCTTTGTTTGCTCCTGTGGCGCCTTAAGCTGTTTTTTGATAGCATAAAAAACATCTTCTTCTTTATTAGTTTCCCTCATCTTCTTTGGTTTACACCATTTATTGCTGAGCAGGGCTCTGGGTTGTAGCCTACTCACAGAGCTCCATCATTGTTGCCTGAATCAGTCTTTATGAGCTGCATGAACATGACTTATGCTGTGAACTTAATTCTTTTATTCCCCTCTGTCATTCCTAGAACAAGTCACTAGCCTTCTCTCAATGGGTAAACTTAGTGATTTAAAACAAGATAGTGGATAGGAGGAAGAAGCACATACATAGAGAGACAACAAAGGCAAAGAAGGAAAGAAAGACAGAAAAAGAGTGAATGACAAACAGGAAAGGATCCGGACTGGTAACCAGACAGACGGAAAGAAAGATATATGGAAGAAAAGAACTCTGTTTCCCATGTCTTAACATGCAGTAAGTCCTGTTCTCCTTTCACCCCCTTTCTCACTGACCTACGTTGACTCCCAGCTAAACATTTTAATTTTAAAATTCTTAACCTTGTTTTCAAATCCCCCCATGGCCTTGCTCCTCCCTATCTCTGTAATCTCCTCCATCTTCACAACCCTCCGAGATGTTCACACTTCTCAAATTCTGGCCTCTTCAGCATTCTCTATTTTAATAGCTCTGCCTTTGGCGGCCATGTCTTCAGCTGCCTAGCCTAATCCTAACCCTAACCCTAAATTCTGGAATACTCTCCTTATACCTCTCTGCCTCTCTACCTCACTTTCCTTCTTTAAGACACTCTTTAAAACCCATCTCCTTGATCAAACTTTTGGTCATCTTCCCTAATATCTCCTTATGTGGCTCAGTGTCACATTTTATTTTATAATGCTCCTGTGAAGTGCCTTAGGACATTTTATTACGTGAATGACATTTCTTTGTTAAAAATACAAACATATGACATGTTGTTGTTATGACAAGCAGATCAAAATAGAGTTAGATGGGGAGATAAAAAGAAAGAAAGAAAATGGACAGGGGAGATACAGGTGAGAAAATAAACTTGCAGATAGAAGAGGAGAACCATTGAAAGGCAGAAGGAGAGTGAAACAGAGAGGATGAAGAGAGTCAGACAGAAATGAAAAGTGAGAGAAATATAATGGGAGATGATGAGACAAAAGAGAAAATGAGGGAGTCAGCAAAACAAAGTTGTCTTGGGCAGAGACTCAACGTTTATCCACTTGCTATAGCAGCATTTATCCACTTGCACTTCCACTTCAGAGGAATCAACATTTACTCATTCCCACTTGTTTTCTTGTGTTTGACCATGGAATGAAAGGAAACTTGGGTGGATCATTTCTCATTGTGGGACACACTTCAGAGCATTTCACCAACTCTTCAATATTTCTATTGTTATGGACGGGGAGAGGTGTGGAATAACTCCCGCCTGTTCTCATCTCTTGGCTGACTGCAACAAGGTGTATTTTTGAGAAGGAGTGTTTAACCCTTTTGAGTGCTGTGACATTAAAGAACAGACACAGACAGGCTTTCGTGTAAGTTTAAATAAAAAGATAAACATTTATTTTCACAACACCCGAAATGTAAATGCAACAAACGCCCACTCCCCAAACACGCAGACACACATAGACACAAGAAAATATGATTTCTAGAGATATAACATGCACTTAGATTACTGACAGACTAACAAGAAACAAGTCACTTGTTTAACCAGTCTTTAAGATGGAAGTTAAAAATGGTATCATTCTGTAGGATCCCCTCCTGGTTCTTTGAAGAATAATAGACATTGGAAGTTCCTGGCTTTTCTAGGCAAAATTGTGGCCAAACACCTGTAGTGAAGAATATAATCTTGCAGGTAAAATGAATTTGTCTCTTTTCACTGCCTGAGATGACTGTCTTATGGAGGCAGGGTTCTTTCCTTTCTGCCGGGTGGTCTCTCCGTCTATACTGTTGGACCCAGCCCGACTTGCTGGCTCCCTTGTGGATTAATAAAATATTGACCTCTCTCTGGCCAGTTTTGGTCATATGATAGCAGTATTGAGGCATACTATGTCGAAAGAATGAGTTGGAGCTGATGTCATTAATACAGTATTCTGGGGAGGGGAGGGGGGTGGGGTGGGTGGTTGGTGGTAGGATGATTGATATCCCAATAACATTCCAGGTAGGATTACCAAACCTCCAGGATTGGCCTGGAGTCTCCAGGAATTGAAGATCATATTTCAAAACATTGCTGTGCGCAATCCTGGAGAAAAATCACAGGGACATTAAAAAGATAGTTTCTTTTAATTTTTGTTGAGCATTTCTCTTTACCAGATATAAAAATATTGAAAATGGGGGAAAAAAGACTGTTTGGCTGACAGTCAGGCATCATTAAATTGGGTAATGAGTCTTTTTGATTTCCAATTGTCATAGAAAGGCAGTACGTTGCAAGAATGGATGTGTTGGCCAATGAATGGCTGGAATTTGGGGACAAGCCATGTGATGAAACCCCCTTGAATACATATTATCACAGTTGACAACTCTAATTCCAGGTATGATTAGTTCATTGATATCCCATCTTCATGGTGCTGACAGGTCTAGAAGGTACAATGTCAATTTTTTCATGTGGTTTTCATTTTAAAAGTACAATGTTCACCTCCCAGTTTGCTCTTCTGGCATGATGTGACTGTCACACTATCTACCTTTGATACCTAAAATATCTTCCTGCTACTGCTTTCATATGGATTATCCCTTTGTGCTCTTGATGAAGTTCCTCTCACAACCCCTCTCTAAACTTTGAATCTTAAATCCCATAGGAGACAGCTTTGATCTACACTAGTTCATTTTAACATGTGAAGAACTCCTACAATTTCTCATCATCACACTCTTTAGACCAACCATTCATGACATAATTGAGCAGTTTACTGAGCAACCACATCCTTGTGAGATTCTTCATTAATTTCTCTGGCAGATACTGGCATGTCATTTGTGTACGTAAAGTAATTCACAGGTAACTCAGTCACTGAAAATGAATCAGACTTCAGGAGAAATCTTGAAAGAAAGTCTGCATTTGCATGATCTGCTGACTTATGATATTTAACATCATATTGATGACTAATTTTATCATTTGCTCCTCCTTACTCAAAGACACTTTGTTCTCTCTTAACACTTCCTCAATGACAGACATAATCTTACTGATTTCTACTGTAAATAACTTGGCTCATTTAACCATATCTTCTGGAGCCAATTTCTTCCCATAGGGGAAATTTTGTTCCCTCCTACCACTACCAGTGACAAGTAACAGGATACATAATCACATTCCACTCTAACACTAACTTCATGCAACATTGGAATGTTGTTATTGGAATAACTGATCCGTTTCGGACCAGCTTTACATAATGAAATGTGACTTAGAGCCATCTTGTACTCTCCTTCTGAGATAACAGATATGACTGAAGTGGTATTAGTGATGACAGTAAGTTGTGAATCTCCAACTTTCATTTCTACTCAGCCCTATTACTCTCATCTTCCATGTGCTTTTTTTCTTGCTCTCTAACTGAGTACAACTCTTCCTTCTTGATAACATCAACTTCTGTTTCCACATCTATCATATGCACATTTGAGAATTTGTAGACTCCTGAACTAGCTTTAGATCAACCACGACCTCGACCTGGTGCATGGAACTTTACCATGACCTGGAGATTTACTGTTTCCCCTACTCCTGCATGCCTTCCAGTTATGACAACTTTCCCAGAAGCATAGCACTTTGATTGAAAATAAGGAAATTTAAATGGGTGGTGGCTACTATGGCAACGGTATTCTGCCTCTGAAACTGTGAACCTGGCTCCGAAACTGTGAACCTGGCGACCATGGCCTGGATCCCACTGAAATTCTGTGGACCTCCCCTTCCGGCTCAGGCAATTTGCAGCTTTCTCTTTCTGCCATTTCCATGGCTGGGGACTCATCGCAGGCCTCCTTCCATGTCACCTTATTGCCTTTGTTCAAAAACCTGGCCTGGATTTTATTGTTCTTTAGGCCTCTTACATATCTGTCTCTAAGGTTGATTTCTAATATGCACATAACCACACTGACTAGAGGGTTCCCTTAATTTGAGAATGTAATCTGCAACAGTCTCACTTGGCAACTGCTTCCTTTCACGGACTATACTTTTAGTACAAGCTAATTTTTAGTCGTGCCACAATATGTGTCCAGAATCCCGTTAATTTCAGAATCTCTTAAGCAACATTGGTTAGACACCACCTCAAAAATTTCTGGCCCCATAATGGTGAGGAAACCATTTTTTTTATTCTCAACTCCTATTTTGTTCACTTTCGGCCAAATGTGTAACCTTCATTCGTTATTACAACAGTCCTCCTTATTAGTGTTGAATCACCCATTGTCCCCAAATATGTCTTCAGTGCCATTTTTTTCAGTTACGTACCATGCTGATTCACTGTGTAGCTAAAAATGATGCGGGCATGGAGCAACCTTTCAAACTCCTCACATTTCCTCAAAATCAAATTTAGAAATTCCAAAATTGTGGCAGAATGGGCAGAATCATCCCAGGTTTGCACAAAGTGCGGCAGCGGGTGGGAAAAAAGTAATTTTATCTGCTGGCTGCGATGGCGGTTTTTCACACTATATTGTCCCAATCCCGCCTCATTAATTATGCAGCCACTGGGGGTCTCCGATTTGCCCACCATGCCATTACCTCGCTGCTTCCTCACGCAAGGCGCCATATTTAAACTGCAGCCCCTTGCACACTTCTCAATCCTTGCAGCCCAGGAGGGCACTGGTGAAGACATTGCCCCAAAAGCCAAGAAGAGTGTAACCCCCTGATTCAGTGATGCATCCCTGGGGCACTTTCCACACACCTGCTGCGATGTCCTCTATCCCCGCTTTGGTCACAGGAGGCCGATCAGTCTCACCACTCTGGCTTGGGAGACAGTGGTAGATGTGGTCAGTGCCAATGCTGCACACAAGGGGTTGGCCATCCAGTGCAGAAAGAGGATGAATGGTCTCATCTGTGCCACCAGGGTAAGACAACCATCTGATCACTCTAAACTCTCACACTCACTAGGCCATCACGCTTTCACTGACATCTCACTCACTGCCAGCTCAAGGGCCAACACCACTCACTCTCTCACACACACCCTCACATCTCCATTTGGCCTCATCTCCTCTGGATATTGTCTCCTAAGCCCTCACCAGCTTGAGGCCACTTGCACAGATAACATGTGCCCCCACACACACCCTGGGATACCCCCTTTCCCCAGTACAGCCCTCGCCCTACAGCCTCTTCCCTTTCCTGAGGTTACGTCTCCCCCTTCACCAAGTAAGCCCTTGCTCTGCAGTCATTGAGAAGCCACCCCTGCCTTACAGCTGGTCTGGTAGCTAGAGACCTGCCCATGAGCCACCCTAAAAATGATGTGGTGGTGCCTGTGAAGCTTAGTGCTGATGACCGCTAGTTCTGCACAAAGCAAGGTAGGCAAACAAACTTCAAAGTTCCGAGTGAAGTGCATGAAGTGCAGCTCACCAGGCGCACATTGCTTATGTACAGTTGTGAAACACATCAGCATGATGGTCCAGCGTGGGGCAAGGTTCTGGCGAGCAGGGTTATGAGACGCAGCTGTATTAAAATGATATTCCCATTGTGCAGCAACGGGAAACATGGCCCGTCATTGAAGGGCAGAGTGGACACACGACTGTGTGAAACCAATTTTTGGCCTTCTTGCCATATTATCCGCTCAAACCTGCCATGACGCCCAACGCCAATGGGGACAGAAAATTCCGCCTAATATTCCTCAGTCCTTAATTTCTCAAATGAGAAATTTCTCATCACCGTCATACTGATTGGCCATCAAAATCAATTCCCATCTCTGAAGCTGTGATGCCTCTAGAGATGGTACTCCCTTCTTTGAACCAAATATGATCGTAAGGGTTTGGTGGTCAGTTAACAAAATGAACTTTCTACCGTACAAGTATTTGTGGAAATTAGTAACACCATATAATGATGGTTAATGCCTCTTTTTCAACTTGTGAGTAATTTTGCTCTGACTTGATTAAAATACATGATGCATATGCTATAGGCTTTTCCACACCATCTTCCATTATGAGATAACACCACACCTAACCCCTCGAGGTATCTCACGTTAAAACTAATTTTTTCTTGGGATCCTAGTGGGTCAAAACAGCATCACTAGTCAGTACTTTCTCCACTTCTTCAAATGCTTTCTGACAGTCCATAGACCAATCCCAACCTATTTCATCTTTGAGCAGTTGATACAGTAAAGCAAATGTATTAGCTAAGTGGGGGATGAACTTAGGACATTTACAGGCATTGTTGTGTATTATTCTACGTTTTTCTTTGTTCTCTCGTTTCTTTGCTTTCAAAATCCCTTCAACCTTCTCATGTGTTGGGTGGATACCTTCAATATTTATTTTGTGATTCACATGTGTTACACTGGCCTTCACAGAACTGGCCATGAAGCAACACTTGTGATTTTTAGTTTTGATGTCATACTCTTGAAGTTGATCTAGGACTTTATTCAACCTTATAAAGTGCTCTTTCTCTGCCTTACTGCTAATTAGAATGTCATCTAAGAAGCAGCACACTCCTTTCATCCCACTTAGTACCTGATCCATGGCACTTTGGAAAACTGCAGGAGCAGCAGACGCCCCAAATGATAACATTTCATACTGGTATGAATGTGTGTATGAAAGGTAAGCAGTTCCTTGCTCTTGTCAGTTAATTCTAATTGCAAATATGCATTTGACAAATCCATTTCACTGAACACATTTCTATTGCCTAAATTAGAAAACAAATCTTCATTGGTAAGCAGTGTGTAAGTATCAGTTTCAATCACCTTATTGTTGTTTATTATCTTCACAAATCTGAACTGATCAATCTGCTTTTTATGGCCCACTCACGATTCTTCACCTTCTTACTTGTCCCTGTTCTTTCTAATCTATTCAGTTTTTTACTTGCAGCTTCTAGCTGTGCATAAGGCACTGGCCTAGCCTTGCAACATTTCGGCTGTATAATGTCCTTTATCTTTGTTTCGGCCTTGTGATGTCTACACAGATGAAGGAGCTACATGAATCATGACTTTTAGCTGACAGCATTTCTCTCTATCTTTTGTGCTATGATAAAACTGTGAGCTGTGATCATCAATGTGATACAGCAGTGATGGAAGAAATTCCCCTTCCACATTTTCTGACTGCTGTAATTGCATTATTTAGCTCTGTCTAAATGTATAACCCAGGGCTATGCAAAGAGATCACGGAGAAATTGTGTGATCATTTCACTGTGGAACTCAGTGAAACAGACTCATGAATTGTAATTCAAACTGTCATTGAAGGAGAATGAGAGACCTAAAAATAAGATGCGAGCAAATCAGATATATGAAAGTAATTTGTTGTTTTAAAAGCCTCTTGCAGCTAGCCTCCAGTGTTCAAGTTATCTGGCTATTCTGCATAAAATAAAACAACAGCTCCTGTGACTTTTGCTTGAAGCTGGGGTCTTATTTGCTGTCTCGGTTCCAAATTTACAACTATATCTGGAACTAAAACATCCAAATGCAATGCTGATGATCCTCTTAAGCACAGCAGGGGCAGGATTGAAGGGACGATAATTAACTCAGAGGTGGATTTCAAACTAGGATTTGGGTTAGGATTAGGATTAGGTCTATGATTAAGGCAGTGATATGGATTTGAGGCTAAAATTAGGGTTTGGATCACAGTTGGGGACTGTATGGTCACTGCACAATTAAACAATTTTGCTCCTTTAGAAGAAAAAGTTGGTGCTGGGTGATCACTATATCTTTGTGAGCTGAACAATATAAGCTCTGCCTCAACTTCTATTCTCACTCAGTGACAATCTGACAGGCCACTATATTTCAACAATGTTGTAATCACCTACTATCAGCTTGATACATTCCTGGGGGCTAAATGTGCATCTCCAGTAGGTCTAGTAAGCATGCAAAATTGGGAACTCTGAGCAGGAAGTTTTTACTCCCAGGGTCAACTGACAGCCTTGTGAACCGAACCTTGTTAGAAACAATGCTGCTCTCAAGCAGAAACTTAAAGGACAGTTACTTGCAGCCATTAGGCAAGATCATTTTAGGGAATCTTCATACACTTCTTAGTGATCAACCACAAAGTAGCACAGGTGGACCTGGAAACAAGTGTCCAACTTCAGCAATTGGAAGGAAAGAAAACAAATGCATTTCCAAGAAGAAAAAGATGCTGTAGAACTAGAATTACTATCTTTACATGTTTCCTTACTGCATCATTCCATGTTGGATGGAGGAAGAGAAATGAATTGGAAAAAAAAGACCACAGGACATGTTTCTGACTGAATGTTTTGATGTTCTTTCTTGAACACTTAATTTAATTTCTCTCCTTCACTGCTATCAATGCTCATCCTGCGTAAGCCTCTCATAAGAGTGTGATAAACTGACTTGGATTGGTTAATACTCCAGTTTCCCCTGCTGCCCTAAAGCAATGCTGGACTTCTCAGCTTGCTGCCGCCTACCCATCGTGGGAGCACAGCCAATGTTAGATACTTGTGCAGAATCAATACCACATTCTGAAGTTCTGCCTCTCTCCTTTCACTACAACCCAGAGCACTGGTGTGCCATACAAGCATTTGCACATTAAAAGAATAGGATACATCCTCCTAATGAATTCTCCTAGAACTTAAGAACATAAGAACTAGGAGCAGGAGTAGGCAATTCAGCCCCTCGAGCCTGCCCCACCATCCATTACGATCATGGCTGATCTCATTTCGGCCTCAACTCCAATTTCCCACCCTCTCCCCATAACCTTTCAACCCATTGCTAATTAAAAATCTGTCTATCTCCTCCTTAAATTTATTCAGCATCCCAGCATCCACTGCACTCTAAGGTAGTGAATTCCATAGATTCACGACCCTTTGAGAAAAGTAATTCCTCCTCATCTCTGATTTAAATCTATCATCCCTTAGCCTAAAACTATGGCCTGGTGAATTCACTTGGAAATGTGAGCCACACAAACTAGGAGAATCTAATCTCTGAGTTAGTTGATCTCAGCATGGGAAATAGTTGAGGCGTTACATTTGTTTTTAGTGTCATTAAGTAAGGGAAGGGAATTGTCCACTAGATATCCCATTTCTTGATATCCCAGAGAGCTGCTGGAAAGTGTGTTATGTTAGGATTGCACTTGATTGTGATGTGAGATCATTGAGTAATTGACAAACCTCAGTGAAGTTTGGCCACTTGAATGAAGCATTAGAGGGCAGCTGACATCTTCAGGAGAAGAGAAAATAAATTCAAAAGGAAAAGATCTAGATGTACAATTTCCTAACAATGAGACCATCAAGTGACAAAAGAAAAATCAACTAATTGAAATAAACTAATTCAGAGGATAGACACAGTCATTGACAAATGCTTTAACCCACAAACCCTTTCTGCACATGTAAACTAAACAAATTGTTGAAATTAAAATGGAATTCAGCATCATTCAAGCTCCTGGGCCATCCTGAGCTGAGAGGATTTTGATGTTTTGTAATGTTCAATTTGCAAAGCTAAGGTATGAGCTGAACCACAATTATCCCTGAAGTAGAAACAAACAGCTGATCGCAGTCACAGCTTTTCATCCTACAATGAGTCCTCATTACACCCTCCCCCAACAAACATCCCAAGCCCCATCTGGTGTTGGGTCTTGTTGCTCCTTTCCCTTTTAATTATACAACATTAATGACAAACTAATTAAAATATTTAATGCAAAAGCATATTAATCATGATCTGATGTGGCAATCCTGCAAGGAGCAACCCTGTGGGCAGAAGGAGCTACACCCTCAATTCCTTTTCTTGGTCAGATCTTCATTTTGGGTTATGGCTTTGGGAAGGGGGTGGTGCATGGGGGGGAAGCTAGAGTGGGGCCTGATGTTTATAAGGAGAAAGAGGCAAATGGGAAGACGAGTGATCCTCTAGTATCCTCCATGTTCAACTAGCTCATAGCAACAAGAGACCTAGGACACATCACAAGCTTCATTTCAGCAATGGAATGGAAACTCAAATAAGAAAATTAAAATTAAAATAAATATAAAAGAAGTGAGTAAATATGCATATGGAATGCTTTTGATACATACAAATTCAGCTGAATGAAACTGTTTACAGAACTCAGCTAATATTTCACAACTAAATTTTTGCCACAAGTCTTGCAGCTCCCCTCTTTCTGAAATAAGATTTATTTTCTCGTATGCTAAAAGTTAAGCACTACTTTTATGAGCAGTCTTGTGGAACACTGCCCTGTCATCTACAGGTCTATGTTGGGAATACTCAGCAGGCTTTGTTTCTTTGATAGTAAGCTAGTAAGAGAGCTACAATGACATATGATACATGTTAGGTGTATCAAGCAGTTTCTCTGTTAGCAGGGGCGCTGGAAAAATTAGCGATATGTGTAAAGGTTTCTCTGTTGGTGAGGGAACTGTAACAAAACATATTATCCAGGTATGCTGAGTAAGGAAAAAGACCCTGAATTTATCTGGTGTCCTTTACATCCTCAGAATTTCCCATAATATTTCACAACCAATAAATTACTTCTGAAGTGATTATGTAGGCAAACATAAAAACAAAAACAAAAAACTGCGGATGCTGGAAATCCAAAACAAAAACAGAATTACCTGGAAAAACTCAGCAGGTCTGGCAGCATCAGCGGAGAAGAAAAGAGTTGACGTTTCGAGTCCTCACGACCCTTCAACAGAACTGAGTAATATTAGGAGAGGGGTGAAATATAGGCTGGTTTAAGGTTGGGGGGGGCGTGGGGTGGGTGGTTGTAGGGACAAGCAAGCAGTGATAGGAGCAGATAATCAAAAGATGTCACAGACAAAGGAACAAAGAGGTGTTGAAGGTGGTGATATTATCTAAACGAATGTGCTAATTAAGAATGGATGGCAGGACACTCAAGGTACAGCTCTAGTGGGGGTGGGGTGGAAAGACTAACCGGGCATTAAAGGTATAGATTTAAAAATAATGGAAATAGGTGGGAAAAGGAAAATCTATATAAATTATTGGAAAAAACAAAAGGAAGGGGGAAGAGACAGAAAGGGGGTGGGGATGGAGGAGGGAGTTCAAGATTTAAAGTTGTTGAATTCAATATTCAGTCCGGAAGGCTGTAAAGTGCCTAGTCGGAAGATGAGGTGCTGTTCCTCCAGTTTGCGTTGGGCTTCACTGGAACAATGCAGCAAGCCAAAGACAGACATGTGGGCAAGAGAGCAGGGTGGAGTGTTAAAATGGCAAACGACAGGGAGGTTTGGGTCTTTCTGGCGGACAGACCACAGGTGTTCTGCAAAGTGGTCGCCCAGTTTATATTTGGTCTCTCCAATGTAGGGGAGACCACATTGGGAGCAACGAATGCATTAGACTAAGTTAGGGGAAATGCAAGTGAAATGCTGCTTCACTTGAAAGGAGTGTTTGGGCCCTTGGACGGTGAGGAGAGAGGAAGTGAAGGGGCAGGTGTTGCATCTTTTGCGTAGACATGGGGAGGTGCCATAAGTGAGGGTTGAGGAGTAGGGGGTGATGGACGAGTGAACCAGGGTGTCCCGGAGGGAACGATCCCCACGGAATGCCGCCGGGGGGGGGTGAAGGGAAGATGTGTTTGGTGGTGGCATCATGCTGGAGTTGGCGGAAATGGCAGAGGATGATCCTTTGAATGCGAAGGATGGTGAGGTGCTAAGTGAGGACAAGGGGGACCCTATCATGTTTCTGGGAGGGAGGAGAAGGCGTGAGGGCGGATGCGCGGGAGATGGGCTGGACACGGTTGAGGGCCCTGTCAACGACTGTGGGTGGAAAACATGGCAGTCAATTAACCAAGGCCAAGCAATCAATAAATGAGATAAATAATTAGTTCATTTGGTTTGGAGATGTTGGTTGAGACACAAATATTGGTCAGGAGGACTCCCTGCTCTTCTTTGAAAAGTGCCATGAGGTCTTTTACATCCTCCTGCACAACTAGACAACTCTACAGATCACAATTTGTCTCATCCAAAAGACACTTCAACAATGCAGCACACCCTCAGTGCTTCTGCCTAATTTAGTAATAGCTGTAGTAGTATATTGGGCTCAAAAATCTTTGCGCCTTTAGGTGTATTCCTGCCATAAGTTGTACAAGCTGGCAGCCAGCAAATTGTGTTAGGATTCAGATATGCCAGGTGCCTGACGTCTGTTGCTAAGTTACTTTTGGGGGCTGCTTGGAGCAGAACCTATGCCATTCCAAATATAGGATATGGTTGGTGGAGAAGATGAAGGTAGAGAGCTTCCTGGGCCTCAATCTGGTCAGTACCCCAAGTGATAGGAAGCAGGGCAGCATTCCAACCGAAGAAAGTGAAACCAATAGTCCCTTGGGGAGTTTGGTTTCAGGGTATGGAGTAGCTGCCTATGAGCCATTCATTACCTTTCCCTCGGGTATGGTATGCATCAACTGTGGTTGCTTAAATAGGGAACTTCCCCAGTCTCAATGTATTTTGATAGGGTAAGCAGTAGAGAACCCTAGTGAACAGAGTCTGCTTTTTCTGCCAGGATTAAAGGCCCTCAGATGTTCGGGCCCATGGTACTTTTAAGGCCTGTTATGCAACCTTAAAAACTGATCCGTACAATAATGAATTGTGTTTCATTGTTATACCGCAACTGAGGCAAATATTAACCACTCTAGTTAAATCTGGTTACTTGTCCTCTATTGCAAAAAAGGTTTCCAGTTAATTATTTTTTCTTTTCCCACTTATTTTCATTATTATTTTTTTTTACATTTATTTCCATTGTCATTCATTGTTCTATCCCCAGCTTTTAGCCTATTTTCGATCTTTCTTCCCCCACCCCATCCCCACTAGGGCCATCTGTCACTTTCCAGAGTGCTCACCCTGATCCATTATCATATCTTGTTTCCTTAATGTCACCATTAGCACCTTCTTTAGCCAGTATCACCACTGTTAACAACTCCTTGACCTTTTGTTTATGCCATCTTTTGCCATCTCTCCTTTGCCTCCACCTATCACTGGCCTTCTATCCAGCTACACCAGTTCCACCCCCCTTAATCAGTATATATTTCACCACATCTCTACTTCCCTTTAGATCTGAAGAAGAGTCAAATGGACTTGAAAAGTTATCTCTGTCTCTCTCTCCACAGATGCTGTTAGACCTGCTGAGCTTTTCCAGCATATTTTGTTTTCGTTTCAGGTTTCCAGCAAGCGCAGTATTTTGCCTTTATTTCTTCCAGTTAATTATTGCTTTCAATTCTATTGGCCTTCATTTCCATTATAAGCCTACTGCTATTGCTGGCAAAGCATACTATCATTATTCTGATTTCTGTTCAGTTAATGTAAGATCCTCCAGTTAGCCATATGTAAACCAGTAAAGGCTTCCTGATGTAACTGCATAAGGCTAATCTATGCATGCATGATGGACTATATATAGTCACAAGGGATTGGATAATGGGGAGAATTGCTGACAGGTCTGAAGGGTTAGATCATTAAATAATGGCATATACTAATCCAGAAAAAGAAAGAACTGTTTGTGCAGTTAATTGGAAATGAGCACTGTGAAACATTTTCTAAGTTTTCCAAAGAAGTTCTTGGGACTACAACATGCAACTGACAAGGTTCTGGAGAAACAAATTAGATCAATAAAACAAAACATAGCCAGTCTGGAACCGCAGCAAATATTTGCAGAGAAGGAATTAAAACAAAAATGTTTCTTGTTATGTGTTTTCTGTAGTTTTAGAAAAAAAAGCTTATGAGCTTAAAAATATTTATTTGCAAATTAAAGAATCTTGTTCTTTTAATGAAGTATTGTTTAAGGAATGCAATATGTGCTATCACCAGTTGCATCAGCATACTCCTAATATTCTTGCGGCCTCTTGATGTAAGTTTATAGAATCATAGAAAAATACAGCACAGGAGGAAGCCATTCAATCTATCATACCTGCGCTAACTTTCTGAAATAGCTTCCAATTAGTCCCACACCCTGCTATTTCCCCACAGCCCTGCAAATTTTTCTTTTTAAAATATATATCCAATGCCCTTTTGAAAGCTACTCTTGAACCTGCTTCCACCACCCTTCAAGGCAGGACATTCCGGATCATAACAACCCACTGAGAGTTTCTTTCTTTTCATCGCTTCCCTCACTTTTTGTCAATTATCTTTAACCTCTATCCTCTAGTTATCAACCCTTCTGCCAGTGGAAACAGTTTCTCCCCATCTACTCTATCAAAACACCTCATAATTTTGAACACCTCTAATAAATTTCCCCCTAACCAAAGAAAGACTTCTTTGAGTCTAGGAAAGACAATTCCAGCTCCCCTAGTCTCTCTTTATAACTGAATTCCCTCATCCCTAGTACCACTCTGGTAAATCTCCTCTGCACCCTCGCCATTGCATTCTAAATGTGGTGCCCAGAATTGCATACAATATCTGAGGTTATTATGTATAACCTTGTGCCAGTCAGTAATATGAGTTGAATGCTGAAAAAAAAAGAGGGCATAAGGAAACATTTTTTGTATAGTTGAATTGTTGTGATTTGGAATGCACTTCCTGAAAGAATGCTGGAAGCAGATTCAATAGTATCATTCAATAGAGAGTTGGATATATACATGAAGGGAAAATATTCACAAGGTTACATCGAAAGAGTAGGGAAGTGAGATTAAATGGATAGCTCTACCAAAGAGCCGGCATAGGCACGATGGGCCTATGTGCTATATCATTCTACGATTCTATGAAATTTAGGTGAACTATATATGGACACCTCTTGCAATTTCTGTACTTTGGAGGGTTTAATCACATTTAGCTGAGCAGGGCCATGGTCCAATATTTACAGGGAGGCTAGTAGGCTGTGGGTGAAACAAAAAATGATGGAAGAACCCGGCACGACCTGGGTCACAGGCCTTCTCCTGATCTTCATGGCAGGACCACGTTTACATTTATTAGATCCATTTCCTGACAATTGGCCGAATACACTGCTTTGAGGTTATTGGGCGGGGGGCGAGGTGGGGAGTGTAGTGAACATCAACAACAGGATGCTGCCATCAGGAAACCTTAGGGACAGTCCTCGGCAAACAGGAGGTGGAATAGGTCCAAAATCAAAAGGCCTGAGGAGAGGTCAGCAATCAGGAGGGCTGAGGTGGGGGAGGTCAGCACCCAGGAGAGCTGGGGGGGTGGTGGTCAGCACCCAGGAGAGCTGGGGGGGTGGTGGTCAGCACCCAGGAGAGCTGGGGGAGGGGGGGAGGTCAGCACTCTGGAGCCCTGACAGGGGGAGATCAGCACTCAGGAGGACTGAGGGGGGAGGTCAGCACTCAGGAGGACTGACAGGGGGAGGTCAGCACTCAGGAGGACTGAGAGAAAACGTTGATAATCAGGTCTCAAGGACAGAGCAGACTGACAAGGCCACGGTTACTGGGTTCCTTAAGGGGCCTTGGGATACCACTCTCATTCCTCCTGGTCCACAAAGAGTATTGAAAGAGGCATTTACTTTGTGAAAATGGCAGCTTTCTCCTCCATTTCACTACCGCCCTTACAGATCCCAGGAAAACAGCAACAGTAAATGTTAAAACGGATATCCAATTGCACAGTGGGAACCTGATTTAAATATATTTATGAGATATCCCACACATCATCTTGTGTCTGTGCAAACACATGAAAAAGGAATTTGAGTATTTGGTACATGAATAAGGGAGAAATGTTGGCTCCCAGTTGACTCTGAACAGTTTGTATCCCTGCTGAATCATATGCTGAATGAGTTGATTTTAGTTAGCCTGGTGGGACGATTAGTCTCAACAGCTTTACAAGGGCTAGAGGAAATTAATGAGAGTTTCTTACCCTGACCCGTCACTGGAAAGTGCATAGTTGTGGATATTGGGTGAGGACTGGATAAAGTTTAGCTATCATACCTCCTGCGCTGGCTGTCTAGGACACGCACGAAGAATAATTGTTTGAGCAATTGTACCTATGAAATCATACTCAGTAACTAAGGGCAGGATTTTAGGGCCCCACCAAGGTCGGGAACAAAGGCGGACAGGGCCTGAAAATATTGGCTGGCCACTTTTGGGGAGGTGGGTCTGGGGCCTGGCAGAGTGCCTATCCACATGAGACAGGCAACCAATTAGACTCATTAAGAGAGTGGGCGTAGCCAAAGGATGATCTGTAGAGGGATTTCCCACACCCACCGTCTCAACCACCACCAGTGGTAGCCTGGCTGCTCCTTCTATATGTTAATTAATTTTTTTAAGAAGTTGGTGAGAGAGCACATTTTGGTGAGGGGTGAAGAGTTACTTACCCTTTACTGCCCTTGAGTGCTCCTTTGAAACTTGAAGGCTTCTGATTCACCTTCCAGGTTCGATAGCTCACCTACCATCCTAAATTGGACAGGGATCATGTCTCTACGGCAATTAAGGAGGTGTACCAATCAATCCCAACCAGTGACTATTTCCCCCCGTGGGTTCAGGACCAGAACAGTCCCCAGCTCCTGTTTTCTGCCCCCAAAGTGAAAATTCAGCATCAGAAGACATCGGGCTAACGTTTTTGTCCCCACAGCGGGTGCAAAGTGTCGGGAGAATTCCTGTCTCCATGAACCCAGCTGCTATAAATGTCTGATTGAACACCAGATTTTCAGGCAGGGCTGGTGATGGGAGTGGGAGTGGGGGTGGGGGTGGCGGGGAAGGAGAAGGGACGCAGATTATATTAGGAGTCAGGGCAGGTGACCCCGGATGTAAAAAGGGGTCTGAGACATGCACGATACAGGTTGGGCGACTCGACTCGGGTGCAGATAAAAAGCAGGCTCTCAGAAAGGCCAATTTGAGAGGTTGGTCATTCATGGTGAAGTGTCTTGGAGGAGATATCATTGACTTGTCAAGTGAGTGGGAATAACGCTATAATTGTTATCAAACTGTTAACTGACCCAGGAGCGGATGGCCCATCATGGGCTTTCCCTAGGAAAAAATTGCCACTGTTGCTGCCTATTCACAGTGTACTCGACTGAAACACTGAAAGCATGGAGTGGATTCAAAGGACACAGCTACAGAGGTGGCATCATCTTGCCACCCCTACCTGGTACAGATATTCTGCAGTTATGTGGTTAGTTGCCAAAACTCAGTGGATGATTGATGAACAGTGCCATGGTTATTATCCCATCCAATTGACCTTTTGCCACCCATCTATCAGGATGCGCCCACAAAGTTGATCCTTAGCCAGGTCCCTCACAACTGCACACTGTCACAGCATAACAGTGTGAAGAGGGGGAGACCAGGACAGCTGCAGTGGTTGTAGAGCACAGCATGCTACCTGAGAGTCACAGCCGCAACATATGGCACCAAGCATTTGCACAGAGCTATTTTCTTCACCACATCTTACCAGTAACCATTGCTATGGTGAAAATGTTTAGTGCATGTAAGCATACAAAAGTGAATGAGCACATTGTAATCTGAATGGCTCTTGATCCTTTTCACCTTATGTTTTTATTCATTGAATATCACACAGAGGAGACATGGGGGAAGGGATGGATCCAGCTGCCTCACGATTTTCTGACCAGGACTTTCAGGTTTTATGGAAGAGGTCCAGAAGAGGAGAGCAGTCTTGTACCCTGCTGGCCAGCGTAATCCAACTGCAAAAGAAGGCCTGGATTCAAATGGTGGCTGTGAAGAGCGCAGAAGGAGACCATCAGCGCTCATGAATTCAGTGCAGGAAAAGGTTCAATGACCTGCTGCATTCCAACAAGGTGAGTAGCTTGGCTCATCCACACAGAGCTCCAAGGGAAGGGTCATGTCTGCACACTGCAGCTAAGGTACGAGACATGGCACATATCTCTGCTTCAGCACTGAAGCTTATATGTGTAAGCTGCTCATGTAGGGATGCACAGAACAGATGTGAATGAGCACTGTGACTCACAGACACAGTGAAATATCCCTGCATGCACTTTGTATAAGGCTAACATGAAAGCCATAGAAAAGTTACAGCACAGAAGGAGGCCATTCAGCCCATCTTGTCCATGCCAGCCCAAGGACACCCAGGTGTCCTTTCTAATCCCACCTTCCTGCACCCAGCCCATAGCCCTGCAGCTTACAGCACTTAAGGTGCAGATCCAGGTACTTTTTAAAAGAGTTTAGAGTTTCTGCCTCTACCACCAACTTGGGCAGCGAATTCCAGACACTCACTACCCTCTGCGTAAAAAAGTTCTTCCTCATGTCCCCCCTACACCTTCTGCTACTTATCTTGAATCTATGTCCCCTGGTTCTAGAATTCTCCACCAAGGGAAACAATTTTATCCTGTCCACTCTATCTATTCCCCACATAATTTTGTACACCTCAATCAAGTCACCTCTCAGCCTTCTTTGTTCTAAGGAAAATAACCCCAACCTATCCAATCTCTCCTCGTAGCTACACTTTTCTAACCCTGGCAACATTCTTGTAAACCTCCTCTGCACTCTCCCCAGAGCTATTACGTCCTTCCTGTAATGTGATGACCAGAACTGCACACAATACTCCAGTTGTGGCCTCACCAGTGTTTTATACAATTCCAACATTATATCCTTACTTTTATATTCTATACCTCTGCCAGTGGAGAGCATTCCATATGCTTTCTTTACAACCTTGTCTACTTGAACTGCTGCCTTCAGAGACCTGTGTACTTGTACGCCAAGATCTCTCACTCAATCTACCCCTCTTAGTATATTCCCATCATGTGTTATTGCAGTCAAAAAGGGCAAAGAACGACATGGAGATGGCCTGGGCTGGGGCTAGGCCAGCCTGGCTGAGAACAATTTGCTCGGTTGAACAGACGACCATGGAGATTGCTAGAGTGCCTGAACAGTTGGCTGTTGGTGATGGTGAATCACCGTTAGCAGGTGATAAGGCAATATTAAAATCATAGAACATGATGGTTATGGTGGAGGTCATCAGTTCACTGGGCACAAGGGGATGCTGGCGTGGGAAGGAATGCAACGATGGGATTGTGTCATAAGGGCAGCGCTTGATTGGTTAAGGCAATCGTGTGCATCAGAGCGTCCTTTCATAATGAGAAGGGCTATACCTAAATAACTCCTTTTGTGTCTCACACAGGTCTCAGTTCTGCTCCCTTATCCCATGCCACCCCCCACCCACTCCCTCCCCAACACCACCCCCACCCAACCTCTAGGGCCAGGTCATCCCTTAGGCGTGAAGACGAGGGAGAGATGTCCGAGGACCCAGCATCACATCTGTCTAGTCCACACTTCGCCAACTCAGATACATGCACTTTGGAGAGATGTAGCACACGTGTAGAGTCAGGGGCACAGGGTGAAAGTCACTGCACCAGAGTGCAGGAGGAGCTGTCAGAGACATCTGTGCTCAGTCCCCCTCAGAGAAGGGAGTAAAGTCACAACAATGCTCCAGTGGGCAGGAATGTGGAGCCTCAGGTGTCACCTTTTGGGGCACAGTATTTAGATAATCAGCAGCAAATGTGTAGACATCGAGTGGAATTCTCTGAGGTAGTGGAAGCTCTTGGACTGCAAATGGAGGAGTACATCACCATCATGAGCTCCACATGGGGGCTCAACTGCACGAGTTTTGATCATGGGAGATAGTCCACTCTTAAGGAGTGGATCGAAGAGCAACATCTCAGCCAGGAAAGGGTGCAAGCTTCCCTCAGTAACCTAAATCAGTCTGCTCAGAGTATGAGTGATGACATCTATGGAATACATGAGGAGCTGGGTGCACTTAACAGGCCAGTTGGACGGTTGGCTCAGTGGTTGCTGGAATGAAAGTTGGCTGAAATAGCTGAGGGAGTTGGGAACTCTTTAATACAGAGGAGTTGTGGTACCTGCCAGGGAGCCTTGCACACACTTGAAGGAAGTGGTCACTTGTGACTTGTGGTCACAAACCACCTCTACATTGATTGAGTGGGAGGGCCTTCAGTTGATGAAGGTGTCCGAATTATGAATTAGAGCCCTTATGGCCACATAGATGTAATCAATAACACCCTGCACTTGAGGGAAGCCTGATAATTGGGCAAAGGCCAGGGCTCTTTGCGTCTGAGATGCTAAACCTACAGGGAAGTGAATCTGGTTCCCTCACATGAGCAAACAGGGCAAGAGTTACAGTTAATGGAGCTGCGTGCTGCTGACTGGGAAACGCCAGACAGGTCTCCTGATGATCCCAGGAAACAGCCTGAGATATAAAAACTGAAAGCTTTTACCTTTACAGCCACCGGCAGGGCATAGGGGATCAATAGGGTCTGACTCGAGTTGTTGCTGGACCATGCAACATATGTCTGTCATGACCTCACAGCTTAACCTCAGTCGTCTTTGGCACTGGTTCTCGGTCATATTGACATATGATGTCTCAGATCTGTACACCCTTCCCACAGGGCTGTCCTGCCTCTCTTCCTCCTTCTTCCTGATGCATATGGCACTGGCTCTTTCCCTTGACCTTCCGCCCTCCCTCTGGCCTCTGGCTGTTCACAGTGACTGGCTTCCACGGTGTTTACGTAAGGGTGCCATGACCATCTTGTATCTTCCTTCGATCAAAGTGCAATGCGCCCTTCTCCAGCACAAATTTCTTCCTGGCACCCGGGTTCACAAGTCAGTAGGGGCAAAGAAACATGCTCTGAGAGTCCAGCAAACCCACCCTCTTATATCCTTGGGTTAAATCATGACAGTTTGAATTGAGCTTTTACCAATTCTGAGGCAGTTAGGGCAAGTTTAATGCTAATTCCACAGGAGTATGTTCACATCTCCAACAGGGTGCTCTGGCTATCCAAAGAAATGCACAAAGTTCAGACCTGTTCCTACCAGGTCGACTCTGCACTGGTTGCGTTTCAGACACCTGTGAGACCAAAATCCAACGTGAGTGGAGGCCACTGCTGATTAATATGTGTAGCTGCCTCCATGAAACATGCATGCGCTGAACTTGACCTGCCCCCATTCTCGCCCGCGCAAAAATGGTAGGTGCCATGCTCGAGGACTGACTGATTTCTGGGTGCAGGGTACTCATTTTGATGGTGGCTCAGGATGCTTTAAAAAGCACTGCTATTGATCCAACAATAGCACAACAGATATTGTTGTGATATGATGTACATGTACCTTCAAGGGTACATATCTTAAACTGCTATCAATCGCTACCACTGAGACAGGATGAGATGTAATATTCCCATGACTCTGAACTCAGTCTACAGCAGCAGCAGTAGAAGTCAGATGTGTGTACATAGTATCCCAGTAAATATTGTATGTATATAGTCTTATCTTCAAATAAAGAACTTATTATTGTTCTACCAATCCTTGTCATATGTTTGGTACATTTACATTGAGAAGAACATAACAGATATTATCCATTTAAAACCTCTCCTTAATTGATTTGACAGCAATAAACTTATCACAGATTGTGATGAAACTTGAGAACTTCCTAATTTACAAGGCTGAGCCTGCAGAGCATTCACACAGCAATGTGCTCCATATGCTGCTCTTTCATTAGCAAGTAGGAGGTATAAGAAAGGCTCAACTACCATTTCTAATAGTGCAGTAAATGCATCTTAGTGGCACTGTGATCTCAGTATTTTAGGGACATCAGGTCTTCACCTCATATACCTGTGCACTTTTTTTTTGATCCAACTAGATTTTCACTATTTTAATAAGCTGCAGAATGGTGCCCCACCAGCACCTGCTGTAAATATTGTCAAAGCACTGACAAAATGGTGATGCCAAAAATGAATGAAGTTCCTATCAGTGCCATTCAATTCCTTCTTTCCTTCCTGCTAGATGGAACCTATCAAAAATTGTTGTCATCAATTCATGTATTTGTTGTGCTGAGTTACGATTGCTGCTTTTTCTTTCCTGAATATTAAATATTGAAGACCAGAGAACCCATTTGTACAAGAAGCTTTTTATTCCTTTTGTCGAGAGAAGCAACATTACTCCTCAGGAGGAAGCAAAATGTGAGATTCTAAAGGCTTTGAATTATCCAGTTCACTTCCCTGTACTTAAATATGCCATTAGTTACATTATACAGTGTGCGCGAGTTTTATTTTAAGAGTAACTGCACCATAAAAGCAACTTTTGAATATTTTCCAGGCTGGTGCTTTTGTTTACTTGAAACCAAGAGACTGTAAGTCAGTGCTGTATACTTCCTGCATTTTATTAAACACCTAATGCACTCATTAAGATCCATCATCTATACTATACATAATTTCATATGAATAGCACTTATTGTTTTTTCTCTGCTTTCCCGAAAGTGCTGACTCATAACGGGCTATGGTTGCTGAGCACCAGCAGTCCCATGTCTAATCCGAAAATCATTCTTCATGTTAAGAAAGTGGGGTCAGTTTTCGTCTTAACCACTTGGCAGGAAAGGGGCAGTTGTGTGATGAAAATCATGGTACAATTCTCATTACCCTACTGCTGCTGCTGATCCAGCATTCCGGTTTTGGTGAGAATATTGAAATGGATGACCTAGGTGCCCTCTGGAAACATGTTCATGACTCATTAGCCCCTAAAAATTGCCAATAGGTCCCTGATGCAATTTTTAAGTACCAATGGGTGTATTATGCACCATGCACTCTCTGCCTGGTCTATCTGACATTGAAAAGTCTTACCCGTGGTTCTTAAAGGGACCACCAGAGGCTGCTCCTAAAACTTCACAGTAAGTTCTTAAATTATTTTTGTAGAATCGAGCGCGGGGAGTGGGTAGCATTAATGCTGCTCCTAGTCCCACAAAGATTAAATTTCCCACCTCATGCCTGACCTTACATACCTGTCCCAGGAACCACCTCCTTCTCCCTTTTATTTACCATAATGGACTTGGATCCACAGATCTTCAGCGAGTTGAGTATCACCGCACCTTTACTGAGGGCAACTCACCGATTGCATTAACGCATTCCATTTTCGTTCCTATCATTTTCCATTCCCTTGGAATGTCTGTCAATACATCACATATTCTCTGCTCCTCCTCAATGATTCTCTTTATCATTGACAGTCACGGGGATACAACATTTGTGTCCAACTGAGCAGAGCTAGGAGAGGATGCAATCCTGACAAGGACTGTCCAATGCTGTCCCTGCCATCATCCTTCCTAAGGTCCCCAGCATCACAGGTACCAGTCTTCAACCAATTTGATTCACTCCACATGATATCAAGAAACAGCAGAATCCATTGGATACAACAAAGGCTATTGGCCCTGACAGCATCCTGGCTGTAGTACTGAAGACTTGTGCTCCAGAAGTAGTTGCACCCATAGCCAAGCTGTTCTAGTACAGCTACAACACTGATACCTACCAACAATGGGGAAAATTACTCAGCTTTGTCCTGTACACAAAAAGGCAAATCCAATTATCCCCAGGTTAGTCTACTCTCAGTCACAGCAAAGTGATAGATGGTGTCATTGGCAGTGCTCAACTGGCACTCACACAGCAATAACCTGCTCAGTGATGCTCAGTTTGTGTTTGGTAGGGCCATGTAGCTCCAGATCTCTTCACAGTCTTGGTCCAAACATAGATAAAAGAGCTGAATGCCAGTAATGAGGTGAAAATGACTGCCCTTTGTAGTATAAAGGGTTAACAGAAGGGATATGCTAATGTATGATGCAGATGACAATGTTTCACTGACATCAGTCAGTCATGCATTAGACTCGAGAAAGAGAGGTTGGAACATCATGCTCAGGAGCAACATGCCTACTCTGTAACTTGTTTAGATGTTGTACTAATAAACACGCATTAAGCAAGTACCAGAGTATGATTACAGTCTGTCCATTAACCACGAACTACGCCTTGAGTCCACAGATAAGGGCCATCACAGAACATGGTGGAACCAGTGGAGAAACAATGTAAAAAATACATTGGTGTTATCGACAGAACAACAGAGTGAAGAAAAACTTGGTAGCAGCTTGTATTTACTGATGACGGAAGGAGGCGGCAAACTGGAGAGAGGTAATGATGGCCTTATCCGGTGAGCTGTCGCTATCCCTACCCTGCCCGTTTGACTGTCTCGAGGGCTCACAGAGGAGCTAGACATGCGAATCATGAAAATGCATTTCTTTCAATATTGAGCAGCATCGAGCCTTCATGCTAAACAGCGGAAGCATCATGTCAGTCCTCTTTATTCTGTAGGTCCAGTAGCAGACAACGTTCTATGAGGCAGGGAGTGGAGATGTCTACTGTGGAGTTTGAGGCTGTTATCATAGCCTTCGACACATATTTTAGCCCGTAGTGAAACTTAATAATAGAACAAGCATTAACCAAATTTTAACCTAAGGTCATAATGACCCGGGGAATCGATTGAAATATTTCTCACCGATCTATATCACCTAGCTAGTTCTTGCAGAAACGGTGTGCTGAAGGATGAGCCAATCAGTGATTGCATAGTCGTGGGTATCCGAGATGAATAACTCTCTGACTTTCTGCAGACCAAAGATGACCTTACTTTAGATCAAGTGGTCCAGTTTCAAGGCAGGCCAAGCTTAGAGAATTTAACCAGGCTATAATTCGGTGTGACTCCGACTTCTCATAACTCCATTGACTGGGTAGGCCCACTGGCAGCGGCCCCACCAATAAGGAAGTCTTCCAAACTGGGTGAAAGGATGGGAAACTCCACATATGCAGCCATTTTGAGATGCTTGTGCTGTGGCGCAAAGAGCCAACATAGACATCAGGACTGCCCAGCCAACGGTGTGGAATGCTTCTAGTGCAGCAAAACTGGACATTTCAAGTGTTTCTGCAAATCCAACAACTTTATTATTGGCAGAGGACAAGAAAATATTTATGAAACACACTCCATCCAAGAAATTAGAAATCAAGACAAAGACAAAATGACAGAGCTTCTCGGGAAAGTTAATAGTCTTAGTCCAGACTATTGGTCAGTTATGTGCGAGTTAAAGGCTTCAATACCGCCTTTAAAATTGATATTGGAGCTGCTGTTAACATATTGGCAGATGGTCTTGACTGGCTTCAGCCAATGACCCTTCATCCATCAGGCATCAAATTACAAGGTCCAGGTGGCACAGACCTTCTGATTAAAGACAGGGTTATGGCTCCTCTTTGTTACAAGGGGTGATAGATCATTGTTTCTCTCTATGTTGTCACAATCAACATACATCCTTATTGAGTGGTGATGTTGGCATCCTTCTAGGAATTCTGAAAAACCAAATGATGTCCAGTATTTAAACAACTCAAAGTCAATCTTCAACTTTTTGTTTAGAATCAGTGGAATTTCAACCTACACCAGCTGAGGAAGTTTATTCAATCAACGGCAAGTTCCTTTCTTTCACAGAGACACCATCCGCTACACCTTGCGCAGAGATTGAAGTTATGAAGTTAGGCCAGAGATGGCGGGTACAGAAGGAGCTGTAGTAGAGGTTGGCCATCTGCATGAAGACCTGAAAGCTCATGCTGGGCCTGAACTGTCTCTCTCCTGAAGAAAGAGATGAGGAAGAAGTTGTTGCAGCACTGAGTGATCTGTTGGAGGATGAGGTCCTAGAGGTTGGTCCGTCTTTCCAATCGTTAGATGTACCACAATGAAGTCCCTGATGCCTTTTTTGAGGTATCAGCTCTGTTTCTAGCCACTGAGCAGCATTCAGATCTTTGTTCCACTGAGCCGACCAACGTATGGCCTAGTCTATCTATTATTGGCCATGAAAAGTCTTTCAGAGAGGATGCCTTGCCTGATTCCATGTCAGAGTCCATGGTGGATCACACTGCCAAAGAGCTGGTAACTTCCAGGGGTAAAAGTCAAGTGACACCTGTACTTCAGTCCTAGCTGAAAGTCTTCTTTCCTTTAGAGCTGGGTATCCACTCAGAAGCTGCAGCAGAATCTTTAGCACTTAAGAAGCTGCAGACTCCTATACAGCAATCTTGTCTCCGAGTTATTTGTCTACAGAAAATTTATCTTTATTTTGGCATTGAAATTCATTCCATTGCAGAAGTTGGTGCTGTCTTGTCTCCATATCCTCAGCAATAATCCTCAGCAATAATTTCCATTGCTCAGAGTGGAGCTACCTCACACAGAGAAAAGTATGGGTCTCTTACAACTGCCTACAGAAAGTACACAGTCCTTCCAGAATACAATCATGAATCATCTCTTCTTTTTCAGAAAGACTTACAGTAATGTTGTCATTTTTTTTCCTTCATTGTCCAGGTTCATTGCAATGTCCCAGGACTGAGATGATTGGTCTCCAACAACCACAAACACCACTACCTTCCTTTATGCTAGGTATGACTCCAACTAGTGGGATATTTTCCCCTTGATTCCTATTGACTTCAATTTTGCTAGGGCTTCTTGATGCCACAACTGCTGCATTGATGTCAAGGGTGTTCTGAGATGGTCCTTCTTATCTGTGGTCTCTACGCATGATTCTTGATTACTGGACAGACTGTAGCTATACTCTGGTACTTGCTTAACACTTGTTTATTAGTACAGCATCTAAACAGGTTACAGACATGTTGCTCCTGAGCAATGTATTCCAACCTCTCTCTCTTGACAGTCATAACGCATGACTTTGACTGACTGATGTCAGTGATACATCATCATCTACATCATACATTAGCATATTTCTTCTGTTAACCTCACGGAGGAGGTGTAGTATAAAGGAGGGGAATGAAATCGCATAAGGATGAGGGCAAGTGGGAATGATGGATGGGATTGAGGAAATGCATAGAAAGAGAAGGATAGTTTAGGCAAGGTAAATGGATGTGAGAAGTGGCGTGATTGGGTAGGCGTGAGAAGGCAGAGTGAGTTAGTGGGTCGATGCACACAGTAGGATGCAGGTGAATGTGCAACTGTACTCGCCTTTCATTTAAGCACTTCCTACACTGAATATACAAGCGTTGCAAATTGCTTCTGTTCATGCCCACCTTGGTCACCTCCAGCCATGCTTTTTTGATGTCAGTAGCAGGTTTCTTCCTGCCATTGCTAAGGCAGATTTTCTCTCTGCACCTGCTCTCACCACCCAGCAGAACATCAAGGCAGGCATAATTGACACATGGTATAGCTTTTCCAGTCCATTCTTAAACTTCTTCTGACAGGCCCTTTTCTGGAGTTGAGATTGTGTCTCATCACACCCACTCCAACCCACTGGATGAGAAACAAGAAAGTGAAGTAGTGACCTGGCAGAGTTAAAAAGCCACTGTTGGGGTCACTGACTTTTCGTCCAAGTTTCCCACACATTATTGGATTGCTCCCCATGCACCTCCCTTGCAATGTGGGGGCCTATATGTTGTTATTTCAGTTCCAAAGCATTAATTCTCTTTTGAGTCTGTATAAATCTTCTTCAGAGCTGAGTCCTGCGGACTTGAAACGATAAAATTGTTTCTCTCTCCACAGATGCTGCCAGACCTACAGATTTTTTCCAGAATTTTCTGTTCTATTTCAGATTTCCAGCATCTGCAGTATTTTGCTTAATTATTTCTCTTTCATTTCCTTTTTATGAGGTATTTTTCCTGAAATTCTCCACAATATGGGTACAGTACCATGGTGGTTGTGCTATGAAACTAGTAACCCAGAGGCCTAGACCAATAATCTCGAGATTTGAATTCAAACCCACCATGGCACCTGGGGAACTTAAATTCAAACTAATTAAATAAATCTAGAATAAAAAACGATGTTAATAATGGTGACCATGAAGTTATCGGATTGTTGCAAAAACACAGCTCCTTCACTAGTATCCTGTAAGGAAGGAGACCTGCTGACCTTACTTCATCTGACCTATATGAATCTAAATCCATTGCAATGTGGATGGCTTTTAAATGCCTTCAGTTTTATCAAAGATGATAAGCTATAATATACATGGACTGTGGTGGTTCAAGAAGGTGACACAGCACTACGTTCTCAAGGGCAATTAGGGGTGGACAATAAATGCTGGCTTTGCTAGTGATGCCCACATCCTGTGAATGAATTTTTTTTAAAAAACTACATAATGGTGGGTTTCTCAGTTATTTCCTAGGGGTGGAATCCTGTTGGCCTGCTGATAAACACAATGACAAGGATGTGAAGGCATTAGAGAGGGTGCAGAAAAGATTAATGAGAATAGTTCAGGGATGAGGAACTTCAGTTCATAGATAGATTGGTGTTACTGTTCTCCTTGGAGAAGAGAAGATTAAGAAGCAATTTGATAGAGGTGTTCACAATCATGAGCGGTTTTGGATAGAGTAGATAGGAGAAACTTTTCCCATTGGCACAAGAATCCAGACCAGAGGACACTAATTTAAGGTGATTGGCAAAAGCAACGACATGAGGAAGAATGTTCTTACCCAGTGAGTGGTTAGGATTTGGAATGCACTGCCTGAAAGTGTGGTGCAGGCAGGTGCAATAGAGGCCTTCAGATAATCATTCAATTCTCTTTTGAAGAGAAAAAAATTACAGGGCTATGGAGAAAAGGAAGGGGAATTGGACAAGGTGAGTTGCTTTTACAGAGAGCTAGCATGGATGGGCTGGCTGGCCCCCTGTGTGCTGTAACCATTCTATGATTCTATAGGAAACACCAATTCAAAATGCTGGAAACACAGCAAGTCAATCAACATCAGAATAGATCTGTAATCACAAACAAACTTCAACACTGACTCGTATTTATAAAGCACTTTTATCAGATAAAACACCACAAGCACTTTAATGTAAGTATGAGATAATATATTTTTAGTAGGAAGAAATAAGGTGGCCACATGCTCCTGTGAAAATAAGCATCCAAACGAGGTAGAGGAACACAATGATCTGGGCTACCGATACACAAATCACTAAAAAAAAACTACACAAATAAGGCCATAAACAAAGCACTGAGGTACATTTCTAGAGGGATAGAATTCAGAAGCAGAGAAGTTATCTGGAACTTAGATAGAACATTGGTTAGCCTATTTTTGGGAGTAATGTAAACAGTTCCAGTCTCCATATTATGAAGAGGCACTGCAGGAGTGTACAAAGGTTTTCTAGAATGATACCAGAACCGAGGGGGTTATAGTTCTTACAAAAAGATTAGGACAGGTTGGGGCTCTTATTTCGGAGAGGTGACCTGATGGAGGTCTTCAAGATTATGAAAGAGTTTGATAGTGTAGACATAGAGAAGATGTTTCCACTTCTGGGTAAGTCCAAAACTAGGGACCATAGATATAAAATACTGCAGATGCTGGAAATCTGAAATAAAAATAGAAAATGCTGGAAAAGCTCAGCAGGTCTGACAGCATCTGTGGAGAGAGAAACAGAGTTAACGTTTCTTCAGAGCTCCACAGATGCTGTCAGGCCTGCTGAGCTTTTCCAGCATTTTCTGTTTTTAGACCATAAATACAAGATACGCACGAATAAACCCATTAGGAATTCAGGATAAACTTTTAAGTCTTCCAGATGAGACGTTTAACCAACATCTTACGAAAAGAAACAGCTTATCTCCTCATTATCATATTGCGGTTTGGGACCTGCCTCTTGCGCTCCCTGTGGTGGAGATCGCGGTGCTGTGGGTCAGCCTTTGGGCGGAGAACTCGAAGCAGGAGAAGGAAGATCACTTTCTGTAATCTTTGGGCGGAGTGGACCCGAAGTGCGTGAGCAAAGGCCCTGGGGCGCGGCCTGTTGTAGTGGGCGCGGCCTGTTGTAGTGGGCGTGGCCGGTTGTGCGGTGCGCGGGCCCTGTTGTGGTGGGCGGGGCCTGTTGTGGTGGGCGGGGCCGGCTGTGCGGTGCGCGGCCTGTTGTGGTGGGCGCGGCCTGTTGCGGTGGGCGCGGCTTGTTGCGGTGGGCGCGGCTTGTTGCGGTGGGCGCGGCTTGTTGCGGTGGGCGGGGCTTGAGGAATGAAGGCTTGGGCCTGAAGTTCTACGCGTGCGCCTGAATTACAAGGCGATGCGCAGGCGCGGATTGGTGTTATGAGGTAAGCTTGCGGCGGTCGAGCTGGAAGCAGCCGTTAATGAATGAGTGGTGTTTGAGGTTGGGCGGTGAGGACCAAGAGGGCAGTGGTAGCAGTGTCAGAAGGCGGGGATACCGCCACGCAATTTCGTCGCTGAGCTCGGGAAGAGTCCGGCAGACTGTGTGCGTGTCTGCACCTGCGCAGTGCATGATGGATGATGTGCGCATGCGCGGCCAGAGGTCAGCTGACTGGGAAGATGCAACAGTTTGTTCCCTAAAAGGAAACTGACAGGGCTGACAGGACAGACCCAACCATCTACACAGATACTGGTAACCTTGGCGTTAATAGGCCGCCTCTTTCACCATCAAATTTCATGTCTGCCTCCTGCAACTGAAATATAATGTAAGCACAAAAGTAAACTACTCCAGATGCTGGAAATCTGAAATAGAAATAGAAAATGCTGGAAAAACTCAGCAGGTCTGGCAGCATCTGTGGAGAGAGAAACAGAGTTAACGTTTCGAGTCTGTATGACTTCAGTGTAAGCACTCCTAGTTAGCCCATAAAGGTAATCAATACGCAGTGATCAAAGCAGAGTTAACTAGTTATGTTAGTGTGAAACAGTAACTATATTCTGCCATTTAATTAAAGGATTCAGATGTCTTGTGAATTATAGGCTGCATGCTGAGTGATTCCGATGGCCTTTTGAAACGGGAAATCAGCATCCATTGAGGAACTCTGAGTACTTAAAATGTATTGGCCGCACGAGCCACAATTACGGTTTAATAGCAGAAAACGGCAGTTGATTTCTGAGAAAAATAAGCTTGATTACATGCTGCCTTTTCTTGATTCTAGTTTTCCAATATTGAATTAAAATGATGCAGAAGTACTTCACTGAAGGACAGGTGTACACTGTTCCGATCATCCAACCAGACTTGCGACGTGAGGAAGCGATTCACCAGATCAGTGATATCCTTCAGTATCTCCAGAAAATTTCTGATGATGTTTTCACCAGGTATGGATCATAAATAACATGGGTAGTGAGAAACTTGTGTAAACATTAGACATGGTGTGTTACTGAGCAGGGGGATCACTTCGTAGATGTGTTTATTTGTGTTTTTAGTGTCTTGAGATTCTAGGTTCTGTTTGTGTTACTTGCAAGAACAAGTTAACAAACAACCTTTCACTTGAGAATTCTACTGGCCATTTTCACTTTTTGCTAGTTTGTGTAGGCGCTAATGTTTCGAAAGGAAGTATAGAGAGTACTTTGAAATGGAGAAGATAGATTAATATAGTCTTCACATTAATAGTTTAGGGCATATCATAGTGAGGTAATAAATGGCAAACAGTTAAAGGGGAAGTGACCAAAATCATGGTTTTGAGAAGGCTTTTAAAAACCAAGAAAGAAGTAGAAAATCAGATAGCTTTATGGTGGGAGTTTCAGAGAGTGGGGCAGAGATTTAGTTTAGATTTACCTGTGCAAAGAGTGCCTAATGTGTGAAATGTCCTACCAATGTAAGCAGTGGAGCCTGATTATATCACAGAATGAGAGAGAGGATAAGAAACTGGAGAAAAAGATTATAGAGGGGTGTAACTGGTGTGATTGGGATATGGCTTTAGATACTGAGATTACCTGGATGGATTACAATGATCTATATCGATCCTAGATCCAAATTGCTGAGATAGGGAGGGATAAAGACGTAGAAAGATTGAGAATGAAGATTACTGAATTGGTTGTGCTGGGGAACAACATACAAGTTGAGGTCAGTAGGAAATATGAGTTTGTGGCACAGTATGGTTTCATTGTAGGTTATGAAAAATGGAGTTTAGGAGGCCAGAAAGTGGATGTTAAATTAAATTTGGAGATAATGGAAGCACAGATGAGGGTTTGATTGGGAGCAGTATATTTGTGTGGGGTTGATTCCAGTGCCCTTTAAGTGCTAGAGTACACTGCCTAGTCCCTATGTGATTGTGCAACAATGATATTATACCCACCCTCGTTATCTAAATTAGATACTCGTATCTTGCCCTACCACCACTGTATCAAGCCTGCCTCCATTCTGAGTATAACTTTTATTTTGCCAAAATACATCAGCTCAACTTACACTTAGTGGCATAGTATTTGAATTTTTTAGCCCATTCTCTCATCTTATCAATATCCCTCTACAGCTTCAGTGTGTTGTTCTAATCCTTTTACAACTTCATTTGGTCTTCTGAGGAATTAATAATATCTATTTTTGTACCATTTGCCAATTCCAACCCTGTTCTTCAAATTGTTGATGTACAGAGCGGCTCCAGAACAGTTCCCTGTGGGAACCCTGTTAACCACTTCCAAACACTTTTAATCCTTAGCCCTTGCTCTCTGTTTTTCCCTTCTAACTAATAATGAATCCAGTTTCTATCCTCCCTTTAATTCCGTACATCTTAACTCTGTAGTGGCAAATATATTTTTATATTGGTGTTTCATCATTTAGAACAAATCTTAACAGCAGGATGTTTTGTTGCAGGGTTTCCCAAAACGTGGCGAACAACCAAACACGTTTGCAGTCCATCAATGACAGAATCAACTTGGCACAAGCTAAGATCAAGAAAATCAAAGGCAGCAAGAAAGCCACTAAAGTAAGGGCAAATTTTCCAGGGTTTTCTTGGTGTGTGAGATTCTGGACTGTTTCTGCATGGAAATAGGGATTTGCAAATTCAGAAAAATATTCTTTCAATGTGTCACTGCCCCTTTTTGCACAATTTGAAGTTAAATAATCTGACTTTTTCAATGCAAAATGCTAAATAATTGCACTTCAACTCCAGTTGGCTCGGAAGTATTTTCCATGTTTTTCAGTCAGAAAACTATTTAACCTTTTGTACACAAAATATCCTTTTACAGTTTGTCTGTAACAACACAAATGGTTTAGATAAAGCTTCCAATTAATCATAATTCCAGTCAGTTGTTCAGTTACTTCCTTGGTTACTCTCTGAAGTGCCATTGTCAATGGTGTTTGAATCTGTAATGACTGCTGTCACAGCGTCTAGGTGGTGTCAATGATAATGCTCTCTTCAAATATCAGTGTGGTGACAGCCTTCCATCTTTTAAGGTGATGATCTGCACCATGGTGGCCAAATATCACAGTACTATGAGAACATCAAATCTATTGTAAATTAACTGTATGCATGTGTGTATGTTTTTTTTTCTATGTAGTATATCTTCCTCTGCCATATGTTTTTATCCAGTGGAATAAAGGGATTGCAAAATGGCAGCAGTAAACCATCATTAGAGCTAATGCACAGGACGTAACTAGAGATTGCAATGTTAACTGAGGCAACTAGGAATAAGGTGGGAACTTTAGAATTTGGTGACAGGCAAACTTCAATGTAAAGGGAGCAGGAGATGCTTCTTTTTGCCTTTAACACTTGTCGTGGTTTGTGTAACTTTGAGACAGGAGGTACAGCAGCTGATAAATAAAGTGAGAGGCTCTGCTTCTGCCAGCTATTCGGAGAAGCAGAGCAGCATGCACCAGACAAGCAAGGTAAAAGCTCAATGACAATGTCAGCATAGATTGTGGAATGGCACAGTGGTGCAAGTAAGTTACAGATAAATGTTAAGTTTATTGGTTAGTTTATTTGGGATGTTAGCGATCTTTATTTAGCAGTTGTTGTTTATGTTTTGGTGTAAACTAAACAGTTAAGTAGCCTTCAAGTTTTAAAACAAATCTGAATTTAATCTATAAATCAATATAGTCTAAGATATAGCAGAGCAGGTTGTGCCTGGACTGCAGTATATGGGGTTTGAGAACAGTGAGATTTTCCCAAGTGAATGTTTCTGCAGTAGATGTCTACATCTCAGAGTCATTGAGCTGGAGTGCGAGTTGGAGACACACTGACACGTAATAAAGGGGAGGAATATCTGGACAATTTTTTCCAGTCTTCGGCCATGTCTTGTAAAGAGAAGCAGAATCAGATGTGACTGCTAGTATACAGAGTAATGGGATTCCGGGTTAAATAGAGAACAAATGTCCATAGAAACTGTACCTGTTGGACAGAATTGATGTACTTTCTAACTGAGGATAAGATAAAACTGGAGGACAGACAGAATGCTGACCGTAACAGCTTGGAGCAGGAGGTTGCCCAAAGGAAGGAAAAGGGGAAGTATCATGTGGTAGTTGTAGAAGATTCAGTAATTAGGGGACAATAGCAACCTTTGTAAGCGGGATGTGGAGGCCTATATGGTGTGTTTACCTTGTGCTAGGGTGAAGGACATCTCAAACCAACTTGAAAGGATATTGGAGCGCGAGGGCCCAGATGTTATGCGCTATGTTGGGATCACCAACACAGGAAAAATAGACAAGAGGCCCAGTTCAGAGAGTACCAGCTAGACCCTCAAGGGTTATAATCTCCACATTATTACTTGAGCCATATGCAAAGTGGTATATGGATAAATAGATTAATGAAGTGAACATGTGACTGAAGGAATAGTGTGGCAAACAGGATCCATTTCATGGAACACTGGCACCAGTATTGGGACAAGATGGAACTGTTATGTTAGGACGGGCTCCACCTGAAGAAGGCTTGGACCAGGATCCTAGCGGAATGGATAAAAAGGGTGACCACAAGGATAAGGTATTAACTGGGATGGAGGTATCAGGTGGGAATGGTACTGTAAATCAAAAACAAACGAAAAGGAAGAGAGTAGAGTCATTATTGGAAATTGTGTGTCAGGTACTACACTTAAAAGGAAAACTAAAAGATGTAGGGAAAAGTAAAAGATATAAAGTGATTAAATCAGGAGAGCGAAATAAGAAATGTGAGAAAAACATTAGAGCAGATGGCCAGATTTGGGTCAACATGTTAACAAGTGTTTATTATATAATCGCAGGAGTATCAGCAACAAATTGAATGAATTGCAGAAGCAAATTCAACTTGGAGGGTATGACATGGCAGTTGTTACTGAAACATGACTTGAAGATGGTCAAGACTGGGAACTGAATAAACCGGGTTAGAAGATCTATAGGAAGGATTAGGAATATAGTTTAAAAAAAAAAGTGGGGGAGGAATATCCTTAGCGATTAAGGAAGAGATACTTCTGTAAGAAAAGAAAGATAAGAGGTAGGCAAGCAGTGGAGACTGTATGCATAGAATTTTAAAAAGGAATTTAAGACTGTTAGTGGGAGTTGTGAATAGGCCCCCAGGTAGCAGCTGTGAAGTAGGAGAATATATTACTGCATGCTTGCCTAAACTATGGGGGATTTTAACTTCCATATCGATTAGCATAAGTGACAAGCTCATGAAAGGAAAGTACTTAATTTCTTGTGTTTTCAGGATAGTGTTCTACAACAATCTATCTTAGGACTAACAAGGGGGAATGTCATATTAGATTTAATAATGAGCAATGAGCCAAATTCAACGAGCAGCCTAATGCTGCATGAACATTTATTTAATAGAGACCATAGTATGTTTGAATTTGGTGTTGTTTGATAGGGAGAAATATGAAAAAAGATATTAAGATTTCTAGGTTTAGGTAAGACCAATTTCAATGGGATGAACAGACTTGACTGTAAACTGTGCAAATCTGTTAATGGGTAAAACTACAGATTATGAAGACGTGTTCAAGAAATAATGTAATTAATTAATTAAAATAGTTAAGTTTATACCCTTGAGGGGCAAAAGCTGTACTTTTTTTTAAAAAAACCATGGGTGACGAAAGTGGTAAGGGACAACATAAAACTAAAAGAAAAAACGTTCATGAATGCAGAGAAACAGTATAGATCTTGGCAAATGGGAAAGATACAAAGAGCAGCAAAGGGTGACGAGCTACACAAATGTAGTATGAAATGAAACTTGCAAAGGATATCAAAAGCAGCACAAACTTTTAAGGGTGTTTTAGGAAAAAGAGGGAGGTTAAGAGCCCTTATGTACTGACAATTTTGTTAATATTAAAAATGAACATAGTTATTTAGCCCCAGTGTTTACAGTTGAGGGCAAGATAGTTTCCTTGGGAGGCCCAGTGTACCAGGGACAAAACTTTCCAAAATTAGCATAAGCAAATTAATATTAATGAAGTAAATAATGGCAATAATTGTGAGGACATCCATTTTGGACCCAAAAAAGATAGATCAGAGTACTTTTTAAATGATGAAAAGCTGGATGCATTAGAGATCCAAAGAGACTGAAGGTCCATGTGCATAAATCATTAAAATGTTATGGGCAAATACAAAAACAATTAAAAAGGCTAATAGAACGCTGGCCCAAGGGGGCCAAATGATGATCTGTTCCTCTAAGTGAAATCTCAAATCAATCTTCAGCACACTAAACCATGAAGTGTTACATGTAGTTTACATTTTATGGTCCTTTGTACATCTAGCTTTGGGACACAGTTTTGGTGATCACTGAAAGCGTATCTCCTCAGGCTGGCCAGGTGCACAACTGCAAAGTCATCTTGGGCTATGTGGAAATGAGGCTATGTGATATTACTTTGCTAATACTAGCCTAACAATAGGTTTCATATTCCTTTTGTCCTGTTGTGTTCTGTGCAGGTATTTTCTAGTGCAAAGTACCCTGCACCTGAAAGGCTTCAGGATTATGTTTCCATTTTCACTGGGGTGGATGACCCTGCTTTGCAGAAGCGTCCACGCTACAAGATTCACAGCAAGCTGAAGCCACTGGATGAAAAGGCAGTGCAGGTATATGGCAACCTTAGGCTCTTCATAAGCCCACAACAACTCCCTTGTGAATTATGACATTTTAATGAAACCAAATATAGGCAGCCAATTTACTCCGCCTTTTTTTTACCATTCTGACGATCCTTATTGCAAGCTGTTTAAATATCAAAAGCTGTGCAACTAAATGTGCATGAACTTAAAAAATTCAAAGTACTGGTTAATAGACTACAAATATCAATCTGTTTACACAGTGGATTATTTATCTACAATGTAAGGTAAATCAGACTAGAAAATTAGTAGAACAATGCATAATGCATTCTTCAATCCTCCAGCTCCTAGATTTTGCCTTTAGAGTCCTTCAAAACAATATTTACACTGGATTTTCCATCCCTTTCTCTACCAAATATAGGAGCAATACGCAATCTGTTCCTCTTGCATCTACTTTTATATCTTAAATGGAATCTTGTCTGGAAAAGTAAGTGTTCTCCACACTCTTCTTGAACAGAAAAGATAGCAGGTGATCCACACATCGTGCCACCTTGTGTATACAAGTAGTGTGATGAACACATTCCACAGCTTTCTGCTCCTGCCAAGTCTTTATATTTTAAGTTGGAAATACAATAAGTGCATGCACATATCACAGGAAGAGGCTGCTCAGTTTTTCCTTCTACATAAGCAATAGTCCTCATTGCATGTGTCCATCAGTTCCTATATTTCCTTTCCCGTAATTCTTTTCTCCCCTTTCCTTCAACCACCTTTCAACCTATTCATGATTGCTGGTATTGGCCTCTGTATCAATACTAACTCCAATACCATATTTTTGAGATGTTTGTTTCAGTACTATCACTACTGCCCTAATATTTCCAACATATATCTAATCTCAGCTGGGGTGTCAGTGAGGTCCTAATGGGTTAAAGCTAAGGAGGAGAAATATCAGTGGGAATTTCTGTTCCTGTTCACTGTCCAGTGTTGAAAGTACTGAGAGATGAATGTCAGGTACATACAGCTGTGCTCTAGATTTCCTTTCCACAAGTCAGTCTGCTGAAATTCACTGGAAGGACTCACCATAAAGGCTGGGCAGGTTGCTCATGTGATTCCTCCACTGACATTAGGGACCCATCTCATCAGTGAAGTAAAATAAACATCTAGATGCCAATCTAGTTATAGCACGAAACATTTCCAGGTTGAGATTTGCAGGTTGAACTAATGGAGATATTTTTATTTTATTTTCCTTCAGGAAAAGGCAAAGAAATATTATCCTGTGTGTTTGAATATTAAATCGCAGGAGGAGAATGAGACAGAGGAAGGTTTGGGAAGCCTTCCTCGAAATATCACCTCCATCAGTTCTCTGCTACTCTTCAACACCACTGAGAACCCGTAGGTGTCAATAACCTGATTAAGAGAAAGGGAATAATTTTGTTTTTATTGGTATATTTGTTCAGTATGTGAGTTGTACATGGGCATACCAACTGCCAGTGTGGTCTGTGGTTCTTAACATTAATGCAAGATGACATTCATGGAAGAAAATTAACTATTGACTCCTAGCAACACTTGCAGAGCAACATCCTGTAGCTTATTCAGGAAAAGAGCATTTTTGGCGTGTATTGCAAGTTCAGTGTATGAATTATAAATAATTAATATCTCTCAGGTTTAAGTGTGAAATGATTTCAAACAAATAGAAAAATCACACATATGTAGACATAGGTATGTTGTTTGACCTGGCCAGCTCATGCCAGGATCACAATGGATAAGTAGATTTAATCAAAAAAGTAACTGAAACTGTTTTTACATTGATGCACAGCATCGTGAAGGAATAAAGTAATTGTACTCTAATTTTGGTCGGTGTGGAGGCATTTGGGAGCATGGTTTTTCATGATGTGTGAACCCCTGGGTTCACTTTTTTTGAGGGGAAAAACATTATGAAAATATTTTAATGCTATTAGCAAATGATGAATTTTAAGGTTTTAGGAGATCATAAGGATATAAGAAATAGGAGCAGGAAAAGACTAGTATATTTATCAAGAATACCCTGAAGGAAGTATTGTGTGCTAGACTTATAGCTTGCTTTATAGGTAGTCAGTTTTGTTCTCTGTTCTTTATATTGAGTTTTTAAGATAGTGAAGCAGATCAGCTTGGTCTGTGCATGATGGTGTTCTACTCTTTCTCCCTACAGCTATAAGAAGTATGTTCTATTGGACCCATTAGCTGGAGCTGTGACAAAAACTCACACTGCTCTGGAGACTGAGAAAGATGAGAAACCATTTGATGCTCCACTCTCTATCACCAAGAGAGAGCAACTTGAAAGACAGGTAATTGTGGAGGATTGCATTGCTGAAGTCTGGGGCGCTCATATTCCATCCAGTCCATTACATGATTTTTAAAAAAAAAGATGGATATGCAAAATGCTACTGTGGAAGTGTGCTGGGCCTAGTTCTTTATAATGCACTGATAAAAGGTTGTAATGCATTTACCTGTCACCAGTAATCCTCTGCAGACTGCCCCATTGGGCATAGAGAGAAGAGGAGATGTCCATGTGTTTTAATCCATAATTAATTAAAACTACACGTTGCTTCAGTCACTGAACAAACAGGAATGAGAGTCTCATGGTTAATTTCTGCAAAGCCTATGTGTGATACAAAGTTCTGGGTAACAAAGTTACTTTGCGTTGTTTTTGTAATGAAATGTTCCTAACTGCTCATAACTGTATGTGTGTTTGCATTATCAGTACATCCAGCTTCTTAGCTTTCCGTTGAAAGGTTTTCCATAGCTTTGTTGGTTTGTCATTGGCAAATATATTTCCTTGCGCTTTTAATGTAGATAAAGGTTCATCCAAGAGGGACCACAGTCACTTGATGTTAATGGGGAAAACTGAACTCTAATCTTTACTAAAGTTTGGAACTCTAGCTAAGCCAGTTAGGCTCCCCTTTCAGTTTCATTGAGCCAAACATGGATTCAACAGATCTAAAGGAAAATACAATTGGTGCAGTAATATCCTGCTCCCAAATGCCTTTCTAGGGTATAAGTCTGATCTGATATCAAACCTACTGAGAGCCAGCTGATGCACTTTTGTTAGCAAACTAACACCAAGCTGACTGAAACTGAACAGAAAGAACATTCTTACAGTATCTGCTTCTCACTATTGCTAGAGTTTTACTTTAAGCTGTTTTGTATGGGCTTCTGAACATTGTAATCTTTTGTTTTTTCAGACAACTGAAAATTATTTCTATGTGCCAGACCTGGGACAGGTCCCAGAGATTGATGTCCCATCCTACCTGCCAGATCTGCCTGGCATTGCTGATGACCTCATGTACAGTGCTGATCTGGGTCCAGGCATTGCACCCTCTGTGCCAGGAAGTAATATGCCTGAACTGCCCAGCTTCAATACAGAACCAGTTTACACAAATGGCCCAGGTACTGTACAATAGTCTGCATTTACTGCTTTGTGGTTTGTAGAATTAGCACATTGTTCTCGCTCGCCTGCACGTTCGTTCGCTAGAATGTGATTGCCTCCATTAATTTGGGGCAGAATTTTCCTGTTGGCGTGCGGGAGCAGACCCCGCACGTCCGCATGCAAAATGACGCGTGATGATTTCGGGCGAGCGCCCCAATGTCACCGCACACCATTGCGATATTTCATTGCGATGATATCTGCTGCGCACCTGCCATTAATTAACAGGTCACTTAAGGTCCTTGACTCACCAATCGACGCTGATTTCTCGGCACCCGTGCAATCTTCGGGTCGGCGCACGAGCACAACGGGCAGGCGGGTAGGACACATTTGTATAAACCTCATCCACGGGCGGGATAAGATGGCTCAGTGGTGTTGCGAGTGTGCTCTGTCAAGTATTGATTTTTCAAATATTTTGAAACTTGCCTGTGTGATCTGCAATACTTCAAAACGCATACCAGCTGCTTTGTCTAGACTCTTAACCCTCAGGTCAGCACTCTGCAGTGAGGAATCTTTTTTGGGCCTGCGGGTTTCTGGAAGCCTTTCCATAGCCTGGGAATGGGAGATGAACTCTCCACTAGAGACACATCTGCTGAGGAGGAAGGGAGGAGGCCAGAAATGCACATTCAGCCTCCAGAGGAGCCACCTTTTGGGAGGACAGGCACAAGGGGCGCAGGGCCAAGAGGTAGACCAAGGCGGAAGGGGCCACAGAAAACGCCACTATCCTGCTGCCAGGGTATACAGGCAGCGAAGCAGCTACCTCAATATGTCCAAGGTGCAGTGCCGAAGGAGGCTCCGTCTCTCCAGGGAGACAGTCAACTATATCTGCCAGATGATTGGGCCTGAGATCTCCGCCAACTGTGTGGGTGCCAGTGGCTCTAAAGGTCACAGCTGCCCTCAACTTCTATGCCTCTGGCCCCTTCCAGGGGTCAGTGGGTGATCTTTGCGGTATCTCCGATCAGCTGTCCGCACTTGTGTCAAGAGGTTATAGACGTTCTCTTTAGGCGTGCATTGACCTTCATCCACTTCCGTTGGGACCAGGCAAGCCAGACACAGCGAGCCAGAGGCTTTGCAGCGATTGCTGGCTTCTCCCGGGTCCAGAGTGCAATAGACTGTACACATGTGGCCATCAAGGTGCAGCAGGTGAGCCCGGTGCCTTTGTCAACAGGAAGGGCTTCCACTCCGTGAACGTGCAGATTGTGTGTGATCACAGAATGCTGATTCTACAAGTCTGTGCAAGGTACCCAGGCAGCTCCCTACATCCTCAGACACTCCCAAGTGCCGGGTCTCTTCAGTACTCCAGCCTGGCTTGATGGCTGGCTGCTGGGTGACCGGGGCTATCCCCTCGGAAGGTGGCTCATGACGCCTCTCCGCCATCCAAGAACAGAAGCTGAGCAGCAGTACAATAGGAGCCACACCTCCACAAGGGCTGTGATGGAGAGAGCCATCGGTCTTCTCAAGTTGCACTTCAGCTGCCTGGACCACTTGGGGCACACTCCAGTACCCCCCAGATTGTGTCTTGGTGATAGTGGGTGCATGCTGCACTCTCCACGATCTTGCGCTGGAAAGGGGGGAACGCAGTGGACGACGAAGACGTCGACGCAGTGGCTGCGGCTGCACATGATGAGTCCAGCAGTGAGTCCAAGGATGAGCAGGCACAGGGAAATGCTGAGGGGGTAGACGCTGACCCGGGCATACTCCAGTGAGGCAGGGACACCTGGGGGGCTTTAATCCAACGAACCTCCAGCTCTCACACCACAGATGGACCTCCAGGACAAGTCTGGGCCGTAGGCTCCATACTCGAGACCTAAGTGCCAAATCTTTCAGGTTAGGAGCATTAACTAAGGGCCTTGTTAATAAAGCTGAATGTCCCACAAAGCACTCCTAACATTTTTTGGAAACCATACACATGCAGAAGAAAAGAGGCACCTTCAGCCATGATCACATGTCTGAATTTAATATCACAGGCAAAGAAACTTAATGAAACAAAATGACAAAAGTGTTTCAATTCAAAGCAAATCATAAAGACCTCATCTTGGGCCAACACAAAAGCACCAGTGATAAACCCGTGGTGTGCCTAAAGTGCCTTATGTTTATGTTTCCGGGTGCTACATCTTGGTGTTGCCCCATTGCTGGGAGTGGCATCTGAGCCAGCCTGCTGACTCTGATGTCCTGTAGGCCTCGATGACCTTGGCGGTCGTCCTCTTACCCGTGGAGCCTGTGCTGGCCCCGCCTGGGAGGGATCTGCCAGTTCCACAGCTGCCATTCCCCAGTCATCGCAGCCTCATCGGATGCTATGGTCACTGGGAGAGGGGCAGAGGAGCTGCTGCCTTCATCCGGAGTGCCCTGAGAGGTGCCCACAGAGACGACAGGCAGCTGCTGGGCCGACGTGAGGTCTCTAAAGACCTCCCTGCTCACCGTGGATGGCTGGGAAACTTGGTGCCCACACCCTCTCCCACACTGGCACTGACCAACTGAGGTCAATGCCGATGTGAGGGCTTGCTGATCAGAGCGCATCCCCAGGAAGCCCTGATAGGGCGGGGCGGGGACGGTGGGTGGTGGGGAGGCAGCAGCGGGGAAGGCTGACCTCCTGGGTTAAGTGACCAATGCCAACATTGTCCTCACCCTTCCAGAGCGCAACAAGTCATTGAAACACTTGCGACACTGGATCCAGGTGTGCTGCACCACGTTGTGGGAGCTCGCCACCTCCTCCCAGGCACGTTTCGACGTTTCGTCATGTGGTGGGGGGGGGGGTGGGGGGGGGTGGGGCTTCTCCTCCTCCTCCCATCCTGAGGAACCAGCACCTCCTGCTGTGCTGCCACCTCCTCGAGGAGGGCAGTAAGGCAGTCATTGGGAAAACGAGGGCACAATGGCCCCCTGCCCTACCCTCCGGCCTGGCCTGCCCCAATGGCCTAGCCTCTGGACTTGAATAACCTCCATTGCCCCACTGCAGAGCCCTTCGCCCAGCCATTGCGAGCAGTCTTTCCAAGGCTTCCAGGACTTCCTTTATACAGGCTGACGGGTCGCCATTGGACCTGGCGGGCTGAGCGCGCCCATCGCCGCCCGCCCACTCTCGCTATGCACAGGAGTCAGGAAATACGCTGGACGGGCCTTAATTGGCCTGCCCGCGTAAAATGGCGGCGCGGACCCGATCACGAGCGGCGATCAGGGCTGCTCCTGCTCCTGCTCCGTCCCCCTGCCACCCAGAAAATTCTGCCCTTGGTCTTGTTTTATGCTATGACAGGGGCAGTATTGAGCTGTTGCTTTTCTATTCCAACTAAAAGTTCTGATGAATCAAGTGAAATTACATTACTGATTTTTTTAAAAACTTAATTAAAATACATTATTTGAAATGGTGTTATTCTGTGCCACATTCTAGTCAACTAGCCAACTGATCTAAATCCCCCTGTATTGTATTCGTCTGCTGGAAACTGCTGTGCAGAGCAGTTACACATGCGGAAAATGGTGGTGATGGTTATTTTTTCTTTTTAGGGCTATTGTGAGATTTTAATAATCTCCAACACAAGTACACCAGAATGACTTGCCCTGCCCATTTATTTCAATGAAAAAATTGTTTCCAACAATCCCCATCCCACCTATTTTCCTTGCCTGTTCCACACCTCCTTTGCTCAAGACACTGAAGCACAAATCTGTTACTTGGCCACTGCCAACCTCTGTCTCTCTTGGCCGGTCATCAGAAGGCACTTTAGAACTGTGCCCAAAATAAGGATAGAAAATTGAGAAAAATTAAAATGCATTCAAATTTTATCTCTTAAAATGAAGTCACTCTGTTAAACATTCAGTATAAATGGGAGCACACTGCTTTAATATGAGATATAACCACTTTAAAGCACAAAGTTCTGCAGGATGGGAAGAGGAGGACCAGAGAAAGTATGCAGGTTGGTGTTGTATGTGACACCTTTGTCTGGACCTGCATTGTATTTAAGCCTGGCCAATTTTAATAGCAAACCAATTGTTACCAAACATTAGAAAATAGCTCAAGATTGGAAAGTATCTTCTTCATTAGGGCAATCTTCAATTTATTGCAAGTTGCAGGAAAATATATTTAAATAGTCGTTTAGTAGTACAGAAATTGAGTATTGCTGAGAAAAGAGACGTGTCTAAGCTTTTTATCTTGCACTCATCAGGGCACTCGCAAGAACACCAATATAAGGGGAAAAACAACAATTTATACTGTATATGAGTAGAGTGCTGATTCGTTGGCAAGTGGCGTTGCCATGGAGAATGCATAAGTGATGGTAACAGTTAACTGCCAAGCATTGTTTGAAATTTAAACCAGGCAGCTTGACCCTGATTGGTTAAGGCATTGCCCTGAGGAAAGAGTCAGCAAATGGCTGTCACTTATTTTGTTTAGCTGAAAGAGGCACAATGTATGTACATGTTCTTTCTGTCTGCAAAGAACAGGGTCCTGTATGTTAATATATGTAGCTTCCAGTACAGGCAAATGCACCACACTGCGAGTTCAACTGACCATCTTAAATTGGTTGTCAGCATAATTCTTAGCACAGTGAGGATTATTTAGCAAATGTTATCCAATCGTGGAATCACATCTAGTGTTGGACACTGTTTTGAGTTTTGCAGGCACGGGCTGGTTGGATATAGTCTGTACCCTGCCCGTTGCAAACAGCGGCTGGGACTTGTTGTTTGATATGATCCGCCAGTCTTTGGGACTAATGGCCTACATACCTAGCATCACATTGCCACCGAAATTCATATACCACATTACTCATTTGTGTGACAGGCAGAATGTCTTTTTGGCTTGACAGCAGCATCCTGTTAGCGGCGAATACCACTCGTGTTGCTACTGCATAGTGGCAGCGTGAAACAGCTGGCTTCACCTGTTGCTCAAATTTTTTGAGATATCTTGCCCTTCCAGGGTAATCCGAGGTAGACTGGACATTTTTCAGGGCTGAAAGTAATGGCCTTAGGCCAGTTCATGAGTTTGCGTGATATACAGCGTGAAATGATCTGATGAGGGTAGCCATTATCCTGCAGGATGCCTTTGATGCACCCTATTTCAGCATCAAGCTTGAATGGTGAGCAAATGGCTTAGTCCCTTTTTACAAGGATGCCCATGAGACTAATCTTATAGTGTGTAGAATTGTAAGAATCCCAATGCGTATTTTGACCAGTGAAGATAGGCTTGCAGTAGACTGTGTAGAGAACCCTTGGCAGATTTCTCAACTAGTACATTAAGGAAGGGGAGTTCATTTGACTGCTCCATTTCAAAGGTAGCAACACGAGTGATATTCGCCACTAACAGGATGCTGCCATTAAGCCCAAAAGATGTTCTGCCTGTCACACAAATGAGTAACGTGGTATATCAATTTCGGTGCCAATGTGATGCTAGGTATGTAGGCCGTATGTCCCAAAGACTGACGGATCGTGTCAAATAGCAAGTCCCAGCCGCTGTTTGCAACGGGCAGGGTACAGACTATATCCAACCAGCCGTGCCTGCAAAACTCAAAACAGTGTCCAACACTAAATGTGATTCCACAATTGGATAACATTTGCTAAATAATCCTCAATGTGCTAAGAATTATGCTGACAACCAATTTAAGATTGTCAGTTGGGTTCGCAGTGTGGCGCATTTGTGTGTACTGGAAGCTACATATATTAATATACAGGACCCTGTTCTTTGCAGACAGAAAGAACATGTACATACATTGTGCCTCTTTCAGCTAAACAAAATAAGTGTCAGCCATTCATTGATTCATTGGTCAAGGCATTGCCCTGAGGAATCAGGGTAAAGCTGCCTAGTTTAAGTGCCAATCAGCACTCTCTTCACATACAGTATAAATTGTTGTATTTCCCCTTATATTGGTATTCTTGCAAAGTGTGCTGATAAGTGCAACATGAAAAGCTTAGGCATGTCTCTATTTTCAGAAAATGTATTTGTAAAGCAGTAATCAACGTTGAATCTAATGTTTTCTAATTTCAATAGTGATTGTGGAATGGCTGTTACTCAAAGTCCACAACTTTTATGTTCTGCATTTCAGATCAACAGAATACTACTCTTCCACTGCCACCTGTAGAACTCCCTCCTCCGGAACTACTGGCACCAGCGAGTGCTCCTCCACCTCCACCACCACCACCACCACCACCTCCTCCACCTCCACCTCCAGTTCAGTCTTCTCTGCAAATTAACATTGGTAACAGTCAACCACCAGGTCTGTTTGTAAATGTGTCTTAATCCTATCTAAATTGTGTGTCAACCAACACAGAGCTGTTGCATAAAAATACAAAGTGCTGGAAATACTCAGCAGGTCAGGCAGTATCTGTGGCAAGAAACAGTTTCGGGTTGATGATGATTCTTCATAAGAACTGTTTCTCTGTACTAATGCTGCTTGACTTGCTGAGTATTTCTAGCATCTTCTATCTTTATTTCAGATTTTCAGCATCTGCAGTATTTTGCTTTTGCATAAAAATATGATTCATTATTCTCTCCAATGATAGGTATGCTTAGAATAAACAGACATTCATTAACATGCTGCTGTTGGTGCCTTCTTATAGATCAGTGCTACCATCAGCAGGAATCTAGTGGGACTGCAGGTCACCACTGAGTGTGATGTTCACTGCACCAAATACAAGGGGGTTTGTGCCCAAATGTCTTTATTGATCTACAGTTTCTGCTTTTGTGACTTTTAGTTTCATGAGCTTAAAGGATTACCAAGATTCTGTTTTGTTCTAAGATACTTGCCTTTTTTCCAAAAATTAATAATCTGGTTGATCCAGGGGTTGCTGACTTGATTATGACTGCCCTTAAAATTGTTTTCAATGCAGGTTTGATATTGGCAAGAGAATGGCATCTTGAAAAGGAAGTTAAAATGAGTGTCAACAGCTTATTCCACATCAGAAGCACCGCAACTTTGCTCAATCATCTCCACAAATTAGATTTTTAACCAGAGACTCTATGTAGGAGCCCCAGCTGTTTTGTTTTTTTTTAGTTTTTCTCCTCCTGTAACCCAAGAATTTTGAGGCCAGTTGTAATACTCCTCAAATCACAGGCTATCAAACTGGGGAATCGTGCTTATCTGGTTCAAACCACAGCATGTGATGTATTATCCACTAGTTGTTCCTTCAACATCACAGGCTTAAAACCCTGGAATTCCTTATTTAGCATTGTGGGCATACCTTCATCACAAAGGCTGCAGTGGTTTTATGAGACTCACTACCATCTTAAGGGCAACTAAAGCTGGACAATAGATAAAAACAGTAAAATGAGCAGTTTTTAAAAATTCATTCATGGGATGTGTGTTGCTCGTATAGCCTACATTTTTTTTGGCCTATCCCTAATTGCCCTTGCCAAGGTGATGGTGTGCCCACCTTGAATACAGTTGAATGGCTTGCTGCATCATTTCAGAGGGCAGTAAAAAGTCAACCATGTTTCTGTGGTCTGGAGTCACATAGGCCATAATTCATTCCCTAAAAGACAGTGGTGGACAGATGGATTTTTACAACAATCCCAGTTTAATGGTCAACATTACTGATACTAGCTTTTTATTCCAGATTTTAATTTATTGCATTAAAATTTCCAGTTGCTATGGTGAGATTTTAACTCATGTCTTTATTTATCAAGGCCCCTGAATTATTTGTCCAGAAACATAACCATTATTCTCCTGGACCCTTTGTGGGCTGTACTGTTTGTGAAGTTATTATCTCCATAAATGGCTCCAAAAAAAGTAATCCATTGGATGTGAAGTACTTTGTGGTGCCCAAGAGATATGGGGAGTAAGATGCAACTTCAATGGAAATGTAAAATGGACAGTAGCAAATAAGCCACCTATTATGGATAGGGTAATTATCTGAAGAGAAAAACAATGTGGAGTTACAGGGAAAAAAGTGGGTAGTGGCACTAGGTGAATTGCTTTTGCAGATAGACAACATAGACATGATGTGGGTTGAATGGCCTCTTCCTGTGCTGTAATCATTCTATGATTTTAAATATCAGCTGATGTTCCCTTCCATTGAAGACTGTTTGTTTGTTTTTGTGCCCATGGCAAAGCTAATTATACCCCTGTAATATTTCTCCCAAATCAATAGGACCTTAATTGTGAAAGGCTCTTTCATTGACTTCTACTTTCACTAATTGTCCTTCAGAAGGTGGCATTGTGCAGGGAGCACCTCAGGAGGTTGTGAAACCCTCAAATGGAAGAGCCAGTCTGCTGGAATCAATCCGTCAGGCTGGAGGAATTGGGAAAGCCAAACTGCGCAATGCGAAGACCATTAAAATGGAAAAGAAGAAGCAGAAAGAACAGGAACAAGGTATTTTTCTATTTAACTCCTTTTTTTGTTTCAGGTAATTGATCAGAATTAAATGGTGATGTTTCTGAAAGTATATAAAACCACTTTACATTTATATGGGATTATAGAATCTTTTGAAGGTGTTGCATGGTCACATTTTCACTTTTTCCCAGAAGCTGGACTACAAAGGAATCCTTTGTGTCATCTTTAGTTAAATAGTGACCCTAGGGAGGCAGCAGACACTCCCATTTTACTCCAGAATTCAGGAACACTGAGCTGGTGCCAATCCCTGCTGTCAGTTTGGGAAATGGTTTTATCCAAGTAAAAGTAAAATACCTTGCTAGCTGCACGTGGAGTTTGGCTGAAAGATCATTGACCCGAAACATTAACGCTATTTTTCTCTCCACAGACGCTGCCTGATCTGCTGAATATTTTCAATGTTTTCAATTTTTTATTGCATATGTGAAGCCTTTTGTATCACAGGTGCTGATGGTTGCAAGAACAATATAATTTGTTGAGAATCTGAACAGCAGAACTGTTCCATGCGGTGTGCTTTTCATTTTCCTCACTTGTTAGTTTGTTAATGGGAGTCTGTATTTAGATTAGAAACCTGTATAATGTACTCTCTTTCTTGGTGCAGCTCTGGTAATAAAGCTATCTTGAATGTGGGCAGGGGAGGAAGTAGAGGCCTCACTGATCTTGACCTGTATTTTGTGTTCTAGTTGGAACAACGAAGGGAGGTGGGGATCTGATGTCTGATCTCTTCAACAAGCTTGCGATGAGGAGAAAAGGTACAAAATCCAGTGCTGACACAGCTTTGCTATTAAACAGGGTCAGTTGATGGCAAATCATGAGCGACATTATGTAAAAGACTGGCCGATTACATCCTTACTCACTGTTACTTTACTTTTTACACTTTGTATTTGGCATTTATTTTAATGAAGGATTAAGCTTCCTCTGCTTTGTCCTAATAAGGTGCCTTTGCCCTGACTACATTTCTGCAGTATCCATTTCAGTGGCCTTTCTTGTGAGATCAACAACTTTTCGTACCAACCTGTTTGCAGCATAAACCTGCAAACTCTGCCAACTGAACTGTTTTGAGAATTATCCCAAATTCACTTCACATGGGTCCTCTTACATCCAACAGAAATGGAAACTTTATTCTGCTGGAACTGACAGCTCGATGCTGAAACTATGTACAGAATAGCGTCCTGTAACTTGAACTACTCAAAATATAATAGCAGTTTATCATACCAACACATGCTATAATTCTGTGTAATCGACTGGATTAAAACTTGTACATCTGATTTATAGGTATCTCGGGTAAAGGTCCTCAAAGTGAGGGTGGCAATAGTGGAGCAGCTGCTGGCGATGTTCCTGTACCAGGTGGCGCTTTTGCTCGAATGTCTGATGCTATTCCACCCCTCCCACCTCCACAGCAGCAAACCGCTGAAGATGAGGATGAGTGGGACGCATGAGATTTGCTGCCTGATTTGGCAAAGATGTCTGTATTAAGTCTCTGGTTCCTGTGAAACCTTGAACTTTTCATTAATTTGTGTCATGTCTGTCTGTCAATTCCAGCTCAAGCTTGGAACTGTCTAAGCAAAAAGGGAGGGGAGATGTTTGCTTGTGTGTGACTTTCTTTCTACCCAATTTGTGAATGGTGGGAATAGAACAACCCAATCCATGTAGACACGATCATGGGACTTTTCATCTTCCTGGCATTCCAGTTAGATACATAGATAAATATATAGCTAGCCAAAGACCCCAACAATTAAGCAGTAGAATGTCCATCATAATATTGTTTTATATTCCTTAAATGGCCTCAGCTGCAACACAAACACCGATGTCCATTTGGCTGGAGTGTGTGTGTGTGGTGTGAGCAGAAGGGAAATCCAAACTCCAGCTAATAAAAACAATGTTAGAGGCTATTGTCTTAAGCAATTTTTTCTCTGGTATTTATTCCTTTATCTCTAGTTTAAAAGGATGTTAAAATTGCAGCTCTTGTATGGCTGTATACCTCTTCTGGATGGCCAATTTATTTCCGGGTTTCCGCCAATGCTGCTTCACCAGTTTCAGAAAGCAGGTGACAATGGCCCAAATTTCCAACTCGTAACAATAATGAGTCGAGGAAAGAAGCCAGTATGTTCCACTATTCTGATATTACAGTCTAATGCACTGCTTTGAGGTGCTATTGAATATTAATCTAGAATTCCACAAGGATTAGAGTTTAGCAAAATGATGAACAACGTATGTAGTTTAAATTTACAGCAACCCAAACTTAGCATTATCCATAGAACTTTTGCACAATTATAACAGACCAGTCAAAGTTTAGTCTGCTCGTTGAATGGAAGAGGTAAAGTTTGAAATACAAATGGCTGTTATCAATAGTTTGGAAATATCATGGTTTCTACACAACTCCATGTTTGTGCAGGTTTTAAGTGAAGCAGAAAGTGTGACACACGAGTGTCGCTGTTGTATAAGTCACCAGTTAAATTGGAATGAGGAGTTTGTTGAGGAAAATCTAATTTGCTGTCCAAACGAATTGTGAAATAACATGAAAAGTGTAAAATTAATGTAGAATGATCGAATATGCATTTTGTGGGTTGGCAGAGTGCTTTCTTTGTGTTGCTTTTTTTTTGTATAAGCAGGATATTTTCAAATTAGCCACCAGGTACAGTAAAGGTTTGCTGCAGGTTGGCAGATTATGTACAGTAAGGAATATCTGTTCTTGCATAGCTACTGTACTTTAATTGACCATTTTGGAGACTGACTGTAATGTCTCCAGCTATGTGCCATTTTGCATGAGAAAATTCCCATTGTAGCAATTTCTTTGAAATTATTCAATAAGCTACATCAACCCAAAAACAAAATGCCTCCAAATGATGAGAAAATGGTGAAGCTTTTAGATAAGCTATGCAAAAAGCTATCAGATTGGAATGTACACAACCTGCCTTTTTTATTAAAGGATGGCTTGCAATTATAGATTGTCCTTTAAACTTTCACTATGGTTGAACAGATCTTGATGTATTTCTGTTATGCAGAAATGCTGACAGTACTTCATTATCACAGATGCCATTGTATCTGCCAGAGCTATTCAGAAAGGCCACGGGGTCACTTCATATATTTTTTTCAATCTACATTGCAATGCCCTCATTGCACATTTTATTATATCAGTTCCACTGTATCACTTTAAACAGGAAGCTGATCAGTGACCATGGGGAGCAGTCAATATTTTGCCACGAACCATGTAGAATTGTAAATCTAAATATAAAAACTTTTACTACTAATGTTGAATGGGAATTTTTCTTTGACCTCTGTGGTAGCTCATAATAGTGGGGTCTCAGGATATGTTATAAATCTTTTTTGATTGTTTCCCTTTGCTTCTGTGCTCCATAACGTTGGTCAGCTCCATAGAGACATCTAGACCAGAGTTCACGTGAAGTACAAAGCATTTCTTTATCACCCGTGTTAAAATGCCGTCATCATTCATGCACTAGCACTACTGGCCATGTTTCATGTAAGGTGGTAAAAGCTGTGATCTTGTTTTTCAACAGGAGGAATTGTTGAAATAAGACTTTCACAGGTAGCTTTGTCTGTCTTCTCTCTCACTGGTTTTACTTTACAGTTCTTGGCTTAGCGGGCAAGGAGTCATCCCTTGGGTGATCGGGTATTTTAATCTGCCTATTAAGATTACACTGGTCATAGAAATAGGAGCAGGCCATTCAGTTTAAACCAGTTCTGCATTCTATCAGATCATGGCTGATCAGTACCTCAACTCAATTTAGGTCTGGCAGCATCTGTGGGAGAGAAACAGTTATGTTTCAGGTCCTGACCTTTTACCGGAACTGTTCTGGTGAAAGGTCACAACTTTATCTCCACAGGCGCTGCCAGACATGAGTATTTACATCATTTTCTGTTTTTATTTCAGATTTCCAACATCCCTACTGTATTTTTTTCTTTTTCTTCTTTTTCCTCTTGCTCTTCTTTCACTTACCTGCCTTTGCTCTATATCCTGTGGTGCTCTTACTGAACAAAAATCTCAATCTTAAAAATTTCAATTATGGCTTTTTGAGGAGATTTCCATTACCTGAATGACAAAATGCTTCCTTGTTTCATTGCTAAATAACCTAATTTTGCCGCTTCTACCTCCTACCCAAAATCCACAAACAGGACTGTCCCGGCAGACCGATCGTGTCAGCCTGTTCCTGCCCCACGGAACTCATTTCTTGCTATCTTGACTCCATTCTCTCTTCACTTGTCCAGTCTCTTCCCACCTATATCCGCGATTCCTCTGACACCCTACATCATATCAACAATTTCCAGTTCCCTGGCCCCAACCGCTGCCTCTTCACCATGGACGTCCAATCCCTCTACACTTCCATCCCCCACTGGGATGGTCTGAAGGCTCTCAGCTTCTTCCTCAAACAGAGGCCCGAACAATCCCCATCCACCACTACTCTCCTCTGTCTGGCTGAACTTGTTCTCTCACTGAACAATTTCTCCTTAAACGCCTCTCACTTCCTCCAAATAAAAGGTGTGGCTATGGGTACCCGCATGGGCCCCAGTTATGCCTGTCTCTTAATGGGGTATGTGGAACATTCCTTGTTCCAGTCCTACTCCGGCCCCCTCCCACAACTCTTTCTCCGGTACATTGATGACTGCTTCGGTGCTGCTTCATGCTCTCGTCTGGACCTGGAAAAATTTATTAATTTTGCTTCCAATTTCCACCCCTCCATCATTTTTACATGGTCCATCTCTGACACTTCCCTTCCCTTCCTTCACCTCTCTGTCTCAATTTCTGGTGATAGACTGTCCACCAATATTCATTACAAGCCTACTAACTCCCACAGCTACCTCGACTACAGCTCCTCACACCCCGCTTCCTTTAAGGACTCCAACCCATTCTCTCAGTTCCTTTGCCTCCGTCGCATCTGTTCTGATGATGCCACTTTCAAAAACAGTTCCTTTGACATGTCTTCCTTAACCGAGGTTTTCCACCCACGGTCGTTGACAGGGCCCACAACCGTGTCCGGCCCATCTCCCGCACATCCGCCCACACACCCTCCCAGAACCATGATAGGGTTCCCCCTTGTCCTGACATATCACCCCACCAGCCTCCGCATTCAAAGGATCATCCTCCACCATTTCCGCCAACTCCAGCATGATGTCACCACCAAACACATCTTCCCTTCACCCACCCCGGCGGCATTCCGCAGGGTTCATTCCCTCCGGGACACCCTGGTCCACTCCGACATCACCCCCTACACCTCAACCCCTCCCACGGCACCTTCCCATGCAACTGCAGAAGGTGCAACACCTGCCCCATTACTTCCCCTCTCCTCACCGTCCAAGGGCCCAAACACTCCTTTCACTTGCACTTCCCTCAATTTAGTCTACTGTATTCGCTGCTCCCAATGTGGCTTCCTCTACATTGGAGAGACCAAACGCAGACTGGGTGACCGCTTTGCGGAACACCTTCGGTCTGTCCACAAGCATGACCCAGACCTCCCTGTCGCTTGCCTTTTCAACACTCCACCCTGCTCTCATGCCCACATGTCCGTCCATGGCCTGCTGCAATGCTCCAGTGAAGCTCAACGCAAACTGGAGGAACAGCACCTCATCTTCTGACTAGGCACTTTACAGTCTTCCAGACTGAATATTGAGTTCAACAACTTTAGATCATCCCCACCCCCTTTCCGATCCCCCTTTTTTCCAATAATTTATATAGATTTTTCTTTCCCCACCTATTTCCATTATTTTTAAATGTATTTCCATCCATTGTTTTATCTCTACCGTTCAGCCTATTTCAATCCCTTCCCCCCCACCACCTCCACTAGGGCTATCTGTACCTTGCTCGTCCTGCTTTCTACCTTAATGTCACCTATTAGCACATTCCTTAGCTAATATCACCACCGTCAACACCTCTTTGTCCTTTTGTCTATGACATCTTTTGGCAATCTCCACCTATCACTGGCCCTCTATCCAGCTCCACTTGTCCCACCCCCCCTTAAACCAGCTTATATTTCACCTCTCTATTTTTCCTTAGTTCTGTTGAAGTCATACGGACTCGAAACGTTAACTGTATTCCTCTCCGCAGATGCTGTCAGACCTGCTGAGTTTTTCCAGGTATTTTTGTTTCTAATTTTGATTATGCTCCCTTGTGTGTCAACCTTGGCTCAGTTGGTTACACTCTCACCTCTCTTCATAAGGTTGTGAATTCAAGTCCCACTCTAGGACATGAGCACAACAATCTAGGCGTACACAGTGCAGTGCTAAGAGAGTGATGCACTTTCAGAGATGCTGTCTTTCGGATGAGATGTCAGAGGGCCCATCTGCCCTTTTAAGGTGTATGTAAAAGATCGCAAGACACTATTTTGCAGAAGAGCAGAGAGTTCTCTCCAGTCAAAAAGAGATTAATTATCACATTGGTCTTTGTGGACGTTTGCTGTGTGCAAATTAGCTGCCACGTTTCCTACATTACAAGTTGACTACACTCTTTGGGACACCTCGTGGTGGTCAAAGGTGCAATATGAACAAAAGCTTTTTTTTGTTCTGGGTTAGCCAGTAGTAGATCATTCAGGCCCTTGTGTATGAGATTCAGTGAGATCATAACTGATCTGAAACCTGACTCCATATACCCACCTGTACCCCATTTTCCCTGAAATTTTTGTTAACCAAAAGTATTACCTCAGATTAATTAATTTTAAACCTAATATCAATTGTCATTTGCAGAAGGAAGTATGAAACTTCTAACACCTTGTGTGTAAAAGTGTTTCCAACTTTCAATCCTGAAAAGTTTTGCTCTAATTTTTAGACAATGCCCTAGTTGTAGACTTCCCAGCCAGCAGAAATATCTCTATCCAGCTGTTACCCTGAACATGAAAATTTCAATAAAATCACCCCTTAACTATCTAAATTTCAGGGAATACAACCCTAGTTTGTATAATCTCTCCTCGTAATTTAAATCCTTTGAGTCACAGAATCGCAGTGCAGAAGAGGCCCTTCGGTTCATCGAGTCTGCACCGACACGTGAGAAACACCTGACCTACCTACTTAAACCCATTTACCAGCACTTGGCCCATAGCCTTGAATGTTATGACGGGCCAAGTGCTCATCCAGGTACTTTTTAAAGGATGTGAGGCAACCCGCCTCCACCACCCTCCCAGGCAGTGCATTCCAGGGTAAAAAAGTTTTTGCTCAAATCCCCCCTAAACCTCCTGCCCCTCACCTTGAACTTATGCCCCCTTGTTACTGACCCTTCAACTAAGGGGAACAGCTGCTCTCTATCCACCCTGTCCATGCCCCTCATAATCTTGTACACCTCGATCATTTCGCCCCTCAGTCTTTTCTGCTCCGATGAAAACAACTCAAGTCTATCTAACCTCTCTTCATAACTTAAATATTTCATCCCAGGCAACATCCTGGTGAATCTCCTCTGCACCCCCTCCAGTGCAATCACATTCTTCCTATAATGTGACGACCAGAACTGCACACAGTACTCCAGCTGTGGCCTCACCAAGGTTCTATACAACTCCAACATGACCTCCCTACTTTTGTAATCTATGCCTCAATTGATGAAGGTAAGTGTTCCAAATGCCTTTTTCACCACCCCACTACCGTGCCCCTCTGCCTTCAGAGATCTATGGACACAAGCGCCAAGGTCCCTTTGTTCCTCAGAACTTCCTAGTGCTATGCTGTTCATTGAATACTTCCTTGCCAAATTACTCCTTCCAAGGTGTATCACCTCACACTTTTCAGGGTTAAATTCCATCTGCCACTTATCTGCCCATTTGACCATCCCGTCTATATCTTCCTGTAGCCCAAGACACTCAACCTCACTGTTAACCACCCAGCCAATCTTTGTGTCATCCGCAAACTTACTAATCCTACCCCCCACATAGTCATCTATGTTGTATATAAATGACAAATAATAGGGGACCGAGCAGATCCCTGTGGTACACCACTGGCTTCCAGTCACTAAAGCATCCTTCTGTCATCACCCTCTGCCTCCTACAACTAAACCAATTTTGAATCCATTTTATCAAATTACCCTGTATCCCATGTGCATTTGCCTTCTTTATAAGTCTCCCATGTGGGACCTTGTCAAAGGCTTTGCTGAAATCCATATAGAAACTACATCAACTACACTACCCTCATCTACACACCTGGTCGTCACCTCAAAAAATTCAGTCAAATTTGTTAGGCATGACCTCCCTCTGACAAAGCTATGCTGACACTCCCTGATCAAACCTTGCCTCTCCAAGTGGAGATAGATACTCTCCTTCAGAAATTTCTCCAATAGTTTCCCTACCACTGACATGAGACTCACTGGTCTGTCTCTACAATCCTTCTTAAATAGCGGAACCACATTAACTGTTCTCCAGTCCTCTGGCACCTCCCCCGTGGCCAGAGAGGAATTAAAAATTTGGGTCAGAGCCCCTGCTATCTCCTCCCTTGCCTCCCTCAGCAGTCTGGGACACAAATCATCCAGACCTGGAGATTTGTCCACTTTTAAGCCTGCCAACACCTCCAATACCTTGATACTCCCTATATCAATTTGCTTAAGAACCTCACAGTCTCTCTCCCTGAGTTCGATACCTTCATCCTCATTCTCTTGGGTGTAGATGGATGTGAAGTATTCATTCAACCTCTAGCGATGTCCTCTGGCTCCACCCATAGATTTCCCCCTTGGTCCCTACTCTTTCCCTGATTATCCTCTTCCCATTGATATACTTATAGAATATCTTGGGATTTTCCCTACTTTTACCAGCCAGAGCTTTCTCTTATCCCCTCTTTGCTCTCCTAATTGCTTTCTTAAGCTCCACCCTGCACTGTCTGTACTCCACGAATGCCTCTGCTGATTTGCTTCCCTTGTACCTGCTAAAAGCCTCTCTTTTCCTTCTCATCGTAACCTGAATATCTCTGGTCATCCATGGTTCTCTGGGCTTGTTACTCCTTCCTATCACCCTAGAGGGAACATGTTGAGCCTGTATCCTCCCAATTTCCTTTTTGAACCCACCCTCCTGCTCTTCTGTAGATTTCCCCACAAGTAACTGTTCCCAGTCTACCTTGGCCAGATCCTGCCTTATTTTACTAAAATCCACTCTCTCCCAATCCAAAACATTTTTTTGCAACTTGTTGATTATTTGTCCATAATAAACTTAAACTGTACCATGTTGTGGTCACTATCGCTAAAATGCTCGCCCACCTCCTCAGCCACCTGTCCGGCTTCATTCCGAATTAAGTCCAGCAATGCACCATCCCTTGTTGGACCCTCTACATATTTCAAGAAATCCACTCCGTCCATGCCCTTAACACTGTCTATCCCAATTAGTGTTGGGAAAGTTGAAATCACCTAATATAATTACCCTATTGTTATTACACACCTCCACAAGTTGTGCATATATTTGCTCCACAATTTCCCACTATCTGGGGGTCTATAATAAACACCTCATAATGTGGTTGCCCCTTTTTTATTCCTAAGCTTTACCCACAAAGCTTCATTTGATGTCCCCTCCAAGATATTATCTTTCCTTACTGCAGTAGCTGACTCCTTAACAAATAATGCAACGCCTCCTCCTTTTACCCCCCTCCCCTGAAGATTCTATATCCTGGAATGTTGAGTTGCCAATCCTGCCCTTCCCTCAACCACGTCTCAGTGATGGCTACTATATCACAATTCCACATGTCAATCCTCACCCTTAACTCATCCGTTTTACCTGTAATACTCCTGGCATTAAAGTAGAAGCCATCCAGCCTTGCCTTACTCCCTTGAAGCTTATTGCAGCTGTACTCCTTCTGACTTGATTATTTTACTGTATTATGATGTGTCCCTACTCTGCTAACATTGTGTCCCCTCCCCCTACCGAATTAGTTTAAACTCCTCCCAACAGCACTAGCAAACTCACCTGCAAGGATGTTAGTCCTGCTGTGGTTCAGATGTAGACCGTCCCGCTTGTACAGGTCCCACCTTCCCCAGAAACAGTCCCAGTGATCCAGGAATCTAAAACCCTCCCTCCTGCACCAACTCTTAAGCCACGTATTCATCTGAGCTATTCTCCTATTTGAGCTTGCTAGCACGTGGCACTGGGAGTAATCCAGAGATTACAACCTGAGAGGTCTTGCTTTTTAATCTACTGCCTAACTCCTTGAATTCTTGATGCAAGACCTCATCCCTCTTTCTACCTATGTCATTGGTACCAACATGTACCGTGACCTCTGCCTTATTACCCTCCCCCTTCAGGATGCCCTGCAGCCGTTCAGTAACATCCCAGACCCTGCCACCAGGGAGGCAATATACCATCCTGGAGTCACGTTGACGGCCACAGTAGCACCTATCTGTTCCCCGGACTATAGAATCCCCTATTCCTATTACTATTGCTCTTCCTCCCTCCCCTCCTGTACAGACAGGCTGCTTGTGGTGCCAGAAGCTTAGCTCTGTCCGCACTCCCTGGAGGAATACCGATTTGCGAGCGGGACCCCAGGAGACTCCTGAACTACCTGCCTGTTTCTCTTGGACAGCCTGGTGGTCACCCATTCCCTTCCTTCCTCAAGTCCCTTAATCTGCGGTGTGACCACCTCTCTAAACCTGCTATCCACGATGCTCTCAGACTCGCGGGTGCTCCACAGTGTCCCCAGCCACCGTTCCAGCTCTGAAACCTGAGCTTCCAGGAGCTGCAGCTGGACACACTTCCTGCACACATGCTGGTCCTGGGCATTGGAAATGTCCCCAGCTTTCCACATGGGGCACGAGGAGCACACCACGGTTTTGAGCTCTCCTGACATGACTTATCCCTTTAAATTAAACCTTTTAGTCAATTACTCTAGGGCCCTTCTTTCCTGATCCTCGTTACTGTAGAATATACAAACTGTAAACCACAAAAAGCCCTTAGACTATAAGTGATCAAAGTAGTAAATACCTTACCCACTACTTACCAGTGATTCCTTTCCCTTCTAGTGTCTCCTGCTGCAGCATGCTCTGAAGATTTAAGAAGTTGGACAGCAAGGAAAAAATGCAAAGAGCACCTCTTCCCCTATGCACCTAATTCCCACATTGCACCAAATTCCGAATACCCACTCTGGCTGTGCCCCACTCAGGATGTGCTCTCTCTCCTGTCCGTGTGCAGGTGGTATTCTGGTAAATTTGTTACACTCTTTCCAAGGCCAATATATCCTTCCTAAGGTGTGGTGCCCAGAACTGTTCACAGTATTCCATATGGTTTAACTAGGACTTATTATAGCAGAATGTATGAAATAGGAGCAGAAGTAGGCCATTTGACCCCTCGAGCCTGCTCCACCATTCAATAAGATCATGGCTGATCTGTTTTGTGTTTCAAATTCCACATTCCCATCTACCCCCAATTAACTTTTTGATTCCCTTGTCTAACGTGAATCCATCTACCTCTTCCTTAAAAAATATTCAGTGACCCTGCCTCCACCACCTTCAGAGGCAGTGTTCCAAAGTCGCACAACCCTGAGAGAAAAAAGTTCTCATCTCTGTCTGGAAAGAGCAAGCCCTAATTTTAAAACAGTGCCCCCTAGTTCTGGACTTCCCCACCAGAGGAAACATAATTTCCATGTCCATCTTGTTAATACCATTCAGGATCTCATACATCAATCAAGTCACCCCTCACTCTTCTAAAGTCCAGTGGAAACAAGCCCAGTCTGTCTAACCTTCCTCATTCCAAGTATCAATCTAATAAACCTCCTCTGGACTGCCTCCAATGCATTTACATCCTTTCTTAAATGAGATCAAAACTGCACACTATTTGAAATGTAGTCTCATCAATCCCCTGTATAACTGAAGCATAACATCCTTGCTTTTATGTTCAATTCCTCTCACAATAAAGGATAGTGTTCCATTAGCCACCTTAATTACTTGCTAATGTAACTTTTTGTGACATGTACTAGAACACCTAGATCTCTCTACTCCTCAGAATCCACAGCTGTTTTTTCATTTAAGTAACACTCAGCTGGAGTGTTGTGTACAGTTCTAGGTGCCACACTTTAGGAAGGATGTGAATGCATTGGAGAGGTTTACAAGAATGGTTCCAGGGATGAGAAACTTCAGTTATGAAGATAGATTAGAGAAATTGGGACTGCTTTCCTGGAGAAGAGGAGGCTAAGAGGAGAGAAGATTTAACCTGCTGAGTTTTTCCAGTGTCGGCAGTATTTTTGCTTCTGTATTGGCTAAAGGCATTTAATATCATTCATGGAGAAATTTGACACTTCACAAAAATAAAATTAGGTTTTCAGGACAGTGAGGATATTTAACAGTAATTAAGTTAGCACATCCTTAAAACTCTAGTTATATCTCATTCAACAATGTGCAACTTCAAGGGTTTTTTTTTCACAGTGAGACCAACGGCCTAGGAGTGGAAATTGCAGTTAATTCAACCGATTTCTGTTGATTGCAGTTCAGGGGTGCCCGACAGCCTGCCTTCTGGAGATGTGCAGAGTCATCATTTCTGCAACATTATGTGCATGTGCAGACTCCAGAAGTTGAAGTCAATTTTGATTGAGTAATAAAGGTAGATGCTGACAGTTTCAACATCATTACCACCGTAAATTTCAAGCCAATGTTTCTTCTCCACTGGCAGTTTGCAATGCAACACAACACAAACACCTGTGAAGTAATCATTAGTAGCATTTGAGATTACAGAAAATGTTTTTTTTTGGGCAGGTTTCTTATTAATGTCAAGAGATTGTTTTTCCCTCTCCTTAAAGATTATTTAAGTTTACAAAAAAAAGACAAGATTTGACTCTCCACCATTTTATTGTACATCTATCCATTGCACTGTGATTTTAAAAATCACAATTCCTGTTTTATCAAATTAAAAAGGTGAAACATCCTGCAAAGTTAGCTGTAGGGAGAGATGAACAAGTATCACAACTTATTGGAATAAACAAATATTAGTAATGTGATGAGATTTCTTAAAGTAAAAGTGGGACAGTACTTAATTCAGTATTTGTGTTGCACAGTAAGCCTGAAAATCAAGATTTTTCACCAAATAGGTACATGAAGTTTAATAAAAAGGTCAGTCCATTCAAAGTATTTTTCCTAATTTATCCCATCAAGGAGTCTCCATCAGCCTTTTATAACTGCAATAGGTCGCAGTTTAATTGCTTTTTTGCTGATACCTACATCGTGACAAGTATTCACAACATCAGTTACATTCTTGTAGGATTCAGGAGCCTAGAAGAAAAAAAAGTATTCTTTAACAACCGACAACAAGTTTTACATTAGTATTGCGTTTTGTAATAATTCTTTGAGAAAACATATGACACTAATAGATCTAGTTATGAACAGAAGTTTACTATCTTAATTCCAACAAAGGTTCAAGAAACAAAACAATACAAACCCATAGAACATTAATTGCTAATGTAAAATCAAACAAACTAATTTTTGAATAACATTTATCTTACCCTGTTCCACAGAAATCAAATAGCCAACTTCAGTATAGGCCCAAAGAAAGGGAAGACACTGACTCTGCTTGGCAAAACTATACTATCAAATCTGAATTATTAATAGGACGGTTATTATTTACAAATTGTTTTCTATAATTGTAAATTTTAAGGAACATGCAATGCAGCGAAGCACAATGACATTGTCAAGAGTAACAATGTATAAATGGAACCGTCATGAGTTCCCACTCACTGTCAGATGCCTGGAAACTGGCACTTCTGCAGAAAGAAGGAACCAGTCACTCCAGAGTTCTCAAGTGTAGCAGGATTGGCAGTCACCGTTGAGCAGGTCTCCATCAGATACCTTGACTTCAAAATATGCATGTAGTATCAAAGGGGGAAAAATAGTTCTTTACAGTTTTAGTAAGTTAGCTGACCTCAGCTGCTAAGCTATTAGGAAAGTTACAATTGACTTTAACACCAGGGATTAGGGAATGAAAAAATACTCATGATTGATAATCTGAAATGCATGTGCAGATATGGGATGAGGAATCAGTTGTGCTTGGTTATGATGCACCTCCTTCAAACAGCCTGCTAATACCAACTGGGCTCAAACACAAGAAACGGACATTTGGGGAAGGCCCTGCAGGGTACAAACACCCCTTTAACCACTGTAATCAAGATGAAAAATGTTTTTCTACTCAATGCCATGGTAAAGATAGTTATTTCTAGTGTGGACTGGGTCTTGTTTGTCACATTTGTAAATCAACTTTGAGATGATTAAGTTGCAAATGTCTACCAAATCAGGATTTTCCATATTCAGAAATTTAATTCAAATATACACAGGATCTCTAACATTTTTATCAATATCACCTAACATGCATAGGAAAAAAATTAAGAAAGTAACTTGCTCCCACAACATTTAGCCAACTTCAAAAGAAATCTCAAACAAAGACAAAAGTGCAGGTCTTACTTCTTCCATTACTAGTTTGGGTGAAGCAACACGAATAGCAATTCCTTTATCTGCTAGTTTGTCCAACACATCCTGGAAATCAAGATTACGTCGGGATTTCGCACGTGACAAAGCTCGCCCCTGGAAAGAAAATTCTAAAATTATATTCCAACTCCTTACTTTACATAAGTGAATTCTAATCATGTTGAAAGGTTGCAAGTGACTGTTCTAATAGAGCTCTTTTCATGTTCCATTTTCACACCCATGAAAACAGAACTTCAAATAATAATTTGTTAATGAGAATGCAACATCAACAGATTTATATATAACGCACTGAATCTGTCCAATTCGTTGATTGCTTAGGAACAGCCAAATCCTAATGCATAGGTTGTTCAAAGCATTAGAGTGAAGCTGAGATGTTTCTATACAAGCTCATGTCATATTGAACAAGCCCATTGGAACAGGCAAGATCTACTGATTTCGAAGTTTGCTGCTCCAGTCAGATCAGCAATATAGAGACCACCAAGTGAATAGCTGGAGGTAAGCATATGCTGCTTTTAGTATTCATCTCTGCAGCTGGAGACCATGGTAGATTCCTTTTTTTTTATTCATTCATGGGGTGTGGGCTTCGGTGGCTGGGCCAGCATTTATCGCCCATCCCTAGTTGCCCTTGAAGATGGTGGTGATTTGCCTTCTTGAACCGCTGCAGTCCATGTGGTGTAGGTACCCCCACAGTGCTGTTAGGAAGGAAGTTCCAGGATCTTGACCCAGCGACAGTGAAGGAACAGTGATACATTTCCAAGTCAGGATGGTGAGTGACTTGGAGGGGAACTTATAGGTGGTGGTGTTCCCATCTATCTGCTGCTCTTGTCCCTCTAGATGGTAGGGAGTATGGGAGGTGCTGTCGAAGGTTGTGGTGCCAGTCAAGCGGGCTGCTTTGTCCTGGACGGTGTCAAGCTTCTTGAGTGTTGCGGGAGCTGCACTCATCCAGGCAAGTGGAGAATCTTCCATCACACTCCTGACTTTGCCTTGTAGATGGTGGACAGGCTTCGGGGAGTCAGGAGGTGGGTTACTCGTCGCACGATTCCTAGCCTCTGACCTGCTCTTGTAGCCACAGTATTTATATGGCTAGTCCAGTTCAGTTTCTGGTCAATGGTAACCCCCAGGATGTTGATAGTGGGGGATTCAGTGATAGTATGCCTGGTGCTGCTCCTGGCATGCCTTCCTGCACTCCTCTGAACCAGGATTGATCCCCTGGCTTGATGGCAATAGTAGAGAGGGGGATATGCTGGGCCATGAGGTTACAGATTGTGTTAGAGTACAATTCTGCTGCTGCTGGTGGCCCACAGTGCATCATGGATGCCTAGTCGAGTTGCTAGATCTGTTCAAAATCTGTCCCATTTAGCAGTGGTAGTGCCACACAACACGTTGGAGGGTGTCCTCAATGTGAAGGTGGGACATCATCTCCACAATGAGTGTGGAGGTCACTCCTACCGATACTGTCATGGACAGATGCATCGGCGGCAGGCAGATTGGTGAGAGTGAGGTCAAGTATGTTTTTCTCTCGTTGGTTCCCTCACCACCTGCTGCAGACCCAGTCTAGCAGCTATGTCATTTAGGACTCAGCCAGCTCAGTCAGTGGTGTGTCAGTAGACACTGAAGTCCCCCACCAGAGTACATTCTGCGCCCTTGCCACCCTCAGTGCTTCCTCCAAGTGATGTTCAACATCGAAGAGCACTGATTCATCAGCTGAGGGAGGGCAGTAAGTGGTAATCAGCAGGAAGTTTCCTTGCCCAGTTTGACCTGATCCCATGTTTGACCTGATGCCATGAGACTTCATGGGGTCCAGAGTCCATGTTCAAGGCAACTCCCTCCCGACTGTATACCACTGTGCCGCCACCTCTGCTGGGATGGTGATGGTGGTGTGTGGGACATTATCCATAAGGTATGATTCTGCGAGGATGACTAGGTCAGGCTGTTGCTTGACTAGTCTGAGAGGCAGCTCTCCCAATTTTGGCACTAGCCCCCAGATGTTAGGAAGGAGGACTTTACAGGGTTGACAAGACAGATTGCTGTTGTCATTTCCGGTGCCTAGGTCGATGACAGGTGGTCCGTCTGGTTTCATTCCTCTTATGTGTCTTTATAGCAGTTTGTTACAACTGGGTGGCTTGCTAGGCCATTTCAGAAGGCATGTAAGAGTCAACCACACTGCTGTGGGTCTGGAATCACGTTTCGTTCCCTTAAGGACATTAGTGAACCAGATGGGTTTTTACAGCAATCGACAATGAGTCCATGGTCACCGTTAGACTTTTAATTCTAAATTATTATTTTTAACTGAATTAAATTCCACCATCTGTCATGGCGGGATTCGAACCCTGGTCCTAGAGCGTTACCCTGGGTCTCTGGATTACTAGTCCAGCAACAATACCACTATGCCATCGCCCCAGTCGTAGTGCACAGAGTGAGTATATGGTTTGGTGGGGGTGGGACGAGAGGTGGTGCGAGTAAAGAGCCAGCAAAAGGTGCAGATCAATTGTTCCAGGGCTATCATGCTATCACCAGAAAAACAATGGAAGCAGGAGAAGATAAGACGACAGGATCAGGACAGTCTGGAAAACTGAAGTTGTACAATCTATTCATACAGAGTATGCAATGGGATATGCCTGTAAAATATTAAAAAATTCAAGGAAGTCTATCAACATAATTTAGAATCAGAAGACAATCGGGCTATATATTGCATTGTGAAGATCTACACTGATAGGTCACTCTAGAAGGGAGAAACCGTTGAAATTTAACACTTTCCAGTTACACGCTCCACTTCATAATTCCTTACCGCTCCATGGCAGGTGGTTCCAAATGTTTCTGTCATGCCTTGCTCAGTGCCAGTAAGGACATAGCTACAGGTTCCCATTGTTCCACCAATCAAAACAGGCTGTCCAGTCAGCTACAAGCATTAAAACAAAGAATATAAACAGGAGAACACAAGTAACACATCAGTTATAGTTGCATGAAAATTCTTCGTCAGAATATCTTCTGAATGGTAATCTATATAATCTCTTTTTAAAGTTAATCATCTGTACATCATTATTTGACATATGGCAATCACATGGCTAATAAATCTGAGCTCTGATTGATCACAGGTACCTTCTTCCAATTGGGCCTTACTATGCACATCCCTGGCAACATTATCTTTTACCGATCATCTTCCTACATAGCCCAATCCTCTGCTCCCAGTACTTTCCCTTCATTGTCTTTCACCAGTATGAACCAGCTACATTGCCTCCAAAGATATATATGCAGATAAATAAGGTGCTTTATAAAATTGGACTAGAAACCAGTTAGGAAATTACCCATAAAATGATGATAAAAGCAAAAGCAAGTAGTAAAATGTGTGTTGAAATACACTCAAATCGCCAGGTTAGTGACAGCTACGTTCTTTAAGTTTTTTGTGTTATACATTACCCAATCAGCATGAGAATTTCTAACGCCAACTACTTCATATTCCTTGCCAGTTTTAAATGTTGTTTCACTGTTTCCTAGCCTTTTCCAAACCAAATGAGCTGCAGTCGGTCAACAGATCATAAATAAAATGTTACAATGTGTGCAGCCACCCCAATAAGAGGGCCAACAGCACCACCGAGGGTGGTGGCCACTGCTGGGGTTGCATCTGGAGGATGAGGGTGCACTAATGGACGTAAGCCCTCACAACCAGTTAAATGGGGTCCGGGGATGCCGGGGCCAGTCAGGCACCAACAGGAAGGTAGGATCAGTGAAGGCACTGGGGATAGGTCGTTGGGGTGGGGTGGTTGGGGCGGGGTGAGGAAGAAAGGGGGCCTTCGAGGGCAAAGAGTATTCAAAAGAGGGGGACCCACCCCTGGAGCCCACCAGATTTACCTGGCAGTTTCTCAACAAGGCGGCTGCTGTTAAAATGCAAGCTGAGATAGCAAGAGGCCCTTAACTGGACACTTTAGTGACTCAATTGGTCTCCAAGCTTTCCCATGACTGGTAAAATGGCATGGCAGCGGAAAGGTGTTGGGCATGCCACTAGACATTTTCCCACACCATTTTGCCAGCTTTCTGATCTGTAAAATTTTGTCCAATAGCTTTAATTATGATTATGAACAGTTTGCATAACGAGTGATAAATTATATTAAATGTAGTCTGTATAATAAATTCATGGGTCCACTGCAGAAGCAGTCAATATCCTGGATTGATGTTTTATGAATATATTTAATGGGCTTTATATTGTATGGTGTGTAAGCAAGTTAACATTTTGCAGTACTGAACAATTTTGTGAAGAAAGACATTCTAACTTTTCTCTGTTAGCCAGCCGGTGAAAAATGCAGTGCAGATGAGAGCACCAGTGCTCGTATGTAAACTAAGCTATAAATTTTAACTGTCAAAAAATATACAAAATCTGGGTTAACAGAATTTCAGACCACACATCTTTCCAAAAAAAGACAATTTGTATAACAGTATGGTACCATTTTAAGTTTCAAATTGAATCACACTTCTAAAACAAAAGCTCAACTTTTCAGCATACCAAATCCAAAAAACACATGTACAAATGGTCTTTATCTAAATAATCCAAGGATTAATTTTGCATAAAGTCAACTTCTCCATTTGAGCAGCTTGAGAATTGAAAGGGCTCCAAGGTTTCTGATTGAAGATTCAGTGCAGACTCCCATGTTCAAATTTCATGAGTCAAAGTGAAGTTTAGGCTGCTGTAGCAATGTTGTTTCGATTCTCATTTTTATGCACCTTGCATATATGGCAGTACTTAATGGCCCAGAACTTATTATTTCTGGATTTCCATACCCTGATGTACTCAAGATGCGCTATGGGACCCTTCGGAAGTCCCAATGCACTTTTTAATGCACGAGTTTGAACTTCCAAGGGGCAACTCCCCCGCATCCAGAACCCTCCGAAAGAGTCCCCAACTCTGAGTTAAGAGTTGGAGACTTCGGAGGGTTCTGACTTACTTACCTAGATAGTTACCCAGGAATGTTAGGAAAAAACAGTTTTAACTTATACATAATAACTCTCACTGACACCCTGGCCCTTCGACTCCCACCCTGATCTTTCAACTCCCAACCCGACACAACCATCCCCCCCGAACCCAACCTTACCATCCTACCCAGCTGGCATCCGATCCATTCTGTCACCTACTACCCAACCCAATTACCACACTCTTTCACTAACACTCTGAAAATCTATTTAAATGTCGCAAAGCTTTTCTGCATTAGTGAATGAAGATTTACCAAATTCCGGCAGCTAGTCCCATAAAAAGGAGGCGTGGTTCGGCTTCCCCAACGACCCAGCCCTACAACGAAGACCTCCAGAACATGTACACTCCACATTTCTGAAGTGGCCCGGTTCGGAAGCTCCAGTGCAAGGTTAAAATAAAAATTAGCAGGATGACAATCTGCCACTCCTCAGAAGTTTCAGCCCAATATTTACTAAAACGTTGTGCCTTTAGTGGCAGATCAATACTGTTCCAGATTTTAGTACTGATTGTCCAATTTAAATGTTAAATAGTCCTTTCCATAGCATTCACCCAAATTAAGTGTCAACAATCTTAACACCATGCAAGTTTCTACAGCCTAGCAAAACTCTCGTGATAACTAGAAAACTTCAGAGAGCCCACATGTTCCATTTCAGTAGTTTCCATACCTGATAATCAACTGGTATAAGAGGGTGGTGTGGTGGAAAGGCCCTAGTGGAACCCTTCCTATGGATTAGCAGTGTCTTCTGTTTCCCATCAACCACATGCTCCTCCACTTTGGCTATGTTGTGAGATACATCATAAATCACATGCAAATCCAGATCATCCGGTGTAGTGTTGAAGACTTTGGCAAATGCCTAAAACAGACAGGGTGGGAGGAAGAGAAAAAGAAGGAGTTAATGCATAAGAGAGAGCGCATGAGCAAGAGCGAGAAAGGTAGGTGAAAGCAATTTGGGAAAAGAGTAGGAGACATAAGGAATAAATTAGAGTGAGATAAGGAAGAGAGGGCCAAAAAAAAACCATCAAAAACAAATGGAAGTGTGTAAAATATTGGCAAAAAATAAAAGCGAGATATGGAGCAAGTGCACACAATAAATGGGAAATAAAATGACCATAAGCAGATGATGGGGAAGGAATAGGAAGTGGATGAGAACACAAATGGGAGAAGCAGGAAAGGTGGGAAAAAACAGATGAAAGTGAGAAATAGGAGGAGAGAGAAGTGGAAGATAAATATTTGAGCAAGGTATGAAAAGTAGGACAGAAGGAAGAGGAAATAAACTTCAATACAATTCCAGCTAAATGCTCAAATTCCACCTTTTCATAAGATCATACCTTTAATCCCTCGCTGTTTGCCACACCAGAGAACTAAAAAGACAATTTCCTAATTTCCATTCAATGTGTTAGCCTTCCCTTTGAATCGATGAAGCACACAACAATAAATCCCACTGTGCAGGAGGTACACACTCGAGTAGATCAGTGACTGCTTGGAAGAACCAGATAAGGCAAGTTGCTTTCATTCTGCACCTCCCCATCATGGACTGAAATAAGGTGCTCCCTGTTAGGAAATTACTTGGAGAAACCCATTCTCTACTAATCTAAGATGTGTGTTGACACAGTGCCTCTAGCAGTAGTTTTTTTTTAAATATTGCTCAAAATATGTACTTAAGTAAAGCAAAAGCTTTACTTAAGAGTATAAACAAATTGAGAAGCAGTTAGCACACAAAAGCTTGAAATATTAGCTGAATAATACAGTTCAACACAATCTCTACCTGTCGTGTCAGGAAGGTCATAGAGGAGCGATTCACCCAGGCGTAGTTTCCAGCTGCTGCCATGCCTTTGAGATAGTCCTGACCTTCTTGGGAATTGATCCTGGCACATGCCAGCTGCCTGTCATTGACAATAATATTATCTCTCTTCATGGCTTTCTCCATAGCCACTAGCGCATCTGTAAAACAAAGCAATGCTCTGCCTCAGCCAGCAAGTATGTTGGGTAGATTCTATACCATTTCAATGAAGTAAAAGCTAGATTTGTTAAATCTAACCAACAGACACATATTTTAAAACATGCATAAATTGATCATATTTACAAACATAATTTATACTTTTAGGATGCTTAAGATATCTGGAGTACTATATAAGGGGATTAATAATCTTCTTGCAATGGACAGAAAAGAAATTATGCCTATATTGTGGAGTCTTCACAGCACTGGTGATTTGCATTTTAATTCCATCAAAACGACTTCAAAAGCCATTTCATGCAATGTTATCTTAACAGTAAGACACACTATGTCACTCAATCACTGCTGTGAGAGGACAAGCTTATGTGCCGAAACCTCATGGTTTGTTTTCCCCAAATATTGAAATGCTCACTAAAAATTACCAGCCATAACCAGGTAAAAATAAATTAGATCAATTAAAACAGGAAAAATGTATTTAGAATTAAGAACACTTGAGGTTAAAAGCATTATTGTGCCTTACCCTGTAGTTGGTCAAAATCTTGTTGTACAGAGCCATAAGGGAAGATAGAGACAACATACACTGTATAACACCGAGTTTTGAAAGTGCAAAACTCGAAGAGGAAAGTGCTTCAATGTAAGCCATTTGAGATAGCATGAGGCAGGTATCACAATGCACCATTATCACACTGACCTTCACCATTTTTGCAAGGAGGTTGGAGTACAAGGGTAAAGAAGTCTTGTTGCAATTGTACAGAGCTTTGGTGAGACACACCTGGAGTACTGTATACAGGTTTAGGCCAGTTAGCCCTTAGAGTCTGTTTCCCCAGGCACTGTCTCAGGATAAAGGGTCAGCCATTTACAATTGAGATGAGAAATTTCTTTATTCATTCAGAGAACTGTGAATCTTTGGAATTCTCTATCTCAAAGGGCTATGAATGTTCAGTTAAGTTTTTTCAAGCTGAGATTAGTGCTTAGTAAGGTTTTCCTCCATAATCATCCACTAGGGAATTTTTACAGGCGGTGCATCATGAGTGCAGTCAATGGTCACATTAATAAAAATGCTCAACAAATTTTTCTTAAATGAATCCTTACAGGGCATGGAGATTAGGTTTGAGGAAGATTGTTCCAGCCCTTAATTGTTGTGGGAAAAAGGAGATGGCAAAGGAAGCACACTGGGGTGTATACAGTTGGAGCTGTTGGTCATGAACTTTAAGCTTGGTCACTTCTGGGCTTACTGTACTGCTTAGATATATTTACTTGTTCATTCAAAATTTTATAGAGGCATATCAACCTATGGGTATTACTTTGGCTTGAGGCAGTGTTAGACTAGCGATGTAATCAACTGGGAGACGCTAGAATCTCGCAACTTATTGTTTGCAACAAAACAAGTAGCCCAGCATTGAACTCTCTAAAGTAAGGTGATGTTTTTAGCAGTATATGGGTCCCAAGTGGCTACGCCATACACTAATTGTGGTCTAGCCAGTGTCTGGTACAGTATTTCCTTTACTGTATTTGAAGAGTGATGGAAGTTCTGTTTCACAAACCCAGCATTCTGGACTTCTTGGAGGTTGCGTGCTGACTTTGCACATTCCACTTTAAATTATTTTGGATGCGGATTCCTAAATAATGGCATTCTTTAAGCTTCAAGGGGGAAATCATGCATTGTGTAATTGGGTACTGTCAGACATCGGTTATTGTTGATTCGCATGATGTTACATTTTCCATGTTGAATTCTAATCCCCCATATATTGGCCGATTTGATGAGACTATTTAGTCTTCTTGAAGGCTAACCACATCTGATGGCTCTATAGACTAAGGAATCATCTACAAAGAATCTGATGTGGCTTGATATTCAATCCTGGATGTCATTTTATAAAGAGGAGAAACAAATGGGGGCCCAAGATGGTACCTTTGGGCATGCTGCTTAAGACTGGTTTCAAGTTTGAGACTTCCCCGTTCCCTGTGACTCTTTGTCGTCATTTAGTAAGATAGGCTCTTATCCATTACTTAGTATTTCATTGTGCTCCACAGTGATCTAGTTTTTCCAGTAGCTTTGCGTGTGGTACACAGTCGAAAGCCTTGGAAAGATATAAAATAGCTAGATGGGTTGTCAAGGTTATAGGTCAGGTTGTGGATGGTAAGGATGAGTTGTGATTCTGTTGATCCAGCTTTACAAAAGGTATGCTGTTTGTCAGTAAGGATTTTCTGCCCTTCAAGATGTCTCATTAGCTGACTATCAATGATATGTGCTAATAACTTACAGCAAACACTATTAAGCAAAATGGGTCGGTAGTTTGCTGGATCAGTAAGGGGCCCTTTCTTGTAAGTTGGAGACACTTTGAACTCAGCCAGTCAATGGGTAGTTCACCTGTATTTATGGATTGTTGAAGGACATATTGTAACATAGGTGTGGAACTCACTTGCTACAGTTTTAAGTGTATGGTTTGTGATGTCATCAAGGCCACAAGCTTTAGATGGATCAATGTAATGGAGGAGTTTCGGAGTTTCTCAACATAGTTTATTGTAATTATAACATCAGGCATTTGTAAGGCTGTCCTCATGCTACAGATTTGTACTTAGGTGCTCAGATCAATAATATTTTTGGACTCGAAGGGAAGCAAGTGAATGTGGGTCAGGTGAGAAAGTGGAGATGAGGATCTCATTGAATGACAAGACAGACTCAAGTGACAGTTCCCATTTCTTATGACCCTACATTGGAATAGTGGTGTCTGGGGCAGGCTTTGCACTGAACACAAAAGATATGTTATATCTTGGCTATATGCTATGTAGAAAAGGGAAAAGTGCCTCACCTGTTGCAACCTGGTGTCCAAAACCTCTGCTCCCACTGTGAATCATGACACACACCTGGCCCTTGTGGTCAATGCCCATTTTGCGTGCTGCATAATCATTGTAGATTTCATCCACCACCTGAATCTCGGCATAGTGGTTTCCAGCACCCAAAGTTCCCAGCTAAAAAAATGCATACACATTAGAATACAACTCCTGGTATCAATTCAGTTCCAAACACTTCCTAACATTCATGTTGTAACCACAATGTTCAACTTTATAATAATAATTTCCAAAGTTAACTTTGCAAAGCTGAAAATTACACCCCACTGCACAGCAAAAAAGCAAATTAGGAAATAAGTTTGTCCGTAATTATTCCTATCACAATGAGCTTTGTGATCCAGAAAGTTGGGCATTGTCCATGCAAAGCAATGAGTTCACAAAAGGACTTGCACGCAAACAATAATACCCATTTAATATTAAAAAAAACTGCACGAACTTACGAATTAGGGGCAGGAGTAGACCACTCAGCCTTCATGCCTGCTCCACCATTCAATAAGATCATGTTGATTCTGATTGTAACCTCCCACCCACCTCCGATAACCTTTCACCCCCTTGTTAGTCATCTATCTAGCTCTGCCTTAAAAATATTTAACGACTCTGCTTCCACTGCCTTTTGAGAAAGAGTTACAAAGACTCATGACCCTCAGAAAAAATTCTCATCTCTGTCTTAAATGAGTGACCCCTTATTTTTAAACCATGAACCCTAGTTCTAGATTCTCCCACAAGAGAAAATATCCTCTCCACATCCACTCTGTCAATGCCCCTCAGGATCTTAAAGGATCAAGTCACCTCTTACTCTTCTAAACTCCTATGGATACAAGCCTAACCTGTCCAACCTTCCCTCATAAGACAACCTGTCCATTCCAGGTATGAGTATAGTAAACTTTCTCTGAACTGTTTCTAACACATTTACATCCTTCTTTAAATAAGGGGAACACAGTTACACAGTACTCCAGATGTGGTCTTACCAGTGCCCTGTATAACTGATGCATAACCTCCCTACTTTTGACCGCTTTGCAGAACACCTTCGGTCTGTCCACAAGCATTACCCAGACCTCCCTGTCGCTTGCCATTTCAACACTACACCCTGCTCTCTTGTCCTTGGCTTGCTGCATTGTTCCAGTGAAGCTCAACGCAAACTGGAGGAACAGCACCTCATCTTCCGACTAGGCACTTTACAGCCTTACGGACTGAATATTGAGTTCAACAATTTTAGATCTTGAACTCTCTCCTCCATCCCCACCCCCCTCCCGTTTCTTCCCCCTCCTTTTCGTTTTTTCCAATAATTTATATAGATTTTTCTTTTCCCATCTATTTCCATTATTTTTAAATGTATTTCCACCCATTGTTTATTTCTACCTTTTAGTATTCCCCCACCCCCACTAGAGCTATCTGTACCTTATCTGTCCTGTCTTCTACTCTTAATTAGCACATTCCTTTAGATAATATCACCACCTTCAACACCTCTTTGCTCTTTTGTCTGTGACAGCTTTTGGTTATCTCCACCTATTATTGGCTGCTTATCCCAGCAAACCACCCCCCCGCCCTTAAACCAGCTTATATTTCACCCCTTTCCTATTTTTACTTAGTTCTGTTGAAGGGTCATGAGGACTCGAAACGTCAACTGTGCTCTCCTCCGCCGATGCTGCCAGACTTGCTGAGTTTTTCCAGGTATTTCTGTTTCTGTTTTTGTTTTGGATTTCCAGCATCCGCAGTTTTTTGCTTTTACCTCCCTACTTTTGTATTCACTTACCCTCGCAATAAATGATAACATTCTATTAGCTTTCCTAATTACTTGCTGTACCTACATACTAGCCTTTTGTGATTCATGCAGTAGGACACCCAGATCCCTCTGTATCTCAGAGCTCTGCAATCTCTCACCATTTAGATAACATGCTTTTTTATTGTTTCTGCCAAAATGGACAATTTCACATTTGCCCACATTATACTCCATTTGCCCACTCGTTTACCTATGTAACTTTGTAGCCTCCTTACGTCCTCCTCACAACTTACTTTCCTACCTATCTTTATGTCACCAGCAAATTTAGCAACAATACCATCTGTCCCTTCATCCAAGTCATTTATATAAATTGTAAAAAGCTGATGTCCCAGTACCGATTCCTGTGGCACACCACTCATTACATCCCACCAACCAAAAAAAGACCCATTTTATGGCTACCCTTTGTATCCTGTTAGGTAGCCAATCTTCTATCCATGCCAATATGTTACCCCTTACATCATAAGCTTTTATTTTCTGCAATAATCTTTGATGTGGCACCTTATCAAATGCCTTCTGGAAATCAAGTACAGTACATCCACCGGTTCCCATTTATCCACAGCACATTTGATCCTTCAAAGAGCTCTAATAAATTGGTTAAACATGATTTCCCTTTCACAAAACCATGGTGACTCTGCCTGATTGCCTTAAACTTTTCTAAGTGCCCTGCTATAACATCTTTAATCATCACTTCTAATGTTTTCCCTATGACAGATGTTAAGCTAATTGGCCTGTAGTTTCCTGCTTTTGGTCTCCCTTCCTTTTTTGAATAAAGGAGTTACATTTGCTATTTTCCAATCTAATGGAAGCTTCCCCGAATCTCGGGAATTTTGGGAAATTAAAACCAACGCATCAACTATTTCACTAGCCACTTTTTTTTAAGGCCCAAGGGTAAGTCCATCAGGACCAGGGATTTGACAGCTCGCAGCTCCAACAATTTGCTCAATACCACTTCTCTGGTATTGTAATTTTCCCGAGTTCCTCCCTCCCTTCCATTTCCTGATTTACAGCTATCTTTGCTATGTTACACGCATCCTCTATTGTGAAAACCAATGCAAAATTCCTGTTCAGTTCATCTGCCATCTCCTTACTTTCCATTATTAATTCCCCAGACTCACTTTCTATGGGATCAACACTCCCTTTGTTAACTATTTTCTTATTTAAATATCTGTCTTTATATTTCCAGCTAGCTTTCTCTCGTATTCTAATTTCTCCCTCCTTATTAAATCTTTTTGTCATTCTTTGCTGTTCTTTATATTCTGTCCAATCTTCTGACCTGCCACCCATCTTTGCGCGATACCTGTGAATCATCACGCAACAAGTTAATCTTGGACAAAACTGACATGGTGGTGATTTACCAGTTGCTGCAGACTGCTCTTGGGCAAGTCTGTTTCCTAGACACAGAGCCCATGGCTACTTTCAGCCTAGGAGGATGCACGGTACAAAAAACACTACCTGAGGCAATCCTCTCTTTTTGGCCTTTGCAGAGACCTTGGAAGGATCAGCTTGCAGCATTCTGCCATATTCTTCACAGTGCTCCTTATCCTCAGCCCAGGCATAGCCTTCCCTCAGAGACCAGTCCACTCCCATCTCCAAAGCTTCTTCTAGGTCTCTGCAAGTAAATGTCAACTGTCAGCAAGGTAGCAGAAGGATCAATTAAAGAAAAATCCTAAAACTTAACAATCTTAAGTAATTTTGAGGATTGGTACAGCATAGCAAAGGTCAATTACAAACAGCATTTTATTTACTGTCAGGTCTTAAAATATGTCTTAAGCTAAAATGTAGCAAATTTGAAAGCACTTTTAACAGATATTTGATGGGATGGGCGGGAATACTTTGAACACAAAGTACTCAAACTTCCTGCTCCTTTTGAAGTACCAGCCCATATTCCAACAATGCTTTATATAAGCAACAGTAATTTAATCAATTAAAGTTGTTAATTACTTGGATATTTCCTTCAAGTGTAAAATAATTGTTTTATCATTGTAACAAAAATGAATCAAATTTGTCCTAACATCTAATATTGCTGTCTTTATCATTATGTTACGTATGGGATTTAAAAACAGCTACAATCACAGAAAGTATGTCTAGCTTAGCTCAATACAGTGTTGCAGTACAGTAGTCTGTTCAGTGTCTGGCAGTTTGCTTGAAAGCAAAGCCAAATCATGCAATTCAAATACTGAGAGATTTGTTCAAATAGCTACCACAATTAGCAGTTTTCTGAATTTACCAGCTAGTTACTTTTGGTTGTTTTTTTTTCAGGCAATATTAGTTTGTGCTTTTCGAACTGAGTTTGATCAGGTGTCTTTGAAAAAAGGTCACCTGACTGCAAACACCAAAGAAAGCCAGGTAACTTCAATAGGACAACTACATTAAAAAGTAATTACAAATGATGGTTCCTAACCTTTGTGCTACAACTATTTATTTCAATTATAAATGAGCAACTGGTACCTATTACTTTACTACTGCTGCTTGTTTTTCCTGTTACTGTTTGAATAAACTTTCTGGGAATTTAAAGCCAAATAAAGTTGATTGCAAATGTTATTCAACCAATTTTGAAGACAGAAAGACCCTGTACAGGATAGATCCAGTAGCTAAAGCAAACCAAAAAAAGGGTTACATTTATTATTTAGTGTGGAAAGATGTTTTATTCTTTGTTTCTTTATACATATAAAATCTAGAAAATGAATGTACTCTCAAGGAGTGAGGGAGAACTCATCTAGGAGAGTAGGTTGAAACGTGGAACATATGGAGTACAAGGACTAAAAAAAACTATCACTTCTGACTAATTGGAACTAATTTGTCACTGGATTCAGTCAAACTAAAAATTGTTTATCTAAAGAATCACACATTTAAACATTGAGAGCACAATTTTTCATCTCTTTCTTTCAGAATATTATATTAATTTTGACAAAGTTGTAACATCAATGCCAAACCCCCTTCCATTAAACAAATTTAATTCGCATGGTGATTAATGCTAACCCATCTAATTTGCAACAAAACTTAAAGGTCACTCTCTCCTGCTTCCTGCCATCAAAAATATAATTTTTACATTCCTTTCTCCCAAGTCCTCATGCAACATTCTTACTTAGCACCCATAGGGATGACTCCCTTGGATCCGACTCCTACAGGAATGTGATCAAACATGGCCTGAGCCAGCTGTTCTTTTACTGGCTGCACATCCCCTTCATCGAGGTTGGTACGTAGCAAACGCACTCCGCAGTTGATATCAAAACCCACACCACCTACAAAAGCAAAATATGCCTCCATAAATATCACTAATATATTATTTTCATATATCTACAATCCATCTCACCCCTACCCTCCCCCAAATTCAGGTATCTGAATGAATGCACATATTGCTCAATCCACAGGGGTCTTCATAAATAAAGAGAGACTCCCTGTGCCAACATGGATCAGAATGAAAATAACACCAATAGAAACTGGAATTCCAGCTTAGCTTTCCTATTGCAGAAATGTCCAAATATCTGGATATGGGAGCCAAATACAGAGAAAAACAGTAACTGCAGCACAGGTAACCAGTAATCTGAGCCCCCATAAACAAAAGATGAAACTCCTATGCAGGAAAAAAAAAGATGAAACTCCTATGCAGGAAAAAAAAAGGTTCACCCTTCCAAATTCATAAATAGCAAGACATCTCCATGCACAAACCTGCTAAGTCCCTCTCACAAAATCTTGGAACCTTTAGCTCTTTAAAACTACCAGGTTTAGTTAAAATTCATCAATTGAAGGACAGTCTTTTCATGTCCTGAGATTTATAAAAAGTCAAAGTCCAAAGCTTCTAAAGTTTGCTTTGCGTACACAGGAGCTTTGTAGACCTGATCAAAAGTGCTTTTGAGCTGCATTTGGACACCCCTATCCTCGTGCAATATTCTGGCACTGCCACAAGCGCACCATTCCCTTGAAAATAAGTAGTTATAATAACAAGGACGGTCATATTTCTGTGCTTTTCTTATCTAATGTAACAAAATAATATGTAAATCATTAAGAAAAAGCTCCAGATCTTCAACTTGTCAAGTGCTCCACAATTAAATGTCTACCCCAACCCAATCTAGCCAGTGATTTTTTTTTACCTGGGGATACCACAGCCTCAGGATCATTCGTGTCAAAGGCAGCCATGTTTCCAATTGCAAACCCATAACCTGAATGGACATCAGGAAGTCCAATGGATTTCTTTAAGAGAGTTAATAAAAATAATGTTTCAATAACTAGAAATAAGTCTGAAATACCCACATCAGAATGTACATAAACACACATGCACACAGTAATCTACTAGATTCTTGAAAAGTTTTAACCACTGTGTTCAGAACTCGCCATCTGTGTGCTCTTCTAGCTGCACATAACATATGCTTGCTAAGCATTAATCTTGAAGAGTTTATTTTAAGTTTCAACAAGTGATCTCACATTAAAGCATCTTCATTACACAGACATTCTGTATCTGCAAATGTCTAGTAGTACTGTCAAGTTTTGACGACTCATGAAGGCTGTGAACTCTGGAGGCTGACTGTTTGGAAGGGCATTGGAAGAGATGAGCAGAAGCAAAAAGAGGGCCCAGAGAAAACAGAGGCCAGAAAATTGTGCACCTTTCAACCCACTGTCTTCCACTGCAGCAAATGTACAGAGGCTGCCATGCCAGAATGGGGACGAGTCCCACCAGACGATGCTTAACACAGATCTAACCACCACGACACAAACCACCGTCTTACAAGATGGAAGGCTGCCACTGAAATTGTCAAGTTTCAGACAACTTTGTTGTAATAGGTGTCATGCATCAGGAATGCTTCAAAGCATCATTAGATCAGTACCCTTCATAGTATCAGCTTGAAACCAATAATATCAAAAGGAGCCTATAAAAGGCCTTGCCATTTGTTTTAATGCTTGGTTTCTCTTCCACAATTCCTATCAAAACAAACTTCCTTTATTTTATTTACAGGTACATTTCATGTTTTGATGGCAATGTGCTATCAAATGACCTGATCTCAAGAATCTCAATTAGCACCCCAAACCATCTGGAGGATATATGAATATGATGGCATTCCTGAGCATGAGGCTCTAGCCACGCTGGGATATAATAATCTGTTGGACAAGCACCCTTATTTGAACCACTCCACAGCAAAGCAAGGCCAAAAATCTACTCTAGATATTAACTTCCCTTGAATTCTGCAATTACAACATATAAAGGAAATGCCATTTCACTCTACCATGTGTAATGCACAGAAATCTAGCATTCAAGCATCTCTTCTTGCCCACATACTCATATCTACGTTTCAGAAACACCAACATTTAAAAGTTATATTTGGGTTCATCTATTACTCAAGCTAGGATCCTGTTACAATATCAGTACTTCACAATGGTTTACACTATGAAACATACTTCAGACCCTTATACTATGTAATAAACAATGTTGTTGGATTTAACTTTTCTATGCAATACTACATTGTTCATTTTTAAAAAGCAAGGTCCCAGAACATGAAATTTTAACTCACATGAACAATCCCAGGCAATGCTGCCACATTTCCAATCTGCTTCATGGCTGGCATGAAACCACCCACACCTAGAACAAGACAAGGATTAACCGTTTTAGTTTTCCTGTGGTTGTAAGCAACAAGATGAGAGTTGAATGACAAAGAAGAATATACCCACATGCACAGTGGTAGTCCATCAATATATACAACACCATGCTCTAGACTATCCCTTTCTGTGAGGATCCAAATTTCAACAAATTTGCAATTGCAGTCACAAAACGTATAAATCATAAAGCCTTATAAATCATTAACATCTTGGTTCAAGATTGGACCATGTAATTTCTCTCCTACATCTGGAGATCAATGCACTATGAGCTGATGACATTAAGTTATGTATGAATGCAAGAATATCAGGCAGGGAAATCTGGATATGATAGGGGGATGGGCTAGTATCTAGATGCCTTTTAAGAGAAATATAAATAAATGCAGTATGGTGCATTTAAGTAGGGCAACTCTGCCTATAGCACCTATACATCATTCACAGTTGTGCACTTGAGGCAGCTAAAGTTAACAATCGGAGGTTATAGATAAGTTGTTGAAGGTACACCTTCAATGTTATGAGGCTGCTATGAAGGTGAAACCAGTTTAAGATTCACAGTTAAATCAGAAAACACAAGGCAAGCCCTGGCCCAACTTGATCTATAATACTGTGCAATTTTAGTCACCTCTCATAATAGGAAATATTGAAGCCCGGAAAACATTCAGAGGAAAGAACTTTTTGGCATGGAAATACATAAACTTCAAGAGGATAGACTTGTTGTTTTTAATACTATGGAGAGAATAGATTCTGTTCTGATGGATAGGTTACTCAGGTTAGAAAAGCAAAGGAGAATTGGGAGGTATCACTATAGCTATAGAAGCAGAAAGTTAGGAACTTATTTTCACAGAAAGTCGAGGATGAGACTGTGAAATTAATAATGAGAAACAAAGAAATAACAGACTTTGAACAAGTATCTTGTACCTGTCTTCACAGCATAAGACACAAAAAGCATCCCAAGAATAATATAAAGGCGTGGGACAAAAAGGAGGGAAGAACTTAAAACAATTACAATCACTAAACAAAAAGCACTAAAACTAATGGGACTAAAGGCTGACAAGTCCTCTGGACCTGATGACCTGTATCCTTGTGTCTTAAAGGAAGTATCTGCAGAGATAGTGGAGGTGGATGCATTGGTTGTAATTTTCCAAAATTCCTTAGATTCTGCAGAAGTGCCCACAGGTTGGAAAGCCACAAACGTAACACCACTATTCAAGAAAGGTGGGAGATATAAAGATACCAAAAGAACCAACTGCATTCAGCTGTAGCCACCAAAGAACAGCTTTATAATCCAACTGAGTCCATTCATTTCAGAACTGGTCAATTTACTGCAATGTGATAAACTACCAAAATCTTTGTTACCTGCGGATGGATGTTCCAGGAGTCTGATACTAGAATTTATTTTTTAAAGCAAGAGGCGGGGGTGCTTGAGCGAGTTCAAAGGAAGAGTCTAAAATCCCCATGACACTTATTATTTCTTACATAGTTTCAGGGTTGTCACCTCCACAATTCCATTCCACATGATCAGCGTTTGTGTAAATAAAAACTTCCTGACATCAGTTCTAAATTTGCACTTATACATTTGAACCATGTTCCCTTGTCCTACTCTGTTTAGTTTGAAGTCATTTTCTATACTGCTTGTTATTTTATATGCCTGTATAAGCTCACTTAACAGTCGCCTGATGTGAGATCAGTCTTATGGCTTTTCTCTCAACTGCCTCTAGAGGCTAAATGTCACTCTGATGTCTTTGTGACCAGAAATTAAAGTGTGATCTGATCACAGTACCGTACAGTTTACAGCAACACTCCCATTAACTTCTACTCTAATTTTTGGCAATGCTGTTTAATATTCCAATTACTTTATTAAGTGCAGCTCCACAATGGTTGGCAGAGTCACAAGATATGTCTAAATTTAGGTAGAAATGACAACTATGTTAAAAAAGGCCCATCTTGGATAGAGTGGGGATAAATCTCAGGAACTGCTCTCCATGGCATTCCTTTTACTTTGTTGCTACGTCTACTCCTCCTAACAGATTTGAATCACTGTCCATCTGACATCACAAATTGCCCTGAGGTGGTGAGCCAGCTTCTTGCATACTGAGTCATTTCAGAGAGTAGTTTAAACACAACTACACTGCTGTGGGCCTGGAGTCACATGTAGGCCAGACCAGATAGTGATGGTAGATTGCCTTCTCTAAAGGACATTAGTAAACCAGATGCGATTTTATGACAATCCGGTAGTTTTGTGGTCACCATTATTGACATTAGCTTTATATTCTAGATTTATTTAATTATTTAAATTATTTAATTTGAAGTACCCAGCTGCTGTGGTGGGATTTGAACTCATGTCTACAGATTAGTCGTCCAGGCCTTTGTACCAAAAGTCTAGTGACACTACTGGTATGATATCATACATTTACAGCTTCCTCCAATGTGTAGAGATTTTAAAATGCCATCATTGACCTGTACTGCTATATGAACTGCTACCTGAACAAGACTGCACTTCTCCTTTGCCAAGATCAAATTATGACAGCAGATCATAACACATACACAAATGCTAGTTTGAGATTCTATAATTTATCATCACACGTGAACAATTAAAATCTGGCTCCTGTGCTCAAATTGTACATCACAAACATTTTACAATTTGTTCTCACCTCCTCCACGACATGAATTTCGCAGCTCCTCGAACATCAATTTCTCCAGGGTATCATTGACATAAAACACCCCTTCCACCTAGAACACAAGAATATCAGGTCAAGGCCAAATCTGTAATCATCAAGCTGGGTCTCCTCTTTGCAACAGGATCACTAACTACAGCTGATTAGTCTTGTATCCGAGACCAAATTAACTCAAATGAATGCCAGCTAGCTACTTTTCAGGTGAAGGGAGTGCCAGTTTGGTTCATTTATAACACTCGAAGTTAAGGGGCTGTGGGTTCCAGTGACACTAAAGAGATCGAAAGCAGCCTGCCTGGTATGTTGGGGTAGCTTTCACATGTTACATTTTTTAAATGTGCAGCCATTAAGATGAGACGTTAAACCAAAGCTGCAAAAGATCCAATGACGTTATTCAAAGCGCAGAGCAGAGTTCTTCTGATGTCCTGGCAAACATTCATTCCTCAATCAATACCACTAAACAAAATAACTGGTGAATTATCTAATATGCAGCTTGTAAAAAAAAGTCTTGCGCTTACATGACCACCAGGCATTGCAAAGCGTTTTACAGCCATATAACATGAAGTGCTTTTGGAGTATGTACAAAATGTGGCAGCCAACTTGCAAACAAAAAGCTCACACAAAGCAGCAAAATGATAATGACCTGATAATCTGTTTTTATGATGTTGACTGAGGGATAAATATATGCCAGGGTCAACTCCTCTGCTCTTTGAAATAATGCCATGGGATATTATACACTCGAGACGACAGATGGGACTGTGATTTAACATCTCATTTGAAAGACAGAATCTCTGACAATGCAGCATTCTCTCAGTGCTGCACTGGAGTGTCAGCCTTGATTATTGTGCTCAAGTCCTGGATAGGGACTTGAATCCGGACTTGTGGCTCAGAGGTAAAAGTGCTACCAGCTGACACATACTGGAGAATACTAGAGTAGAGTACAAATGCCATTTTATGCATTTTGTATTTTATGCATATTAGCTGCCAAGTGTCACTACAAAACAGAAACAACAACACTTCAAACAGTAATTTACAGATTGTGAAACACTTGGAGGCCTCCTGAAGCTGTGGATGGTAAAAAATCATTGTAAATTGTCCCTTTCTCAAGCTTTGGAACAAATTGACAATACCAGGACTCAAAAATGATAGTAATCCACTAGACAGAGATCAGTACATCTTGTCCCAAAGAGGCATCTTTGAGACACCAGTGATTGACCAACAAATGCATTTTAATACCCAAGCATACCTGGGGCATTTTGATCTGTAAAAAGGGAATTTGTAGCTTTTTTTTTAAATAAAGCAAACTTCCAATACCAGTGGCATCAAATAACACAAGACCATAAAGAGAAGCTGTAGGCCATTCAGCCCGCATTTAAGACCAGCCCATCAAATTTTCCCCTCACTTTATCTTAATAATACTCAGATTCACAGTACAATACATTATGCCTCAATTTACATTCTTCTTGCATGGTAATGGAATGTACTTGAATTGGAAGAAAATAACTAGTGCTATCCCACAAGGAATGTGCTGGGGCTTCACCTAGTCACTATATTTATTAATAACTTAGATAATAAAATAGAGAGCCATATAATCCAAATTTGTAAACAGTCCAATGACTGAAAACGTAGTTCAAACAGAATTACATGGAACACAAGGTGCAGAATTAGCCCATTTTCCCAATTAGTCCATGCTGGCATTTGTACTCTACTCTAGTATTCTCCAGTCTTTCCCCAATTAACTATCAGCATAACCCTCCATTTCCTTCTCCTACATAGGAGTATGCTAATCTAGCTTCACCTTAAATGCATTTGCTTCAAGTACTCCCTATGGGAGCAAATTGCACATTCTCATCACTCTCAGGGTAAAATTGTGTCTTCGAATTCCA